>NC_022028.1:13640125-13658744 GCF_000317375.1 Microtus ochrogaster | reverse complement strand
GAGAGAGAGAGAGAGAGAGAGAGAGAGAGAGAGAGAGAGAGAGAGAGAAGAGGAGAAAGAGACAGAGAAGGGGGGAGACAGAGAAGTGGGGAGAGATGCAGAAGCAAAGCTGCCTCTCCGAGAGGAAGATGGAAAAGAGGATCTGCCTCCTTTTTAATGGAAGTATGTCATTTACTACCTGAGTACCAAATTTTGTTAGTACTGTGATGCTGTGTGGGAAAAGAAAAATCTCTAAAATCAACTGTTTTCATTATCCTGTGACCTCAATTAAAACTTTGAATAGAATTCACAAAAGTAGTTTGATCTATAAAATGTGGAAAAATATATGTTTTTCTTTCAAAGGAATAAGGAAAATTACATGGTTTTAAAATAGTATATTCACAATGTGTGCCTAATGTAAGTTATTTTCACCCTGGACAGTGGTTAATTCGAGGATCTTTCAAGAAGTAGATTACAAAATGAACCAGCTGTGTCTCTATAATATGCCTACCAGAAACTCACGAGATGAGAGTAGTCACTCCAGCATTTGGAACAAGATTAATCATTCCACTATATACACAGAATTCTCTTTAAAGCTAAGCTAATGCCACCATACCTTGAGCTTTTATTTTACCAGACTGTCTTGATTTAAAAATGGTACCTAAAATAAATTACAGTGGAGTTTTTACTTTACCAAACTGTCTTGATTTAAAAATGGTACCTAAAATAAATTATGGTATCTATCTGTGATGCACTTGGTAATAGAGTAAAACATTTCGCTAAACATGTAGTCTTTGGCACTTGAAATATCTGTAATTTTCCTTTTGTTGTTCTATTTATCTGAATTGGATCCAACAAGGAGTGGCTGTGTAGGCACTAATGACGTAAAGGACAGGTTTATACTAAGTGTCTGCCATGTTAAATGTTTTTGTTTATTATTTAAACTCCAACATTACACATAATTCAAACGAAAAGGAAATAGAAAAAAAGACAGGAGAGAAAGAAAGAGGGAGGTATAAGGGAAAGGGAGAAGATGATATTCAGGAGATCTTAGTACCTTCAGCCACATCTTTCTGAAACCTGTAGTGCATATGCCTCCTCTAGAAGAAAATAGAAGAAAAACTGCCCACACAGAAAGAGTCAAGTCTTTCAGTTTAGTTTGAGAACAGAATTTAAAAAAAAAAACATGCAAGGAGAAAATTTATATGAAATTGAATTTATATTTGAATACTAGTATATTTTCAAAAATTTCACTTCAAACTGTGAAATAGAACACAGTACACTAGGTCAAGCAGAAGATTCTCATTTCCTTCCAATTACTTCAATATAGGCTCTACCTATAGCCAGAGAATTAGCTAATTATTCTGGTTCTCTAAAATGCCATAACCATGCAACTCTGAGTGCACTGACCTCACTGAAGTCCGAATCGATTCCTAATGAGGCCACTATCCTAGAATAAGTAGCTCCTAAATGTGTTGATTCCTTCACCATGACACACTTTAAACATTCAAAATCCCGAGTGACTATTTTTAATTAATGTATAGTTCTAAACTATACAGCATTATATACATTAATTATTTCCATAAATCAAATACAAATGTTTCAAATGAGGTGGCAACTATTAAGTGATGATGTCATGGAAATTTTTTTAATTTAATATTTATAAGCCAAAAGTTAAAAGAATATAATAGCATCTGATGTGCAGTTCATTAAACAAAGAGATAGTCTGTGTGATCCTCTGTTATAAATATCGGCCATTGGCATTGTAAACAAGAAAAGCATTAGAGTCTCCTTTCCTATTCTCTTTTATAAGTCTTCATTTAATGAGGAGGAAACCAATATTTTATTTATTAGTAAACATTAGATAGTCATTCTGCGGCATTCTCTTTGCACAGGTAATAATAATTCCATTCATTCGTGCGTTAAAACGTTAAAGACATTTCACTTTCAGGTTCTCTTCCTACTTATGTAGGTAAAAGGAACGTTTGCATTGATTGCATCACATGCTAATCCATACTGTATCATCCCCAAAACTACTGAAGGCCCACATTAGACTGGCCTCAGGTAACCTCTGAGTGGTACATACTCCAGTACATCAATTATGGATAATTACTTTCCATTTGTGATATATTAATTCATTTAAAAGAAGACAACAAACAAAATAACATTTTACTTGTGGTGCTAGAGACAGAACACGTAGGGCATTCTTTTTCCTTCATGTCTTTCAATTTTTACTCCACTTCAACCTCTCTGCATAGGCTACCTCTAAATTTTGACAGCTTGTGGTCTTGTTGAATGCACATTATTCTTTGGGTATGTTTGCATTTTAGTTTTGTTAGAGCTAGGCCGGTTATAACTGATACTCTCTTGGAATTTTCTATCAGCTTATGTTTAAGATGCAATGATGCCACAAGAACTGTGAGATCTATTTAATATTCTCATGTCTTGTCCACAAAGGTATTTCTCACTTATTTTGTCTTGTTAACTGTATTGCTAATATCATACAGGTGGGTTTTCAAAGCACCTCCCATCCTCATATGAGTGATTCTATCTATCAAAAATAGGCATTTGGCTCTCTAAAAAGAACAGATAGGTGTAAAATGTTGGAAGGTGGCATTAAAAAAAGCACAAGCGCTAGGTATAATAACTGAAAAGAGAATTCATTAACAGTAGACAAAAGAGAATTGATGACAATTATTTTTAACAAAGTCATCTTCTAAAGAAAGCCTATTTTCATATTTTTGCCGATATATTTTCAAATAAATATAAAGGTAAAGACATTTTTTCAATGAGTTCCGACAGGTGTGAGCAAGTTCTGATTAAGAATTTTCTTGAAAGTAGGTTCATTATTACAGCAGATGTGCTCCTTGGTATCAACACAGAATCAAACTCTCTGGGAGTTCTCTGCACTAAGCGCCCATCACCATTTTTTTCTGGAAAATGAATGTTGAGAAATTAATGATAATATAGACCTTTCCTACGATAAATTTTTAAAGTGTGTCTCCTAGTACTGAAAGAAGATAAATCCTAAAGAAATACTAAGCATTATGTCTGAGTAATTTACAGGATAAGAAATAAAGTGTGAATATATGCTTACTTCTTAAAAGTAATACAAGACATATTTTGTCATATCAATTGTCAACAAGAAGTTTTAATTGATAATGACGGTAAAAATAAAGAAATAAGAAAGGACTGGTTTGTCTATATATACTCAACCAAAGGAATGAAGTGTGATAAATGAAATAAATGAATTAAAATATTTTTATTAAGGTTTTTTCTTAAAAGTTATTTAACACTTATAAAACCACCTAATGGAGTGTCACTGATTGTAACAATCACACTCCAAGTAAGGCCCCATTCCCAGGAGTAATGACCCAAGGCAAAATGGACTCCGTGTTTTGTGTGTGCTTTCTGTTTTATTCTGGCATTTTTGTCTTATTCATTTTTATGTTTGTTTTTTTTTATTTTTGTTTTTGTTGATTTCTTTTAAATAGAAAAGGAACATGAAAAAGTTTATGAATAAATAGTAAAACTGGGAGGTATGGAAGGAATTGGGAGGGGTAAAGAATATGATTAAAATATTTTCCTAAATTTTTAACTCCTGACTGAATATGCTACTTTATCATTCACCTCCTGTTATTATTACATGAAAATAAGTCATGATCTTGTTTTTGTATAACATATAGTTTGCAATTCTCTTTATTATTTTGTATTTCTTTTTCTAAATGAAAGAAATTTTTTTACCAATGAATATGTTACAATGGAATAATTTTGTTTAATTTTTTGTGCATGTGTTTTTGTGTCTGTATTGGTTTTCTTTAATATATTGAAAATTATTTATTAAAACAATCTTTTCTCATTTTACGTGCCAATTCCAGTTCTCGCTCCCTCCCCCCCCCACTACTACTTCCACTTTCTCCCCACCCCAGCCCCTATCTACTCCTCAGAGAGGGTAAGGTGTGCCATGGGAAGTCAACAAAGTCTAGCACATCACTTTGAGGCAGGACCAAGGCCCTCCTCACTATATCTAAGCTGAGCAAGATATCTGTCCAAAGAGAAGGGGCTCCAACAAGCCAGGCCAAGGACTAGGGATGAATCCTAGTCCCTGTACCGTGACTCTACAAACTGTCCCAGCCTTACAACTGTCACCACATTCAGAGGGCCTAGTTTGATACTATGTTGGTTCCCCTGCTGTCAGTCCGATGTCAGTGAGCTCCCATTAGCTCAGGTAAGCTGTTTCTGTAGGTATGCCCATCATGGCCTTGACCCCTTTGCTCATATGCTCACTCCTCCCTCTCTTTGTCTGAACTTTTGGAGCTCAGTCCAGTGTTTCACTGTGAATCTCTGCATTTGCTTCCATCAGTTGCTGGATGAAGGTTCTATGACCACAATTAACGTACACACATAACAATCTATCTGATTATGGGAGAAGACCAATTAGGCAACTTCTCCACTGTTGTTTAGAGTTTTAGCTGGCGTCATCCTTGTGGATTCCTGAGGATTTTCTAGTGCCATCTTTTTTGCTAGCCCCATCATGGCTCCCTCAATCAACATATCTCTTCCTGAATTTGTATATGTGCGCATCAGTTCAAGTGTCCACAGAGGCATGAGGGTATTGGATCCCCTGGAGAGGGAGAAATGAGTGTTTCTGCGGTGCCTGACTTTGTGTTCTGGCAATCAAATCCTGGTCCTCTGGGAGAATAGCCCATGTTGTTAGCCTCTAAATCAGCGGTTCTCAACTTTGACTTGAGACCCATTTAGGGTCACATATCTGGTATCCTGCTTTTCACATACATACATTACAACTCTTAGCAGGAGCAAAATTACAGTTATGAAGTAGCAACAAAATATTTTTATGGTCGGAGGCCACCCCAATATAAGGAACTGTATTAAAAAGGTAGCAGAATTCAGAAGGTTGAGAACCACTGTCGTAATAGTGCCAGACATGAATTCTCTCCTACTGTGTCTGCTTTAAAAGTCTAGTTAGTTATTATCCTTAAATCTGTTGGTTATTCCTAACATGTAAATGACATTATTGCAGCATCAGGAATATCTTGCCATGCTGGTCATTGTGATTTATAGGCTTCACAGCTAGGTAGGACTATTGGTTTCTTTTCTCTCCTGGCAGCTTACATAGCACTTTCTGATTCTATGAGAATTAGTCTTTACTACTCCAAAACCAGTGGCAAAGTTTGTGTTGTCTTTGACAACAGAATCTCCCTTTCAAGTGATTAGAAACAAGGTGAGGAGGGTGAACCTGTGAGGAATGGGAATCAAGAGTGATAGGGGGCATTGATGATATTGCCAAATAATTAATAAAAACAACATACTAATTGCCTATATTGTTGTGGGAGTGTATCTAGCTCCCTGACCAACAACTCGAAGGGAGGCTTCCCATGACTGAAATGGAGGATTAGATAACCTAGGACTCTTGGAGGGAACCTTATCACTCTTATTAAATAATCCCATTATATAAAAATGATTATAAAATAATGTGTTTAGCCATGCCTTTTCAAAGATTGTTAACATCTATGACCATGCCACCCTGAACAAGCCTGACCTCATCAATCATCCTTAATGTTATTTACAACTGTTTCCTTCTTCTTTCTCTGTTTCACTACCCACCCCAGCTAAAGCCCCTCCTCCATTGCCTCACAGTCCCTTCATAGCAAATACATTCTATCATCACCCTCTTTAGTGATTGTTCTCCCAATCCCCATGGTCCCTTTCTAATCTCCTTGCTCCTTTGGTTATTTCAGGCTATTTAATCTAATCTAAACATTTGGAACTAAGATCCACAAATGCAGGAGAGCATGCATGTTTGACTTTCTGGCCCCCGGTTACTTCAATTAGTGTAATATTTTCCAGTTCTACCCATTAACCTGAAAATTTCATGGTTTCATTCTTTTCTTAATAGCTGAATAGAACTACAGTGTGCATATTACCTCATTCTCATTATCCAGTCATTTTCTGAAAGACTTCTTGGTCATTTCAGTTTTCTGGCTATTATAAAGAGAGCAATAAATCAACACACATTGCTGAACAACTATCTCTGTAGTAAGATACAGAGTCTTTTGTGTACACTCCAAGTAGTAGTATAACCAGGCTGACAACCTGAATTCAATCCCTGAACTCACATAAAGAAGCTGAGTGTTGTGGTATGTATCTGTAATCACGACAGTTCTATGGAAAGATAGGAGGCGGAGACAGGAGAACACGAAGCCTAAGAGAACATGCCACAAAAGGAGGTGAAAGGGGAGAACCAACTTCTTAAATGTTCACCTCTGACCTCCACATGCCTTCTGTGGCATGTGTGTACCCCTATTTATCCACACTCAATCAATTCAATCAGTTTATCAAACTTCATTGTTTTCTAGAATATTTTGCCCAATAATTTTGCTTCATCAAAAATCTCTTTGCATATTGGTCTCTATCGTCAAAGAAACAGCAAACTAATTACGGAGAGTATCTGATTCAGGTGTAGATTTCTGTACCTACCATAGTATAAGAAATGTAACATATGGCTTCATCTCCAAAATAATGCCGAAATTTCCATAACGGTTCTGTCACTAGTCATTTCTGTTATCCTATCCAAATTATTTTAATATTTTAATCTATCTAGTGAGATTCATAGTATTTTTGTGTTATCTGGGTCTTTGATAATCAAGAACTTCATGATTTGTAAAGTATCTAATGCCTTAAGTAAGAGTTCATTTTGTGTTTCCTGAATGAATCAACAAATTAGTACATGACAGAGTAAACACAATTAACAAACATCGTTAGACAACCTAATGAAATTATACTCAAAATCAGATGTAAAAAGGGTCAGAAGTGCAAAGGTTTTCTTTTTTACAAAATGAAAAAATAAAAATAAAAAGATACAAAAGAATCAAACTTTCCAGGCTGTGGCGGGGCATGCTTTTAATCCCAGCACTTGGGAGGCAGAAGCAGGTGGGTCTTTGTGAGTTCGAGGCCATCCTGGTCTACAGGAGCTAGTTCCAGTACAGGCTCCAAAGCTGCAGAGAAACCCTGTCTTGAAAACCAAAACCAAAACCAAACAAGCAAACAAAAATAAAGAAAAAAAGAATCAAAAAAATTTATTTTGAACAATCCCATGCCTACAAATTGAATAAGCTAGGAGTAACTGAAAATTTCTAAACATAAAATACAATAAAAAAGCATAAGAAAAAATAAAATCTTCACAAGCACATAATGAATAAATAGATTAGTTTTAACCAGTTATTCAAAAGAAACGAAAGCAGGAAAAGCCTGGAGAATCTGATGGCTTCATTGCTGAGTTCTACCTAGCATTCCAAGAACTATTCATAATACTTACCTTCTAAAATTTTGTTTAAACTGAAGCATAAGGTGTGAAACTGACATTGACCTTATATTAAACCAAGAAAGATACAATAAGAGAAAATATTACAGGTCCTAATGACTATAAATAAAAAATACTCAAAATGCATGTTAATAAATCACATTAGAAGATATCATTCACCAGGACCAAGGGGAATTTACCCATGCTTGTAAGGGCAAGTCACTATACAAAAATCAAGGAAAACCATATGACCAATTCAATATATGAAGATAACTCATACACCCACACACATACACACACACGCACACACATATTTCAGTTTAGTTTATTGTTTGTTTAGTTAGGGGATTTTATTTTGGGCAATTATTTTATTTTTATAAAGATTTAGAAGGTAAATATCATGAATAGCTTTTGAATGATCTGTAGAACTCAATGGGGGGTGGAGGGGCTGTATCATTGACTCAGCAGTTAAGAGCATTGGCTGTTCTTGCATAGAACCTGGGTTCCACTCCCAGTACCCACGTAGTGGAGGCATGCAACCATCTCTACTCCAGTTCCAAGGGATCCAACACCTTTTTCTGACCTCTGTGGGCACCAGGAATGCACACATAGTATATACAAACACATACACATAAAAATAAAACATATAAGAAAATAATTTTTAAAAACTGAACAGGAAAGTCATTGGGTCTGTGGGCTTTTGCTTTCTAGATTTTCTTCTTTTTCAATTAGCAATTCAATCTCCTTATTTATAATGGGCCAGTGAAAATACATTTTTGATGCAATCCTATCCTTTTATTGTAAAACCTCTCAACAAATCAGGTGTAGAAAAAATGAACCTAACAAAGACCATCAGTAGAGACAGTTAGCATCTTAACTGATGCTGACAATGATGTGTTCTGCCACTTTCATTCAACATAATACCAGAACTTTTAATAAGCGCAAATAGACAAAAGACAGAGGTAAACTATGGTGTAAACTTTTATTGTTTGAGGATGATATTATATCACACACACATACACACAAACACAAATACAA
The DNA here is from genome assembly GCF_000317375.1 of Microtus ochrogaster. Classification (NCBI taxonomy): domain Eukaryota; kingdom Metazoa; phylum Chordata; class Mammalia; order Rodentia; family Cricetidae; genus Microtus; species Microtus ochrogaster. The sequence continues at coordinate 13,650,406 of NC_022028.1, read as the reverse complement.
ATACACATACACAATAATCTTATGTAAAGAGAAGTTTTCAAGAATTCATGCAAAGAAAATAACCACTAAAATGGGTTCATTTCGTAAAGTAGTAGTGGATGAAATCAGCATAAAATATCGAAAGTGTTTTATACATTAAAAATGAACTATATGAAAAAATAAGAAAATAATATTATTTGTCATAGGTCTAAAAAGAAATTGAATATAATTGGAGGAAATTTAATCTTGAGAAAAGTTAACAGAAAACAATATTTAAAAGGAAAAAAATTGAAAAGAACTTAACAAATGGAAAAATAGTCCATGTTCACATTTTAGAATAGTCATTACTAGCCGGGCCTCAGTGGTGCCCACCTTTAATCTGACCACTTGAAAGGCAGAGGCAAGCGGCTTTCTGTGAGTTTGAGGCCAACCAGGTCTACAAGTGCTAGTTCCAGGACAGGCTCCAAAACTACAGTAAAACTCTATCTTGAAAAACAAAAAATAGTCATTACTGTTTAAAAGTTAATATTATTTAAGTTGAAATACAGAAATAATGCATTCTTCATCAAAATATCATCATTCACTTAAAGAATAAACATACCTCGAAATTGCATTAGAATGAAAAGATGCTAATTCCCAGAGAAATATTAAGAAAAATTAGCAAGCTCAGAGGTAGTAGTAGGTACTACAATGCTATAGTAATGAAAATCCATACAAGTTAACACAGACTAGAGAGCCCAGAAATAATTCTTCATTTTTATAAACAGCCAACTATTGATAATGTGTTCTTAAACATACATTAAACAAGAGCAAAATATCTTTTAAAAATGGTACAAGTCGAATGTATTCATGCAGAAGAACAAAATTCAAATTATCTCATGCTTTATAGGAACCAAAGATAAAATTGATTTAAATATTATATGTAAGACCTGAGAATATGGAACTACTAAAAGAAAATTGAGGGTACAAACCCTAAAATCTATGAACATTAAAATGTACAAATAAAATCTATTAGCTCAGACTACTTTTTTGATATGTCAAGAATTAAAAAGCTAAAGCAACAAACAGCAACAATAAAAAATTTCCTATTTAAATAAAACTCTATTGTGTAAAATAAGACATTAGCAGAATAGGGGAAAAGTTGTATGAGACTAATGTGGTGACTTAGGCTTGTAACCATTTTATCAGGAGACTAGCCAAGAGGATTCCTGCAAATGCAAATGTATTTGGACCACAGATTGAGGTTTTATCTCAAAACAAAAATTGAAAACAAAAAGAAAAATATTCTAAACAGTACATTTAATAATGGGTTAATATTTAAGATATGTAACCGGACAGTACAATTCAGTTACAAGAAAATAATCATATTGAAAGTTAACACAAGGATTGCATCGACAAGTCCCAAAGGAGACATTTATATGATCAATAAGCATAAGAAAAATTATCAATGTCTCAAATCACCAAAGAAATGCAAATTAGGTCACAGTGGGATGTGAACTCAGACCTATCAAATAGCTACTACAAAAATGTAAAAGGTATTCTGTTGACAGGGGTTTCTGTCCCACCTGGATCCTTTTTCAGCAAGGCAGTCACATCTTGTTTTCTCTGTGTCTGGCTTTCTTTGCATCTGGGTGACAACTGCTGACTTAAACTTTCCTCTTCCCATCATTCTCGTTGTCACACCTCTACTTCCTACCTGGTAGCCATAGCCCCACCTATACTTCCTGCCTGGCTACTGGCCAGTCAGCATTTTATTAAAAATAATACAAGTGACAGGATAAAAGACCATTGTCAGGCAGCAGTATTCACAGTTGTTGAAGAAACAATAAGGGAACTGGTAAGGACCATTTGTAAGACTGTAAATTATTAAATTCCTCATAAAAAGCACTGTAAAAAATCCTCAAAGATAAAATAAAGAAACAAAAATTAAAAGAAGTAGAAAAAATACTGGATGATCTATGAGGTACACTCACACACATGTACACATATACAAATGAATTGAAATTAGACTTTTATACACATACAAATGAGTTGAAATTAGTCTTTTAAACATAAATTTATTTTTCCATGTTCTTAGCAGCATTATTCACAATAGCCAAAATATGGAGTAATCAAAGTATTCCTCTATGGGTAAATCAATAAAATATCTTGGATATAAACATAAATATTATTTGAGCATACAATAAGAAAACTCTGTAATTTGCAACAACATAAAAGAATCTGGAGGGCATTGTGTTATGTGTAATAGGTCAGGCCTAGAAAGATCAATGCTGTAGTAAATTATTTGTATGTGGAATCTCAGCAATGTTGAATTCATATAGACAAATAGTTCAATGGTGGTTAGCAGAGGGTAAAACTGGAATGGTAAGATGGAGAAATTAGAAATAGTGGATAAAGTACTCATAGCTTCAATTGGACATGAGATATAATTGAGGACCTTTTATTCACCTTGATAATTATAAAATTCTACTGTACTATATATTTCAAAATTGCTTTAAAAATGCAAGTAGTAAGGGAAGGACTTGAACATACTGCTATGAACACATTCTCTAGCTTAGAACCCCATAAAATAATGATATTTGAATATATATATTGTCCTGTGCCAGATTTTAAATACTAAGTACCTATTGCCTAAAAAGGGAATAAGAAACAGATTACTAGGGAACTAAGGAAATCCAGAACTGAACTCTTCAAAGCCAAAGTTAGGGGCTGAAAGATGGCTCAACAATTCTAGCAGAAGGGCATCATACAACCACCTGTAAATACAGTTTTGGGAAATCTGACACCCACTTCTACCTCCATGGGCATTACACTCTCACACACAAACCCACACTCAGACACAAACATATGCACATAATTTAAAATAATTTTTTCAGCACAAGTTTTTTTAGCCTAGAATATACAGTTGCTATGCAACAAGTTCTTAACACAAGAAGACAAAAGACAGCTTGAAGGAATTCCTCCTGATGGTCTGCATTTTAGAACACATTGAGAACCAAAAATAATGACTGTAATGGATTATTATACATTTAGTGTGTGCCACAAAGTATGCATACATGGTTATCAAATATGTGTGTATATGTAACTAAGTTATTAAAGATAACAAAACACAGTGGAATCTGCAAGGAAAATTGTTAAATGTAGAACATAGAGTAGGGAGTTAGAAAATCCTTTTATTTTATGATTTTTCATACAAGGCATTTTAATCATGTTTCCCCTCCTCCTACTTCTCCAAAGTCATCCCCACCTCCCTACCCACCCAACTAAAAGAACAACAACAACAAAAACACAGCAAAAGAATGAAAATCAAAATCAAATGCCTGAGCATTTGGGACTGGACAACTGATTGGTCTGCTCTCCCCTGAGGAGAGCCACCTCTCCCACTTTCAGTTCTGCTCTTTATCTGTTGTTCTTTGTGTAGAGTTGAGGCTTTGTGGTTTTTTCCCATGTAATTTGGCATATTCATTTGTGCTTTTCTTGTTTAACTCACGTTTAGGTGATCATGTTGCTAAAAAAAATCATGGGTATAGCTTCTAATGTTACTAGGAGACACAATCTCACAATAAACTCCCTGAACCTTGGGTGCAGGAGTGTGTTGTTGGGGTGTCACTGAAACTATGCTCCTCAACTCCACATATTGATAGGTTGAGGTTTTCTATAGTGTTTTTCTGTGTATTATAAAGCAAAGTTTCTTTGATGAGTGATAAAATCTACACTTATTTGTGTGTATAAAGACAGATGTTTTTAGATTTTTATTAGGAATTGTGCTGGTTTAGTAAATTAATGACTGTAGATTGTCCTCCATTAACCACGATTTCCCTAGAAATGATTAGTATCTACCTTTCTAGTACTATGTATGGTATCCCTCTTGTTGATAACCATTGGCTACCACCAAGATATATGTGCCATTACTACACCCTAAAGGTTATCATGCCATGCAAGTTGTTGATGTGGTGGTTCAAAGGCATCATGACTGAGTAGAACTGTTGGTTGAATTTCTTCTTTGTAAGTTTTTCTGGTGCCCTTTGGTACCATGAAAGAAACCCCTTGTGAAGGAGACATTCAGGGCAGTTTTAAGCTCAGGGACCTCTGGGCCTTTTGTCTGAAGTTTATGGTGTCTTCAGCAACAGAGACTTACCTTTCACCTCTGGCAGGCAATGGTGGCCAATAGCAATGGGCTATTTGGGGAAATCTCTCTAACAAGTCAAAAGAGGTCTTATCATGTCTGGTTTGAGGGGGTGGTTGTTAGGTGGTCTTTGGCTCTTAGAGAGAGCACCATTGGCCCTGAGGAGAAAAGTTCATTACAATTTAGTGTTTGGCAGTTGTACCAGTGGGACCCTCTTCTGCTAGATGCAGCCTCCTATTCCCTGCACAAATTGTTTCTTACTGAAAACATTTCTGTTTCTTTGGACCTTCCTGTGTTCTTGCATCTTTGTCTTCTAGACTTTTTATCAAAGTACTTTTCTGATTGGGTTAGTCCTATTCAGGATAATATTTCTTATTATCTTAAATACAGATGATTGTACATAAAATTATGTCTGTTTCTTGCTTTATTACCAAGTCTAATGTATGAAGTGATATAATATCTGCATATAGTACAACATAGGCTATAGCAATATAAAATATACACGATAGTGAATAAAAATTAAACTTTGAAACTATTAGATGAACGTAATGACAAACATTCCCTTTGTCCCAGTGTGAGGATGAATATCAAAGAAGAGGAGATAGCGTTGCTGGGGAAGCACGTTCTGCTCCTTCAGCCAATAGCCTTTAAGATACCAGCCCACTAGGGTGTGGTCTCTTCTGCTTTATAAAGCAGCGGGAGCCCTATGTTCTCTCTCTCTTCTTTCCAGCTCCTGCTTCTGGCTGCTAGACTCTGTTTCTGGTCACACCAAGGGCTGTTGTCTAGGACAGTGATATGTAAGCTTTTCGCCTTAAATAAATAACCCTTTTATTAATCATAATTCCAAACTGATGTGGGATTGTTTTGTGGCTTACGCCTTCATAGCTTGAATACAAATATGAAAATCTAGTTCTTACATTCAAAGTCAAGCACTTTATTCATTGATCCAGCTCCACAACTCCAAGTACTGTTTTTAACAGCTGTCAGAAAGAGAAAATGGCATTAATACATTGATTTTTAGTTCTACCCTTTTCTATTATACTGCAATAAATTTATATTTTTAATTACCCAGTACTTTTGTTACTGCAGCTTTTTACGTTACTAATTTACCTATGTTCACAAAAGGAAACATGGTTCATATAGGTCTCAGATTGCATCTTCCATCAACTCTTCCTTTCCCTAAAACTTGTTTGTTTTTCCCAAAACACAGTAAGAATATTTTATTCCATGCTTTGATAATTAGTTTCCATATATAATGGAAAAAATTTGGTTTCAGATGTACAGCTGACTCAGGCCCTTGATATGTAGCCGCAGGTTTACTGTGCATGACCACACTGGTGTCTGTCTACTGGATTTCATGGAGCAATACAGGGCATTTATGTGAGGCAAACAGTGTTCAACTCACAAAGGTGCAGCAATGAACAATGGAAGCCAACGAGTAATGGAAAGCTGGTTCTTTAATTCCTGGGAAGCTGTCCAGGGGATATTTGATTGCTTGGTGTACAGTTTACACTCCAACACAGATTTCAGACCCCAAACCATTAGATGTTGGAGTTTATACCACAGGGAAACTTAATATGTAGGCATGGATATTTTGTTCTTAGAGCAATAGAAATTGACTAGACTTTACTCTTCCAATTAGTTTTACCTCAACTATAGGCTGTTTTTATTGTACAGTTACTCTGAAAAGTACAAACAATAAGGCAGGGAAGGAAAATTAAGTAATTTAAAACTGCTAGAAAACAATCCCATACTCAGTAAAGAATTTTTTTCTTTCATGTCTTCCTTTTTGCCATCTCTCTGTGTAGGCAACTTTCTGCCTCTCCCTGCCCGTCTCTCTCCCATTCTCTCTTCCCTTCACATCTCTTCTCTTCCTGTTCTCTTTATTTCAATAAACTCCATACTCAATGAATTTTTTTCTTTGTTTTCAAAGAATAGAAACTCTTCTTGATCAACTGTCTCACTCTCTTGTTCCATCTACTCCATCCATCCTCATTCCTATGGCTAGGTTCATTTTAAGTCATGAGACCCATCATTACATCAAATAAACACTTGCAGAGAAAGGAATTTTTTTCTACATTGCTCAATGTGGTATCTTCAGGTCTGTGAATAATTCTTAGAGTATAGTGGGTGTTGAAATGGTGGTACCAAGTGAGAGAATATATGTTCTAAACAACAATAAAGAGCATGGGGTTCTAATTTAGATTTTAAGCTATTTTAATTCTATCCTTCACTCCCAATCTGAAATTTCTGTTTTCAAAAAGTAATTGCATTTCATTCTATTAATGTATCTTTTATAATATATTGTAAATGTATAGTATAAAACAACTTGAAACATTCCTTTACTTCGCATCAGTGTGACAACTATGCCAAAACAATAAATGTACCATTTTTTTTACTTTATGTTTTCAAGAGTATTTGTGAATTGAAGTCTTTTTATTGCTAAATCACAATTTCGTGACAAATTAAGAGTCATATCAATGCTTGAAGGAATTAGAATGTGACAAATGCTAGAGGATGACTGTAGCAACAATATAGTGTAAACAACATATTTACTTCACCAAATATAAGTGCTACTTCAATTATCTTATAAAGGACATTATTATCATTTGCATTTTTCAAAACAGAAAAAAACAGTTCTTTGGCAGATACAACAATGATGCTTTTTGTTCACAGCATAATGAAAATATCTCTAATGGCACTTATGATCTGAGCAGTCAAATAAACAAAAAAAAAATTGTCAGAAGAGGAAGAATACAAAGTAAATCTTTGTGTTAGAGCTGTGCCACTGCCCATGGCAGGTGGTTAGAAGCTGAGTGATGCAGACATACTTGGGTCTCTTGCTGCATGATGAAGCAGAGACCCCGCATTCTTTCCCACTCTTTCCTCCAGCCACTTGATTCTCAAGTCTGGGGTTTGAGAAAGCTGCATGTTTCAATAGAGAAAACAGCACAGATTGGCATGTGATATCCTTAGCCTACTGTCTATTACTTAAAGATTTTAAGTAATAAAGTAGATGTACATCTAAATGGACTCTGTAAACTAGTGTCAAATAAAAATATATATCATGAGGCTTTCTATTATTGGTAGATTTGTTTGCTGATATGACACTAAGAAGGAGATAACCTTGGATTTAAGTTCTGAATACTTAGATTTTCGTTTGAGTGATCTCGTATATACAATAGCGCATATGTATAAATTGTAATGTTAACCACACATATACTGCATTTTACATTGTGCATCTTTAAAAGATCTATCTTTTTAATTTTGTGGGCTTGAGTGTTTGCCTGCACGCATGGATGTTAACCATGTGTGTACACTGTCTGCAGAGGCTAAAAATGAAAGTCCCCTGAAACTGGAGTTACAGGCGATTGTGAACTTCTGAACCCAGGTCTCCTAGAAGAGCAGCAAACATATCTTTCCAGCCCCATCCTACAGGCATTTCTAGTGAGAGTTGGCAAGGTTTCTGAGATGGATCCTATAGTAAATGTCTAGGACTCTGTGTTGTAAGGTCTCTGCCATAGACACAACTATGCCTTCAAAGCTCTTTCACAGCTACAAAACATATATGTAAATGGTTGCAGATGCCATCCAATAAAATTCTATTTATACAAACGGATCTCTGGTTAGATTTTTACCACAGAATCTAGTTTCCAATTCCTGACCTTAAAAAAGGAGGATAACAATGTTGCTGCTGCCATTTTTACAGAACTGATGTAACTGATCACTTACTTAGAAAGGAACACTCACATTATAAACTGCAACACTTTTACATGTTATTAATATTTGTAGAATCTTAGTTCTCACTACATGAGATCCCGTTATGTAAAAACACCATACGATGATCCTTTACTACCACAGAAAATGACTTTGTCTGTGCCCATGAGTAACCTGTTTCTAAAGCTGTCCATAATACTGAAATACAGAATGTCAGACAATAAAAGCAATCTTTAAGTGTCAAACATTAACGGTTGATCTATAAAGAGTATGTGACATAAATGCATCTGTATCTGATTTGGTTAATGAAAACTAATGAAAATGCAGGATTAAATCATAAATAGAAAAAAGATTGATGATACAAAATTAAGAATGTGAAATATGACACCCTTTTTCAGTGTGTTACCTTAAGGACATAGAATGTATTGAAATGATTTTACATCGAGAGTAGTAAGAGATGATGCTATCCATTTAAATAGATTTTAATTCATTTTAAATTATACTTGAAATGCAAAGCACATAAGAAGACCACATTAAAGAGTCATTGTTGAGCAAGATGAGGTTAGGAAGCAGTTTCCCTGTCTGCCTTGTAACTCTGAGCAGAGACAATGGCACTTCTGCTAGGAAACCTGAGAGAGAACGTTTTATGGACATCTCTGAGGAGCAATTAAACTAACTGAATTCAATTAAAAACTGGCCTGCAACAAAGAGGATATGAACTTCGTCAGGAGAATATAGCCATGTATTAAAAAAAAAAACTATACTTGAAAGCAAGACATGGAGATCTCTCTATGATTCTTTCAGATGCCTTCGTGAGTGAGATCGTGTCATTGCCATAATAGTAAATCATTTTAATAAGCAAGGACCTTCAGAAGTTATCTCCAGGTCACTGCTTCAGAAGCTGAACTGCAGAATTGAGTAAAGCTGTAGCCACATTATTTAGCTAGAAATGGCTTTTACACCTTAGTTGGGATTTCTTTTGCCTTGAAGAGATACCTTGACCATGGCAACAGTTTTTCTCTTTTTTTTTTGAATTTATTTATTTATTTATTTAACATCCCATGGCAGTTTCCCCTCCATCCTCTCCTCCCAGTCCCTCCCCTTATGCCCCTTTGTTTTCACCCCCTAATACATTCCTCCTCCATTTCAGTTTAGGAAAGGGCAGGTCTCCCATGTGTATCAACAAAATATGGCATATCAAGTTGTAGTAAGACTAAGCACCTCCCCATGTAATGGCTTGAGCAAGGCAACTCCCGGTATGGGGAGTAGGGTCCCAAAAGACAGTAAAAGAATTGGAGACAACCCTTGTTCCCACTTGTTATGGGTCCCACAAGAGGACCAACTTGCACAACTCTAACATATATGCAGAGGTCTAGGTCAGTTCCATGTAGGCTCTCTGGTTATCAGCTCAGGTTCTCTGAGCTCCTATGAGCCCAGGTAAGTTAATTCTTTGAGTTTTCCTATGGTGTTCTTGATCCTCTGGCTTCCACAATCCTTTCTCTCCCTCTTCTGCAGGATTCCCCTTGCTCCACCTAATGTTTGACTGTAGGTCTGCATCTGTTTCCATCAAGTGCTGGATGAAGTCTCTCTGATGACAATTAGGCTAGGCACCAACCTATGAGAATAGGAGAATATCGTTAAGCATCATTACATTGACAATTTTATTTCCTCTGATCATGTTTGGTTCTATTCTAGGTCTCTAGATTATGTAGCCTATTGGTCGTGGTGTTCTAGGCAGTGTCAAGAGTTCGCTTACTCTCCTGGCATAGGTTTTAAGCTAGCTGGGTCTTTGCTTGGCCACTGACTCAATCTCTAGAACACCCTCGCCCCAGCACGTTCCATATTCAGGACAGAATGTAGGTTGAAGCTTATGTGGCTGATTTGGCTTCTCACTCCTTCCACTTGAAGTCTTGCCTGGTTAAAGGAAATAACCAGTTCAGGCTGATCTGTCTGCTTTTGCTAGGAGTTTTTGCTGGGCTCATCCTTGTGGATTCCTGAGAGATTCCCTTTCACCAGGTCTTTATCTAACCACCACAGCAACTCCTATAAAATAACACATTTAATTGTGATCATTCACTTACAGTTCAGAGGTTCAGTCCATTATCATCATGTGGGACATGGTGATATGCAAGCAGGCATGGTACTGGCTACAACATGATATGATATACAGGCAACATGAAGTGGACTGAGTGTCACACTGAAGGAAGCTTGAACAAAGGAGACCTCAAAGCCTACCACAGCTCCTAATAGTGCCACTCCCTATGAGATTATGGAGTACAATTATATTCAAACTACCATAACACCACTCAAGTTACTCTTCTTTCTGATTGCCATTTAAGAGATGCTACATATATCTTAATCTTCTTACATGATACATACAAAATTATGTATACTTATTTCAGATATATATTTGAGAGAGAGAGCGAGACAGAGAGAGAGAGAGAGAGAGAGAGAGAGAG
>NC_022028.1:13614411-13640025 GCF_000317375.1 Microtus ochrogaster | reverse complement strand
CTAGCATTGGAAATTGAGCCCCAGACTTTAATGTTAGACAAAACCTCTACTACTGAGTGACATGCTTGACCCATGACTGCTATTTCTTATCTTATTGATCTCTATATTAGCTTTGTCAGATATATTTGTGACATATACTTAATATATGTGTGCTATATAATATGCAACAATAAGCTATGAAAATCATTCCCAAAGGACTAGCATTCTGTAATATGCACTTTGAACATGCATCATAAATTATCTGATTTGCTCATGAAAAGTTTCATTATTAAATTATAGTGTGAGAATCCAAAATCATGAAACCGGAGATATGTTTTCCTTCAAATTTTTTGTTTATTTGTCTATTAAAGGAGATTAATGTTTTGATTTTAACATGATGAAACAATACAAAGAAGGACTCACTTTTAAAGTGGTTAATTATAAACTGCCTTTTATTTGTTTATAAAATAAGGTTCAAAACTTTCTTAAATAAGGATCATTTATTATAACTAATTCATACATTTATTAAATAAACATTGCATATAGACAAGTTGTATTGGATTATTGTTAATTGCAACAGAAATAAGAGGTATTGTTTACTAACACGTTACATGAAATCTACTAAACATTTAGAGGTTCCTTTCTTTTTTTGTTTTGTATTTGAGACAGGGTTTCTCTGTGTAGCTTTGAATCTTGTCCTAGAACTCATTCTGTAGACCAGGCAGAACTCAAACTCACAGAGATCTGCCAGCCTCTGCCTCCTGAGTGCTGGGATTAAAGGCGTGCACCACCACTGCCTGACCACTTGGAGTTTCATTTTTTAAAATTTAGCATCACAATAACTTCATGAAGCAAATACAATAATTTTGCTATTTTATATTTACAGTATCTAAGTGGCTTTGCTAAAATATGGGCAACCAGCAAGATCAATACTTTTTAGAGCTAATGTCATAGCAAATATACAAAGACTATATTATTCTTCTAATTTTACTAATGAAGAGACTGAGGCTCAAGACAGGTAAGAAATAAGTGAGAGTACTATCAATTCAAATTAAGCCCAGTATTCTGATCACAAAATTTACTCTATTAGCCAACTCAATAGGCAAAATAGAATTACCAAAATCAATGCTAATGTTCATATAAATCTTGCAATTGAATATTTAAGTAATAATTTATCATAGAAGATGTACTTATAATAACTATATCAGGCACCAAAACATTTCTAAGAGAGGACACTTAGAAACATATATTAAAACAATTTTGAGATGAGGCTTCATAGTAGGGTACAAAGGATGCCCAAAATGCACTGTTGTGTTCATTGTTTATGAAGAGGGAAAGAAACTCAGAGAACATGGAAAATGGAACTAGCTTTTCAACCGAGGAATGTGACCGGTTCATAAAATAGCTGGTTTGTGAAATAACCACTTCTGGGTATGAAATTAGCATCCTAAAGCATTCTTACTAAAGTTTTAGGAGGCAAAAGAGTCCTAGTGTCATAGTATCTACTTAGTCCCCATTTATTTACACAGTCAAGGTTTGGAATCAAACCTCCAACTAGTTTACTTAACAAATTTTCCTTAACATTGTGTGAGGGCCCACAGATGTGAGCCTGTTTCAGCTTGACTGGAAATTAGAAAGTCTGAGTTTATTTTTGCTCTTTCAGAGTTGTTGACAACAGGTGTGGCTATAAACTAGAGGTCCTGACCCAGGCTGTGGTTAATTAGTATTTTGGGTGGATCTGTTCCACCCAGACCAAAGGTCCATGCATTCAAGTCTATTCCTTTTATCATGTCAATGAAGTCTGTAGTCCCCTCTTCCGCTTTAGGAGTGAAGTATATAAGCATGTGGAAAACAAATACAGATGAATTGAGGATTCAGTATTCACTGAATTTTTCTCCCAGTGTTGTTCTGTGTTTCTGCCTCTTATATCTCTCATATCTCTGTTCCTTTGCTTAATAATTCCAATCCTCATGCTCCTACCCTGGAATATATAGGATTTCATCAAGGCTGTTCTTCGACAACATTATAAAGCATTCTCATTACTAAAGGTTTTATGCACATAGGTTAAGTTTCGCACATATAGGTTAAGTTTGAATGATCTTTTAATCTTATCCAACAAGTCCATATCTGATAAAAGTTCATAAGTGAGCACATTAAAGAAAAGATCAATGTCTCAGTCTTACAAATTGCCAGCAAAAAAAAAAGAGTTTGCTAATCAGAACCCATGTTAAAATAAAGGCAGACACATCCAGATGTTATGTACTTGTATCCACAATACTGTGGAGGCAGAAACAGGCAGATCCCAGGAGATCACTGGCAAGCCATCCTTACCTCCTTGGTAAACTACAGTCCAACGAGAGAATCTGTCTCAAAAACCAAAACAGGGATAGATATGATGTAATCCTTTCGCTTCTAAATATATGTGCACACACGTGCATGTGAACATTCACACAGGAGCAGGCACACCCAAAAGATCAAAGTAAAAACATTTCTATACAAATAAATATCACATATTTTTCTTTTATATGTGGAATCTAACTAACTTAGAAAATACATATATTTGATATGAAAACCAAAGGAGACTGAGAGGAGAGGTACAACGGGAAAGGAAAAGGGAAGACAGGAGAAGGTGAATGGAATATGAACAAACTGCAGTGATATGCATGAGGTTCCTTGATTTGTACACTTACCGAAAGATATTTTTGTGAAGAAAGTAAAAAGTATCAAAAGTGACAATGAGATAACATAATAGTTTTATAAACCTTCAACTTTTTAAAATCTAAAACCTGTTTCTAATTTCCCATTCCAACAGGGATGAGTGAAAAGTACAAACTGGCAAGAGACCCTATTAGATTCTTACACTAAATTTGACACAAGATTCGAGTGTCAAATCAGTTATTATTATCTAACAGGGCTCTAACTGTGAAATCCTCATTGAATTTCAATGGAATTTCTCAATGACATGAGCTCCTTGAACATTTGGTATAAGAATTTGATCTTTTGCTAAATGCTTATTTAGAGACTGAGAATACAAAAAATTTGCCAATCTGTACAATGTAGTACCTTCAAAATAATAAAAATATCACCCCTATAAAGGCTTGGGGAGAATTGTATAGGAGGATGTTGAATGATTTTTAAGAACCAAAGTCAGGGAGGATCAGAGCAAAGCAATGTCTTCTGGACATGATGAGGTCACTGTATGTATAAATTTACAGCACCTCTGAGTTGCCTGCAGAAGATCTGTACAAGATCAATCAGGTCAATATTCTAACATGGAAAGAGGAGGAAATAAAGATCCTCCAACCATGCAGTGATGGACAGTGGAGGTTTCTGGGGAAGATGGAAACAGGTCATTTAAAGAGTGTGGACCCTTGTAGATTGACTATGCTCCAATTGGAAGGCCTCGCACCCATGAGTATATTGGCAAAATAATTGAGTCATTAAAAAAAATGAAGTTGAGAATGTGTCAGGACATGAAGAATGGATCAGAGAGGAGTTAGGAGGGAATTGCAGAGGGAAATAAGATCAAATTGCATTGGGTTAAGTCCTCAAATAATTGATAAAATATTATATTTTAAAGTTCCCTTTGATTCCTTCTCCTTTTTTCATTAAGGTAATTGATACATTCAACAATTTCCAGAAAATGAGAATGTTGGTGTTGTATTGGATTAGTTCAGTACACCTAGTAATTTCTTGCAAAGAACATAGCAATTTAGAAACTCCTAATAATGACCCCCAAACACCACTAAATACCTTTATACAACTTTAATTCCTGGTATCATCTAGAGTTTAACCTCAAATTTTAATTCATGCAAACTTAGTTTCCAAGGCATATTACAATCTGCCTTTACTGCAAGCACAGAATGGAAACTTTCAGTAGCATTACCTAGGAGATCCTCATCTTAGAATAAAATGTTACATTCAGTGCATCTTTCAATAAAATTTTTAGTCACACCAATAAAAATGTAATGAAAATTATTTGAGTTAGCTTATATCTTGTATCTATTTTTTTGCAAAACTTCTCAAAATTAAAATCATTACTATTAAATAATCAAATATATAAGGCGAACTTCATAGCTGGTCAAAGTTTTGAGAATAAAAAACTGAATGTTCAACCTTAAATCGAGCATCTATATGATGCTACAGGGAAGGTGAAAAAGTAAAGAAGGAGAGAGTGTAGAAGGAAGGGGAGGACCCACTGTGGAACCCTGCCTTCTGGGCATGACATAGATATTGTAGTCATGAACTCACAGCAGCTCTGTTTATCTACATAAGACCGGAAAAGCATTAAGCAAGCAAGAATTCTAGACTAGATGAGGGAAACCTATCCTGAAGAGCCATTGGCAACTGGTAGTTGGTACGGGAGGGAGATTCAACTTTCTCTGGAAGTATGGCCACTCATGTGTCCATGTTCTAACAGACAACCCCAACCAATGCACATGTGGACAGAACTGAATGTGCTTGGTCGATTATTAAAAAATGAGAGAGGAGGAGAAGAAGGAGAAGAGAAAATGAGGTAGAGTTAAAAAGTCAACATGTGTGGAAGACCAGGGAAATTGAAGGGTGAATATGGGAGGATTTATTATCGTAGTTGGCTGAATGCACATATGAAATTTCCAAAACTTCACACAGAGAAACACAGACAGACGTAGAGGGGGGAAGAAGAAGAGGGTTGAACTATTTTCTTACATATAGAATTTTGCATTTAATATGTATTGAATAGTTTATTATTTATGTTATTTTCATAAACAAAAACTAAAATTTAAGGATAACTACTAAAAGTTTTCCTGAACTGAAAACTAATTATTCATTACCTAACTTATTTAATAAGAATATGCAACACAAAGACAAAAAGTCAAATGCTGATTTCAGATGACACAAACAGCTAAACTTTCTATTTATTTATACACATGGATTGATGTATATTTTAGATATGACATAAAAATAATTCAGTTATAATGATACAAATAATATTTTTGAAAAGAGGCTGAATTTATTAATAGCCAGTCAGACTCCAGAATTTATGCCACTTACAGCATTATATTAGAGAACCAAGTCAAACCATAAACCACATAGATGTCTGTGATTTGTATTGGGACTGTGTTGATGTCTGTGGTCTATACTCCTGCAAGAGAGCATAATGAGGTCCGTGGTCCCTGATGCCACCAGAGACCAGGTGCAGCCCCAGGGAAACATGTGCATACCCATGACGCATGCTACCTCTGGCTGTTATAGGCAAAGAAACATTTGGTGCAGTGTTATTGATGACTTTAGACTCGTAATTGAAAATGAGAAACATTGAAGGCTCCTGCAATAACCTCTCTCCCACCCTGTAAAAAGAAGAAAAGAAGCCATTGAGGAGCGTTCTTAAAATTTGTGATAAAGGTGCTGAGGTGTAGCTCTCCAAAATCGCTGGCTTCTGGCGGTGAGATGAGAAAGGACTCAGTTATCTTTAAGCGTCTGGCCCACTGGGGATTTGATGATGTAGAAATGAGCATCTGGACAACGCACATTCTACTTGGTGTATATCTGAGGGTAGGAGGCAAATGTAGGATAGTGAACATGGAAGATATGGGAAGTGAGTGTGATGCAGATACATTATGTTGGAAGGAGAAAAAGGTAAGAAAAGCATGCATGAAATTCTCAAACAATAAACAAAGAAAGCTATTTTAAAAAACCCTGCACTTATTTTAATGTTGTGAAGTTCTATTTCTAAACCTTTTCTCCTCCAATAAGTAAACTATTACTGTAATAGCTAAGCATTATTTTCAATGTTCTACTCTTGGTCTACTTTTCTGTAGAGAACAAATCTATGAATTACCACACACACATTATGCAGCATGCTTAGATAGATCTATAGATAAACTGTGGTTTATCTATTGAACTTTTAGTCTATTAAAATCATCTAATTCTGATTCCAACAACATTGGAGCAAGGACATTTACTCTGTTAAGCATGGAACCTATTTTCTTTTGCCCTACAAAATGATTTGTTGGATATTTTTTCAGTTTTAAAAAGCATTTTCAAGTGTTATATATTCTTTAATTTATTTTTAGAAATTCATACATGAATACTGAACATCACTTCCATCTGCTCATTTCCTCTCTGCAACTCACCCAGTATTCTCTCTGCTCTCTCATGAATTCATGACCTCTCCTTGATGTATTATTCTTATATAAATATGTATACATACACAAAACATATACATACACATGTACAACGTGTATGCTCATATGTGCTTATGTTTAGGCTTCGTAACTATACAACTCATCCCTGTAGGAAATTTGTTTTTACTCAAAAGTCATTGATTGATTTTCTTAGAAATTTTATCTGAGGGTGGGTTTTGTGAAATTTCTCTCATCTCTCTTCCACATTGGCAGTTGATATTCTCACAATGAAGGTCTTGTTAGTTGTATCCATATTATTCAGATTAAATGGGTATGAATTTACTGTCATGTTTATCTGATAGCAAGTG
Organism: Microtus ochrogaster; assembly: GCF_000317375.1. Taxonomy (NCBI): domain Eukaryota; kingdom Metazoa; phylum Chordata; class Mammalia; order Rodentia; family Cricetidae; genus Microtus; species Microtus ochrogaster. The sequence goes on along the minus strand of NC_022028.1, from coordinate 13,633,571 downwards.
TCCTGGTCCCCTATTTTTTACAATCTTGGTTTTCATGGGTCTCTTTGTTTTTCCCACCAAACCCACTTACCCATCATTTACTGTTCCCCCATTTTTGTTTTATGTGTCTTTTTGCCATACACCCCTTCCTTAACATGCCTTCTTCATCCCTAATGGTCTCTGATCCAGTTTCATAGGCTATATTCTCTTTTGCTTCTTTGCATATATACAAACATTAAAAATTAAAATCCATGTATTAGATAAGATTTGATTTTTATAATCTTTATAAATCTGGATCTCCTAAACTAATACAAATACAGCCTCATGTGTTTCCTGAAAATTTTTTAGTTTAATTTTATTTTCTGTTGAGTAAAATTACAATGAGCATATATACCACATTTTAATTATCCATTCATCTCCTGATGGACATCTAAGCAGATTTCATATCTTTGCCTTGTCCTTCTCTTCAATACCTTCTACCTTGCTAATACACACACACACACACACACACACACACACACACACACACACACATATACTAGATTACATTCTTTTTTTTTTATTTTTTTGGATTTTTTCGAGACAGGGTTTCTCCGTAGCTTTTTGGTTCCTGTCCTGGAACTAGCTCTTGTAGACCAGGCTGGCCTCAAACTCACAAAGATCCGCCTGCCTCTGCCTCCTGAGTGCTGGGATTAAAGGCGTGTGCCACCACCGCCAGCTAGATTGCATTCTTAAAGTTTGCCACCAAGTTTATTCTCTTATTTGGCCACTTCCTTCACTTGAGGCTGACTACCAAGATCCAGCAATCAAAGTAGCAAAGTTCAAGCAATCAAAAGCTCCCTTTGGCTTGCTCACCTAATTAACATGCCCAATTAGAATTATACACCTCATCCTAACACTGGTTTCCCCTTGAACCTTTATAAACTGCCAATACCTATGAGTCACATCTGTCTTCTCTCTATCGAGAGGCAGTCATTTGTCCCTCTGGGACAAATAATCCCTGCCCCCTTGTCCTTGTTTCCTTCACCTTCTCCCTTGTCCTCTATTTCTTTTCATTGTCTCTTATTCCTGCCATCTTTTACTCTGGGGCAAATAAATTTGCTTTGTGCTGAGAACTTGGTCTTGCAGATCCTAAGACAATACTTTTTCTTTCAGAGAATGTGTTTCTGGAAAAAAAGTTTAATAAACATTCTTCAAAGGAGACATTAATTTTTCTCTTTTGTAGACAGGGATTCTCTGTGGAACAACCCTGGCTCTCCTAAAACTTGCTCGTAGACCAGACTGTCCTCAAACTCATAGAGATAAGCCTACCTCTGCCTCCCAAGTGCTGGGATTAAAGGCATAGACCACCACATCCAGGAAACATTAAAATATTTATATTATTTTAATGGATAGCTTGGTTTTTTTTTTCCAGGAAGGTCAACAATGACTTTACTTAATTTCAATTAATGGCATTTCCTCTCTGAGTAGCAGGTTAACCAATCAGAGCTCTTGGCAGTTACAAGAGGGTTAACCAGTTCTCTGTCTAGGCTCAGATAGCTCAGAGCCAGCTGGGTAGCTTCATACCCCATAAAAGATCTACTGTTAGCATTTCTGAGGTAATGGATATTGGGAAGATAAAGAATACCACTGTTTTATCATGTAACAAGATATAATGACATGTTTTTGTTGAACCAATCTAATATACTACAGAGTGATGGTATAAGTTATACCTTAGAATGCAATAGACATAAATATTTGAGGAGGAATTTTTTTGGAAAATCAGGGTAGAGTGAAACGGCCATCTAATTTTGGTTTCTCTTCACTCTACAAACACTTGACTGAGTAAAATTAGAGTAGTCACCACAGGCTTGTATCTCAGCTGCTTTATTTTTGTTTAAGATTGATTTATTTTATTTTTTATGTTTCAGTGTTTTACCTAGATGTATATATGTGAAACAAATGAATGCCTGGTATCCATTAATCTCAAAAGGTTTAGAATTCTCTGAAACTGGAGTTACAGATGGTTGTAAATGACCATGAGGTGCTGGGTAGAACCCAGGTCCTATGCAGGATAAACCAGGGCTCTTAATCATAGAGTTATTTTTCCACCTCCAGTTATTCTGTTTTAAAATTAGGAACTTGAGCCAAGTGGTGGTGGCACACGCCTTTAATCCTAGCACTTGGGAGGCAGAGGCAGGTGGATCTCTGTGAGTTCGAGGCCAGCCTGGTCTTCAAGAGCTAGTTCCAAGATAGGCACCAAAGCTACAGAGAAACCCTGTCTCGGAAAAACAAAACAAAACAAAAAAATTAAAATTAGGAACTTGAAAGCCAGGCAATGGTGGCACACACCTTTAATCCCAGCACTCTGGAGGCAGAGGCTGGCAGATCTCTGTGAGTTTGAGGCCATCATTGTCTACAGAGTGAGTTCCAGGACAGGCTCCAAAGTTACAGAGAAACCCTTTCTTGTAAAACAAACAAAACAAAGCAAAAACAAAAACAGAAAACAAACAAAAAAACAAAAAAAGAACTTGAAATGCACTTTTTACCTGAATTTAAACTCTTGAGAACCACTTGGAATCATGATAAAGTATACATCCAGACAATTAAAAAAAATCAGAAAATCAATTGAACTTAGGCAGAGAAGAAAAACTAGAACAACTGAGGAACCTGAAGAAGAAAAGGAGCCCTTCAGCCTTTTGTCATCTGAGAAGCTGGAATTGCACAACAATTAGCAATTGTGTGAAGCTTTTTTCCCTTTCCAGGCAGTAAGCCAATCTTTTTCTAGAAATCCCACCAAGAACACCATTTATAGGGAAATACGTAGAAAACTTTTCAGTCAGTCAGCTCTCTTGGACCACCAGACCACAAATAATGACAACAAGACTTATTATTAATTATGAAAGGGCAGCCTTATCTTAGGCTCGTTCTAAGTAGTTCTTACAACTTAAATTAAGCCATAAGCTTTAATCGACTTTCTTCCATGAGATCTGTTAACCTCATCTTTGTACTGTCCATCCTGCTTCCTCCACATCTAGCTGGTGACTTTGCCTTTCTTCTTCCCAGAGTTCTCTTTCTGCCCAGAAGTCCTGCCTATAGTCTCCTGCCTAGCTATTGGCCATTCAGCTTTTTATTCTATCAGTCACAACAATCCATCCTTATACAGTGTACAAAGATCCTGAAACAGACAGATAATATAGCAAAAACACATCTCCAGTTCTAATAGTTTTTAAATTGTATTTCCTCAGGTTATAAATCTACCCAAGGTATTTGTATAGCCGTTTTATAATTTTACTTACCAGTAGAAAAAGGAAAAAAAGGGGGGGGGATTCCTTTGTAAATTTTTGGGATTTAATTAAGAGCCATCAAAATGGAATACAGAAATAATATCAAGACCCTTCATTATAATTCTCTGCTGAGAAGTCACCCCTATACTAAGGTGTGTTTTCTTAGTGTCTTCCTCTTAACTATAGTTCTCAAACTCTTTGTCAAAATATCTTCAATAAATCTTTATCTTTCATAGTAGCTATTCTTGAAATTCCTTCCTGTATTGAATCCTTGAATCTCAGTTTGTTTTGACTCAAGATCCCAAAAAGGTGGAAGGCATTACTTTGGGTCCTGAGAGTGACATTCTGTGCTGTACCTCTGTTCCACTCACTGCTGACAGGAGCAATTTAGGAGCTTTCTTTTTTCTTTACTTAAAAAAAAAAAATCTCAGCTTACTTTGCTGATAAATCAAAGTTAGGAAACTCAGGAATAAATCAATGCTTTTAGCTGTGAACATTTAAATTAAAATTTGCAGTTCTGAGACAAAGTATAATGGATAAAGTCCAGATGAAATGAATGCTTGATTATAGCTAATATTAGAGCTTAATTTAGATGTTTTTCTAAGTCTATCAACTACATTTTTAAAAAAATTTCTTGAGACAGGGTTTCTCTGTGTAACTGCCGTGTCTGTCCTGGAACTCAAAGAGATCTGCCTGCCCCTACCCCTAAGAATTGGGATTAAAGTCATGAACCATCACTGTCCCATTCAATCAGTTAAATTTTTAAATATGTGTGTGTTGTTTGTTTTTTCTTGTGTTTTATTTGTTTGTTTGTTGTTTTCTGAGACCGGGTTTCTCTGTGTGCAGCCTTGGCTGTCCTAGAACTCAAAAAGATCCACCAGCCTCTACCTCTACCATCATTTAAAGCATGGGCCTCTCTGCCTGACTTTGACTGTATCTCAAATTTACATGTTGTTACCTGCTTCGCTAATCTGGCTGGCCAGTATCTTTCATAAATCTGCGTGGTTTCGTTTGTAATGGGCTTACAAATGTCTGGCTTTCTACACGGGATCTGGGAATCTTAGATTAGGTTTCCATATTTGGATGACTAAGTAAAGCTAAGGATTTTATTGAAAGATCCATTAACTATGCCCATTTTTTTAAATTAAGATATAGTCTTGGTCTCATTTATCACAATCTGTGTTGGTAGAATTTTAAGTCCTTCCAGCCAGCTCCCATGTAACCACACAGAGACTTATTATTAATTATAAATGATCATCAGATAGCTTAGTCTTATTAATAACTGGCTCTTACAACTTAAATTAGCCCATATTTTAATCTATGTACTACCACATAGTTCAGTACCTTTTTACAACACTGCAGGTTCATCTTGCTTCTTTCCGGGTCTCCTGAGACTGCACCTTTCTTCCTCCTAGTGAGCTGTCTCTCTGTTTGCAAGTCCAGCCTAACTTCTTCCTCCCTAGCTATTGGCCATTTAGCTCTTTATTAAACCAAGGAGAGCAACATCTTTACAGCATACAAAAAGACTGTTCTGCATCAATTCTGGCCTCATACTCAATGGTGTAGTCAAGGATGTTCTTGCAATCTGATCATCCAGCCATTTTTTCCAGTCTTCGTATACCATCATGTTAAATATATATGATGGTAGGAATCATGATGGTAGTATGATCCCTAGATCCTATGAAAGGGGAGAACAAACTTGTGAAAACTGTTCTCTGACCTCCATACATGTGCTGTTGTACACAAAAGCACACACAAGCTCCCCACCCCCACACACAATTAATAAATGAAAATAATGTTTTGAATGCATATGAGAAATATTACCAAGCAAATTTTCTTACAGTATTCTTGAAACTTCTAATAAAGTAATTTATTGCTTAATCAAAGATTAATGTGAGTGAAATAAATTATTGTGATAGAATTATATATAAATTATTGTCAAATAGACCAAGGCAATTAAAGAGTTGCAGTACTTGGAACATGAAAGGTAGACAAAATATTAAAGATGATAAAAGATAAAAAAGCAAGGCTCCAAAAATATGTATTAAATAAAAACAAGAATTTCAAATTAGAACCACAGGAGTCCTGAAAGTTTCCTATTTCCATGGTGCAGAAGGCTTTTCAGTAATAGAAGAAAGAATGAAGTATTACTTCAATTCTTCCTGAATACATGAGGGAATAATTTTTTAAATTTATTTATTTATTAAAGATTTCTGTCTCTTCCCCGCCACCGTCTCCCATTTCCCCCCCTCGCCAAATTAAGTCCCCTCCCCCTCAGCCCGAAAAGCAATCAGGGTTCCCTGTCCTGTGGGAAGTCCAAGGAACCCCCACCTCTATCCAGGTCTAGCAAGTTGAGCATCCAAACTGCCTAGGCTCCCACAAAGCCAGTGCGTGCAGTAGGATCAGAAACCCATTGCCATTGTTCTTGAGTTCTCAGTAGTCCTCATTGTCCGCTATGTTCAGAGAGTCCAGTTTTATCCCATGCTTTTCCAGACCCAGGCCAGCTGACCTTGGTGAGTTCCCAGTAGAACATCCCTATCCTGAGTGAGGTAAGCCAGACCCAAAAAGAGGAACATGGGATGTACTCACTCATATTTGGTTTCTAGCCATAAACAAAGGACATTGAGCCTATAATTAGTGGTCCTAGAGAAGCTAAATAAGGAGAACCCAAAGAAAAACATATAGGCACCCTCCTGAATATTAACCTTCATCAGGCGATGAAAGGAAACAGAGACAGAGACTCACATTGGAGCACCGGACAGAAATCTCAAGGTCCAAATCAGGAGCAGAAGGAGAGAGAGCACGAGCAAGGAACTCAGGACCGCGAGGGGTACACCCACACACTGAGACAATGGGGATGTTCTACTGGGAATAATTTTTGATATTAAAAATATGAACCAACAATGACTATGAGTAAAATGCTAATCAATAAGTCACAAAAGAATAAAAAAATCCCATTATTTACTTCATGTTAATCCTAACATTTATCTTGGCCCTTAAAAATGCATCAAACTTGAAGAGACTGAAAGAACCTGAAGAAATTGAATGTTCTTAAGAAACTTTCTAATTATCTGAAAGATTTTCTGAACTAAGTGGGAGAGTATAGATGATAGATATTGCAATAATTTTAAAAGGACATATTTATCAAATCATAATTCAATAAATACAGAATTGGTATCTAAAATTATGGAATAAATATTCAATTGTGATTTGTGAATTTACAAAAAAAAAATGAAGACTCCCCAAATCCAAAATATTTTACTAAAAACCCACACTGTTATCCCCAAGTCACTGCTGTTAATATAGAAAAGAATTCAAGGTACCATGAAGTGAATACACTACTTCTTATTATGAATTTAATGTATTGTTTCATAATTCCGCAAAAAAGGAAGTAAACATAAGTTAGCTGATTAACAACATTCTGTCACAACTACATGGCTGGCTATTAGTGAACTCAAAGGAAAATGCTTACTGGGAACTGTCCAAAATGATTGGGTATATCAGACAATACTGCTGCCTTCTAGAAATTAGCATTCTAATTGAGAAAATGTCCTACTTTTGTTATTGTCGGAGTAGCAGAGCCTGATGCACTTAATGCTGGCCACTGATATGAGAAGCATATCCAATGTCCAGGCAGCATTGATTATGGCATACTACCACCATGAAATAACAAATCAAGGACTCACCGTACCCCATACATTTTAGCCCTCCCTTCCATTGAGAAACATGATTAAATGAAGATGTAGAGGCATAGTTTTCCTTCCCTGAAGTTCTTGCCCTTTCCCCAGTACTTGGATTCAAGAAAACTTATCGACTGACAAATAACTTCAAATGTACCAATTCTCAGACACAGCCTTTAAAATACAGACATACCTTTCCCCCTCTGTTTTGAATCCCTCACTGCTGGAAGAGGCCACAATAATGTTAGCAAACCAAGCATCCCCATGGACAGACCCATATAAAGAAGTCCTAGCACATCTTGTGGTTTGGATCTTATTGGTCCTCTAGAGAACAATCAGCACCAAGAGAAAGTTAGACAAGCAGCCATCCAGGACATAAACACCCAGATGTTGCAAGACAAGCCAGTCTATCAGCCAAACACTTCCTAATTTGAGTATTTGAAATAAAAACAAAGTGCTGATAGGTTTTTTTTTTTTTTTGGTTCCGTTTGTTTTTAAGATATTTATTTATTTTGTATATAGTATTCTGGCTGCATGTATACCTACCTGCCAGAAGAGGGCAGCAGATCTCATTATAGATGGTTGTGAGCATGGTTGCTTGGAATTAAACTCAGGACCTCTGGAAAAGCAGCCAGTGCTCTTAACCTCTGAGCCATCTCTCCAGACCCATGATTGATGTTTTAAGTCAGGGTATTGTTACACATACACACACACACGCACGCACGCACACATATAAAGAACTCACTTGTCCATGAAAGTAAGTTGATATTTTATGCTTTTATCATTTCAATATGAACCAGCAACAAGCCACAAATAAAAGTTTTGATTTATTGTATTTCTATGAGAAGTATAATGAAAAATTTCATGTTTTCAAATTCTCACATTTTCCTCCTTGGATATAACTTATTAGAGGTAAATTTATAAAGAATATTGAACAGTGGGTAAAAGGGCCTAGGCAAAAATCTATGTCACTTGAAAGAAATAAAACAATGAAAAGGGAAATAATTAGTAATTAGGTTTGTGTTTGTTGTGGCAGAGTTATGCTGCCTGACTGCATTTGAGAGGCAACAAGAGAATAGATAGGAAAAAGTCTATAATTTAATTGATGGGGAAGGAGGAGTGGAGGAAGAAAGGTAAAGTGGTTGGGAGGGAAAGGGAGGCTGAGCGAGAGACGATAGATGATAGATAAATAGATGTTAATAGATAGATAGATAGTAGATAGATGATAGATTTTTAAAAAACCAATTATATAGATAATAGTGGAGTATTTTTTGTTTATTTTGATTTTTTGCCATCAGCACCATGAGTGAATAAACATTATTGAAGACACAATGTGCACAAGGACAATCAATAGCCCAGTGGCCTTTCCCATAGTACTTCGGTCATGGTCTTGTAGGACCAATATTAGGATTAGGGCATGCCTGAGCCCAATGTCCATTTTTACCACATTTGAAACACTGGCCTGGTGGTCCTTGAGCCCAGGAGGGCGAGGGAGCATCATGGGTAGGACAGTCAGTCGCCTCAGCCGTTAGATAGCTGTGGTCAGCATTTGACATTTCTGTCTAAGGTTCTTATCATGCCGTCCATGGTACAACTTAAAAGCCAGCTCGAACACTTCTGCCTTTCTCCAAATACTTAAGTTTAGACCTAATGTCAGGGAAGCTCTCAGAAAAGAAATGGGTCATGAGGAGCTGTTTGCCCTCTGTGGTCTCTGGATCTAAATTAGTATATTGCAAGAGAGCCTTTGTGAGGCATTCTAAGAATGCAGATGGATTTCCATTTGTATCCTGAACAACATCCAAGAGTTTATCAGAGGTCACTGGCTTGAGGGCAGTCTTATGGAGATCCACCAAGAGGCAAGTTGTAAACCAGTCTCTAGCTAAAATACCACCTGAGGTGTTATAATAGCAGTGTGGATTCTGCTCAGAGACTTCCTCTCCCCCAAGGGTGTGTGCTGCATTAGTCTGGTGAACCTCATCTGCATGTACTCTGACCTGCTCCCAAATTTGCCTGCACTCCTCAGAAAGTAGGTTATTAGTTGGGATCATAAAAATATCATGAAAGGTGAGACTATAGGATTGGGTAATGTATTGGAATTGTTCATAAAGAGGTAGGATTAGATGTTTAAGAACCCATTTTTCGCTCTCTATGAGAGAGTTCTGAGAGCAAGAAATGGACATGTACCTTGACCAGCACAACCATTTGCCACGGTTGAGTTCCTTAGCAACACGCAAGCACGTGAGATGAGGGGTAAAAGTGGGTGCTAGAATTGGGAAGCTGCTGTGGCATGGCACCAAGAGGAGGAAGGATCAGGGAAGAGGGGCTGATGGAGCGGTTGGTATGGGTGGCGGGGGGGAGAACTGGAGAGATAGAAGTAGCTCTCTGTTGAGGTCAGAAAGATGGAGGTTCATTAGCAGGGCATAGAGCAGAAGCAGGGTGTTCCTCTGGCTTAGATGGCATAGCCAGAAACATGTGGGTGGGAGAATAGATCACAAGGACAGAGGGCTTAGAGGTTAGATAGAAAAGGGCTTGGATATAAGGACACTCTTTCCATCTTCTTGTGTGCTGATAAAAGTTAGAAAGCTCCTGCAGAATATCAGGATCTGAAGTTCTAAAGTGCCGTTAGGCAGCCACTTTAGGTTATTATCTAAAGGATACTTAGGCCATTTTTTAGTACAAAGGCCAATAAGCTTGGGAATCTGTAAGTAAGGCATTAAGCTCTGAGGTTTTAGGGTCTCTAATAGACATCCCAGTGGGGAGGTTGGACTGATAGTTTTTGAGGGTTTATTTCCTGTGGCTAAGAATGTGAGAAAGGCGAGGACCCAATGGTAATTAACCATGAGCATCTTATGGATAAAGTGAGGGTCGAGGGCGAGGTCAAATCAATTCGAGACCCATCAGTACAGGAATTGAGGACCGAATAAGACTGTTTCAAGCAGACCAAGAGAGGGCAACCGTCCGAGAAACAAGGACAAAAGTCTGAGCAGCAAGGGCGCGAATCTTCGTCCTTCGCTGTGGGTAACAACCAGAGATGAATATCAGCCAACGGCTCAAATATACCCTTGAAGGCCATGGTTGGGGGCATTCCCCCTCCTTTTCGGAACATCGAACGATTGCTGGGACCTCAATGATCAAGTTCTTGGGTTCAGAGAAATAGTTATGGTGACCAGAAGGGAAAAAAAAATTCACCAATCTAAGTTGCTGTTGTGTGTAAAAGTCGGCGACCAGGGAGATGGAATGCAGGTTGTTATGTAGAAACCCTGTCCAGATCCTGGTCCCAGGAGTGGATGGGAGGGAGAGCTTAGGGAGTCTCAGCACCACTGAAGTTATTCATAAAAGGGTCACCCAAGCCTGGTGCCATGAGGGGTGGCGGTGTCCCATAAAGGGCAGTAGTGGGTCACCAGAGGCCTTGGAGGGTCCCCTTGGCGGATAGGAGACCCTGGTGGTGGAAAACAGCCAGATACTTCATGCAGATAGAGTTAGGTTATAGAGCTTATTTAGTGGGTTACAGAAGGGCAAAAGGAAAAGGAGAAGGGAGGAAGAGGAGGGAGGGGGAGAAGAGAGAAAGGCAGAAGCTGCATCTCCAGAAGAAGAACAGACAGGAAGAGAGAAACACACAGGCCTGAGGAAGTTGGTGCAGGAAGACCAGTAGAGCATGCATGTCCAGCTTTTAAAGGCTGCTTAGTGCATGTGCAAGGGACTTATGTAGCTGTGTCATGCATAGATCACATGACCATGCCACATGTACATCATGTAAGGCTCGAGGGTCCTGGGTGGCTATGTAAGATGTCTGAGAACTTAATGTCACATGTGTGGCCCTGGAACCTGCAAGTGCCAGAGCTTGGGGTGGTTAGACATTTTGTCAGAGTTCTGGGTGATGGAAATAATAACAATCAGGATTTAAAATTCCTAAGGTGTACTCAGGTTCATTCATAGTAATATTTGTCTAGCTTCCTCTTTGTTCACTTTAAGCTTTAACTATTTGGATAAACAAAGTTATATAAAAAAACTGAACTATTTTCTTTTTTTTTTTTTTTTCCCTCTACAGATTCGTCCTTTTATTAGCCATGGTATCAAAACGCCTAGTCAAAAAGACCAAAGCCCATGTCGTCATCAGACTCCTCGGATTCTTCCTTCTTTGCTTCCACTTTCTTCTCCTCAGCTGGGGCAGCAGCGGTGGAGGGGGCAGGACCGCCTGCTGGTGCGGCTCCGGCTGCTGGAGCAGGCCCACCAGCCCCTACATTGCAGATGAGGCTCCCAATGTTGACATTGGCCAGGGCCTTTGCAAACAAGCCAGGCCAGAAAGGTTCAACATTGACACCAGCTGCTTTAATGAGGGCATTGATCTTATCCTCCGTGACCGTCACCTCGTCGTCGTGGAGGATGAGGGCGGAGTAGATGCAGGCAAGCTCAGAGAGGAGGCCATGTTGCGGACTGCCGGCACGGTGCTAGTCGCCGGATCCTGAACTATTTTCTAATGGAGTGTTTGATACCCCAAGAATGTCCTTTTCCCAGGACTAGGCAAAAGTCTCCATTCCTTTGGTTGGTTTAGCAAAGTTTCTGCTTGCTAAAAAGGGAGTCATTATCTCTAAAGAGAAACTTGTGGCCCTTTCATTAACATAGGACTGATGCCTAGACTTAAGGTCAATGCAAACTTCCTCAACCCCTGATATCAAGCCACACCCTAGCTCCCATACCCTTTTTCGCCCATTTAATCCTATGTACAACTATAGAGGATAAAAGGTGGTCTTCTTTCTTCAATAATAGGCAGCCATCACTACTCACCCTCAGATCGGGTCAGTCTCCCTCCCCCACCCCACAAACTCCACACATCCTCTTTGGGACTTGACCCTCACCAGAGCGGGATCTGGCAATATACCCAGTGAGACTTCATTAGTGACAAAAATTCTTTTTTCCTTTGCAAACAGATGTCAATTTCAGATAGCTTGGTTACAGATAAGAGCCTATGTTCTTTTTCCCCTCTCAGCACCATGGCCATATCTGACATGAATCTGTTCAGCCCTGTGCCTGTTGCTGCAGTCACGGTGAGGTCATTTATGCATCGTTCTTGCAGTGTCTAGAAGACACAGCTTCATTGGAGTCAGCCATCTTCTCTGACGTCCTACAGTCTCTCCACCTCCTCTTCAGCATAGCTCCCTAATCCCTCAAGGAAGGGATTTCAGAAAGGCATTCCATTAAGGACTGAGTGTTCTGGAAGCTCTCTCTCCATCGTCCACTAGTGGGTCTCTATGTTAGTTCTCCTGTACTGCAAAAGGAAGCCACTTTTGTTTTCTGTTTATTTATTCTCTGCCTGCTTTACATCATGTATCTTGATCCCATTTATTTCATTTACTCCTTTCAGACCCTCAGGTTCAGCTCTTCCACACCCATACCATTAGGGCCAGCTCTGTGGTGTTGCCCGGGTAAAGGACAGGGCCACTCTTCCGAGTGTTGCAACTGGTGAGGTGAAGGGAAAGCCCTCCTGCTCTTATGACTCCAGCGACAACTCCCCTGTCTCAGGTGTTGATGGTCCAGATGAGGATTGGAGAGGGTATCCTTCCTTCACCCACACTACCACATGTCTGATGAATATTGAGGACACTTCTCGTTTGCTCATAACACAGGGGCTGGGTCACCCTTCTCTTACCACCTGACAGTTCTACTGTGCTGCTTAGGTGAGCTACAGGGGCTGTTTCCTGAGTGCTGCAGGGTAAGGGCAAGCATCGGAGCTCTCATCTGTTGTACGCAGTAAGGGGCAAGGGAATAAATGGAAGCTTCTTTGTTGATGGCTGAGCAAAGCATTGATGTGAGTTCCAGCCTAGTGTGACCACTCTATCATTTTACTCTTGTGTTGTACTTCTAATTTTGATATCAGAGTAAAACTGGCACTGCTGGCAAGGACGAAGACAACTGGGCAAATGTGAACTCTGCTTGTGTTGATGTAAACCAGTTCAGAAACCGTGGATGTCAGTGCAGTGCACTCTCAAAGTGAAATGACAACAACAGCAACACCCCACATGCACACCTGATCATCACTTCTGAGTATTCACCCACAGTATTCAGGTCACCACATCACAGGGATTCTTGCACTTTAATGTTTATCAACAATACTCTCCATATTAGCTAAATTGTGTCCAATAACAAAGGAGTAGATAGAGAAAAAGGATTGCACATGAATAATGATATGGAGCAGCTATGAAGAAGAAAATACTGCCATTTGTAGGAAAATGGTTGCAACTGGGGAAAATCATACTAAGGGAACTAGACCCATTCCAGAAAGACAAATAGATAAAATCGTGTGTGCATGTGGGCCATGAGAGAAGAAGTAAACCTGTTAGGGAAATGAAAGTTAGCAGTGGGAGGGGTGGGGGCTTGAAAGTGGAGCCTGGAGTATATTGGAATGGTGTGCTGAATATACATTCTATATTCACACAGCAACATGGAGCACAAATACAGGACCCTCGACAGTTTCTATAGTTTATCATATGAGTGCACATGTGCATGTGTGTATGTGCATGCATGTTCAATCACAAATCATGACACATATGTAGAGGTGGGAGGACTACTTTTGGGAGTCAGTTTTTCCCTTTTACTATGCAACTCTAGGGGTGAACTCCAGGCATCAGATTTGAGTGGAAGTGTTTTACCTGCTGAACTGTCTTGTTCATCCTAAAGGGTATCTTTATATTAAAAATTACATTAGCTTAGTTCTTGTCTATAATATCTGTGTGATTCTTGAGTGTGATGCTCTTGTAGCAGGAATTCTAATTGTTCTTAATAAAAAATATCTTGGAGACAGATATTAAGGGGTGAAAGATGAAAGATCAGAGAAACATAGCAGCCAGCCCCTAGACGGACCTTTTACCTTTTCTTCTTCCTCTTCCCATAATTCTCCTCTTCTGGTAGCTCCACCAATACTTCCTTCCTGGCTGCTGGCCAGGCAGCATTTAATTAAACCAGTATGAGTAACCATTATTACAGTGTATTATCCCACAGCTGCTGAGATTAAAGGCAGACATGTGAGCATAAATGCTAGGATCACCTTTGTGTGAGCACTGTTTCTCTTTTAGACTGGAGCAATTTTGTGTAGCCCAGGGTGGTCTTGAACGAATATAGATTTACCTGTGTCTGTTTTCCAAGTGCTGGGATTAAGGTGTGTGCAACCACTGCCTGACCTCCAGAGGCTCTGTTTTGTACTCTGATCTTCAGGGAAGCTTCATTTGTTAAAATACAAACAAAATGCCATCACATGTTCTAACTAGTATTCCATAATTTCTTTCAAGGAAGAAAGAAAATTACAGCTTGACAAGATCCCTCCTCACATGGATAAAAGCAGTAAGCGATTTCAGGGGAGGGGAGAGTTGCACTGGAGACCCCTGAACCCCCAGCACTGGATTACAGACAAGCAGTGTTCTTGAGGTATGTGCTTTGGGGGTAAGGCAGCTCTTTTTGAGTTACCTCTTAGCCACACTCCTGTAAATCACTCAGTAACACACATCCGTCTATGAGGCTAGACTTGGTGGAGACTGCTATGTGTCCCTTCATTGGTGCCTTATCTGGCCAGAACAGCTATTTGTTCATATTCAGAGGTTAACTTGAATAACAGGCATTTTTTTTACTTAGAAAATAATAGAAAAAATAGTAATCACTTATCCATTTCCTACTATAAGTATAGAAAGGCCACAGCTTCATGTCCCTAACCAGGTAAATAATTAATGTCAACTTCATTGTGAAAGCATCTTACTTCTAAAGACTTGAATTTGTATAGATCAAAGATAATATCATAACTAAAATAACTTTAGGGCAAAGACTCCGTAACTGACAGAAGAATTTTGGGGTGACTTACTCCACTGACAACTTTTATTCTGAATTTTTAAAACCCCAAATTTCCAGATTAGTTTGCAATATATCCATGGAGACCACACTTGTTTCCTGAATGCAATGAACAAAACTGTAGAAATTGACAGTCAACAACTACCAAAGACCTAAACTTCTTGCCTGTGTTACTATACTGGGGAACACGAATACAATTGAAAAGTGAGAACAGTGGTCCCCTGGGCTGGTTGAGATGAGACCCAATCAGACTCAACATTGGACTGCCAAGGCAAACAGGCAAACTCCTCTTGTTGCCTTTCTACCTCCCTCCTTTACTTTTTACTGCTTTGGCCTGTGCTTTCTTTTCAGCAATATCTGAGGAGAAAATAACCGAT
Source organism: Microtus ochrogaster (assembly GCF_000317375.1). Lineage (NCBI taxonomy): Eukaryota > Metazoa > Chordata > Mammalia > Rodentia > Cricetidae > Microtus > Microtus ochrogaster. The sequence continues at coordinate 13,618,436 of NC_022028.1, read as the reverse complement.
TTATATTTATGTGGAGACTGAATCCAGTTTGGTTACTAAGCTACTTTGATATTTAAGAAAAAATAACGAGGAGGAGAGGGTAAACTTGTCTCTGTGCTAGACATAACAAGTTTTAGCATAGCAATTCAAACATGATACTTTACCACTTTATGACTACTTAAACATTTGTTGATTTAGGTGCATGAGAAAATGATTTGAGTTCTGCCAGTGCCCACAGATATGAGGCCTGTTTCACCTTGAGTAAAAGCTGTAGAGTTTGAGCTTATTCTTGCTCCCTCAAAGTTATTGATAACTGGTGTGGCTACAAACAAGAGATCCCAACGTAGGGCGTGGTTAATTAGTATTTTGAGTATAGAGGTGGATCTGCTCCATCTTGACCAAACAGAGAATTCAAGTCCAATCTTGCTCCTTTAAAGATCTTGGCAGGAGGTCTCAGGGGGTGACTGCCTGCAGAATACTTGATCTATTCCTTATATCATGTTAATAAAGTCTGTTGCCTCCCTCCTCCCCTTTTGGAGTGAAGTATACAAATAAATCCAGGAAAATTCAGTATTCACGGAATTCCCCTGATGTTCTGTGATGTTGTCTTTCATTTCTCTCTCATCTCTGTTAATAATTCTAATTCTCACTCTGCTACCCCGGGATGTGTGAACACCATTGAGTCTGGACCTCGGCAGAGTTCACATCTCAGGAGATTCTAGACAAGAGGAAGGGAACCTAGGAGAAGACAGACGAAGATGGTTCATTTTCAAATCTTGTGTGTACAGCAGCAGAGATGTCAGTTACTGAAAAAAATAATGCATGGAATGAACAATGAAAAAAACTTTCTACAATGTGTGCTTCTTTTAATCTTACTAAAAATGATAAGCGACAAAACTTGGAATGTGGCAATATAGTGTTACCTAAAATGCTATATGAGACATGACAAGGAAAAGCTTTTTGTAGAAATGGGGCTGGAGAGATGACTCAGGGTTAACTGCTTCTGTGAAGGACCCAGGCTTGGTTCCAAGAACCCACTTGGCAGCTGACAAACATCTGCATTTCCAGTTCCAGAGGAGCCAATGCCTCTTCTGACCTCTGAGCGCTCATGCATGCATGTTGTACACAGTTATCCATGCAAATGCATATACATGTAAAGAAAACAAACACTCGAAAGCATTTTCTGAAATGGATATTCTTCTTATTTATGCAGATGACACTGAATCATAAGCAATAATCCAGGAAGATGGGGTATTGTCAAATGCAGAAAGTTGAAAGTTAGCTAAGAAAAGGAAGTTTAAAAGTACTATTCATAGAAACATTATTTCCCTGGAGTGATTAATAATACTGATCAATAATAGAAGGCACAATTGTGAAGACGTTCAACTTTAGATACCTTGGCCACTTTGAATGATGGTAATGCCATATACCAGTCTAGATTTGGACAAGTTCACACTGATTTCTCAGCATGCCTTGTGAAGATCAACAAGGATAAGGATATAATCTAGTTTTACTATTAATTTGATAGTTTTGTGTAAATTACACATAATGTACCCTTCCAAACATGCCAAAGTGAGACGCATGTGTACATACCAAATATACATATTTGTACAGATAGACTAGGGAATAACATATGCATATAAAACGTATGCATGAATAGATGTATATATGTAATGTGAAATATATAGAAAAATAAACATAGGGACACATGTGAACTAAGTAATGATAATCTGGTAATTATCATCTCAGGACACAGAGCCCAGGGTGCACACTGTCTTCCTTTTTATTGTTGAGTCAACGACAGCAAAGCTTTCCCACCGAACTCCACGCAGGCAGGAAACAAAATGAGGTCTTCTTGGGCTGGCTTGGATGGTGCTGTCGGGGCCCGGAGGCCAGCTTTTTCTCACATAGTTCCACTTGTTATTCTTGATTGTGACCCCCTGAGGAAGTCAGATGAGCCCTGGGTTACTGTAGCTGTGTCTTGCTTGGCATATTTATCATCTACAAATTATCTGCTATAAATATACCTCAGCAGGATCATCATCAGGCCAGCTCGGTAGCCGGCAATTTATGAAGGTTATGGGAAAGAGTGTGAAGGGTGAAGCGCCTTATGGAGAGTGGTTTTTCTTTCTGACCCAGCCCTGCACCCTACTTGAATTAAAATGATCCCGTGAACAGTGCTCCTTTCCGTTTAGGATTAAGTCTTTTTAAATTGTCCCCCTAGGCTGTTATTCTTACTCCATGGTGCCCTGACTTTAGGGATTTCTAAGAAACATCAAAATCACAGTGCTCAGTGATAAGTGAGAAAACACTGCTGTGTGAGAATTCTAACTAACCCCACATTATTATATGTGTTTATGGACAAATCATGCAAAGTATTTTTATTCTCCATTTTTATTACACACTTATTATAAATTTATTTATTTATTGCTCTGAATAAAATTACAGACTGACCCAAATGTCTTGCAAATATTATGACTGTTATGCCAAAAGTTGAAATAAATGAAGCATTTACCCTCTTTTGTACTGCAGAATAGTCTTTGTTTTTACAAGAAAATGTGTACATTATACATACTATGTTTTGCATTTTGCATTTGATATATAAGACCCATTTTCTTTTCACATTCCCTTAAATGAATAAAAGCATTGTAATGAACTAAAAATGACACAAAACCAAAATGCCACCCAGGCTGCTCTCCCTGGTGATTTGTTCCTGGGAACATAGTTGAAGCCTGCTGGAGAGTGATTAACTGTTTCCCTTACAGGGTGTTCCTTCAATTCTTGTCCTAAAAGAGAAAGCCTCCAAAAGGGTCATTCTATTAATATGTATTACGATGTAAAGAGCCAAAGAACAAATTTTAATATTTCAAACAATTCTGGTGCATAAACGATCATCAGCACCTTCCCGTGTTCTCATGATAGCCCGCCCTGGAAAACTGTGCTCTTGGCTATGCAGTCACTCCAGGGGAGAGGAACAAGAAGGAGAATAAAAAATGCAAATGAGAGCGTAGAGAGCAAATGACGGAAAATTGCTTCATTCAACTTCACCTGCCGCTCAGGCAACTCACCCTTAGGAAGGCTCGCTGCTCAAAAGCATAGCCCATCATGTCTCCTCCCACCACATCACCACACTATCCAAACACTTGTTTTGCAAACCACCAGCCGCGTCTACAAGTAGAGACAAAACTAGAAGGCGAATGACCAGTTGCAGCCTGCTTCTGAAACCTATCAGATACTTCTTCAGACGTCTGTGCAGGAGGCAAAAATAAACAACACGTAAATGAAACGATGAAGACGTCTAGAAATTTATCCTCCCCCCCCCCTTCTCTATGGACAACAGCAGCTTTTCCTCATTTCTTCCCATCACTTACCCAAACTTGCTACGAGGAGGGGAAACTTGACAAGGAATAAATGCATTAAGAAGGCAGAATGAATCAAAAGTTTAGAACCCGCACTATTGCCCCGTCGCAACGCAGAGAGCAGTGCAGGAAGCCTGACCTCGGTAGCCCGCACAGTGGTCCTGACAAAGACTGTTCCGAGCCTGAACAAATAAGATGCTAATTACAGTCCGGCTCTGACGGAAAACAAAAACAAAAACACACAAAAAACAAAAGAACAACAAAAACCAACTATTGTTCCAGCCAGAGACAAGTAGCCGCGGGAGGTGAGAGGTGGCCCCTCAGCTGCTGACTGGATCAATGCTAAATCCCGGTGGTGACTGACAGCTCCCCCGCTGCGTCAGGTCCGCACTGACTGAAAGGCCGAAAAAGAAGGACGGTCGAGTCTAGCGTTCACTTCCTACCCCTCCGGGTCGCCTTCCCGTCCTCCGCGCCCCCCTGCCTCTCCTCCTGGGGACTTTCTCCTAGAGTTGGTAGCCACCAGCCTCAGCGGTGGGAACTGAGGATGAGAAAACCTCTCAGACGAAGAAAAGACCGCTTTTCCGGACGTGCTCGGCTTTGGAGCAGCGGGGGCGCGGGCACGGCTGCAGCCCGGCAAAGCCCGCTCCCGCCCTCCTCGCTCCCGCGCCCGCTGGTCCTCGGGGAGGC
>NC_022028.1:13609324-13614271 GCF_000317375.1 Microtus ochrogaster | reverse complement strand
CCCCATCGCGCGCGCAGCCCCGGGGAGAGCGAGCGCCGCGCGCCGGCGCGCACGCCCGACACACAGCTTTACTATATCGCGCCCTCGCGCGCCTCCCTCCTTGCCGGGCATTCACACTGCCTCCCGACGTCGCCAGCCCAGGATTTTTTGCCTCAGCTCGTCAGCCGCGCTCGGTCTATCGGTACCTGGCAGGGAGGAGGGCCAGGGAGGAGGGTGCACCGAGCAGCAGGCTCCAGCTCCAGCCTCGCCACCGGCCGGGAGCACTCCTGTTAGCAGCCCGCCGCCCAGCCCGCAGCCTCAGCCGCCGCCGCCGGCGGCCACTTCTCAGCGCTTTTTTGGCTTCTTGGCCAATCCGTTTGTGGGGGGGTGGGGGGAGGTGGGTTTGGGAAAACACATCTGCGCTCTTAATCCACTTCCATTTTTGTTATTTGTTTTTTGTTTTTTTGTTTGTTGTTTCTGTCGAGACCCCCTTCTGGGGGCCTCTCCCCGGCTCTCCTTTGGAGGCTTCATTCACTTGGAGAAGGCGCAAGGCTCTGGCCACTGGGTACCCCCTTTTCTTATGTCCCCCCTCATTGCTTCTCGTATGCGTGCATTTTTTCCCCAATAATAAATCCTGTTATTTGAAGCTGAGCCGGGGGAAAAATGGGCAACGGTGATTGGGACCGAAGGGGAGTCTCTCCGTCACTGTTGTTGGGACCCGTGCCTGTGTTGGTGTCTTAGACCAAAAGCCTCCCGGAGCTTTCGGAGTGGAAGGTAAGGAAGGGGGCCTCGGGGTCACCTCTGTCTTCTGGGGTCGCCCCGGAGAAGCTTGGAATCAGTTTTTGTGGGGAGGGAAGTCAAGGCTGTTGCTGGCGGATGGAGAGATTCTGAGCTTACTTAAACGCCGCAGTTGAAAAGTTAAGAGAAGTCTCTGGTTTTGAAGAGGTGAGCTGGGTGGGAAGGAATAGGGAGAGAGACCCAGAAAATCTAGCAACTCGTGCGTGATTGAGATAATTTTAGCGGTGGGGTGGGGGGTAGGTTAAAAGGAAGTTAGGATCCAGTAGGACTGGGTCTTCTAGTGGGGGAAAAAATCAGTGGAGTGATGGCGCCGTCTATGTTCGGCTAAACTAAAGTGTCACCCAGAAGATCAGTTTTGAAAATAGCTAAACTCAGTGCTGGTTTACCTCTCAGCAAGAGCCAAATAAATAAATAAATACAGCATTCTGGAGACCTTGGTGACCATCCCTTAGCCAACCCCTGGCCCGTTATTTTCCGTAGACAGACATACAGTTGTTTGAACAGGCCCTGCAGTGGGGGTGGGGGGGGCAGTTCAATGATTCATATTTATTATTATTTGGAAGAAAATTCAAGACTTCCTCCACCAAGACTGATTAAAAATGAAGAGCTTTCCGTGAAGGGTGCCTGCTCAAGAGGGATGTGAAAGCAGCTCGTTCCTACTCTTTCTCATCACTGATAAGCACAGTATTGCAGACATGCATTGTCAAATAAATGGAAGCAGAAATATCGATTTTATAAGGAAAAGAACTACGACCTCCTTTTGAGTTCCTGATTATAAAATGAAGCCCCCTTTCATGGTTGGAATTCCTAATTTAGACACTTACTGTCACATTGGCTTTCAACGCCTACACTCTATCCTGAAGAACACTGCGCAGACCTGCATTGCCTGCGAAGTGCTACAGCACACACACACACACACACACACACACACACACACACACACACGCTCTTACACACGCGGAGGAGACTGTTTCCAGTTTTTTTCCTAAACACACCTTTTGATCTCTAAAAGATCATTGCCTTTATTTTTCAACTGGAAAAGGCATTCCTCATTGCGCTGTGGTTTGGAAGAGAAAACACTGTTCTGGTAGTCCTGTCAGCTCCTGTGTTATTTTAGACTGCTGCTATATAGAGATTTACAGTTGGGGCAGTTTGGCCTCTGTCAAGACATACTATTTGAATAATGATCTATAAAATGCAGATATGTTCAGTGACTTTGGTCATTGGATTGGGAGTGCATGTGTTGGTGTGTTATGCAATGGCAAAGAAGGTTTTGTGCTTTGGCTCAAAGAGGACCAGACAGAGCAGGCATGGGAACTCTTTAACTGTCTATATGTCTGTCTGAATATTTCTTCTTATAGAACAGTGGAAAAGACTTCAGCTTAAAGCCTTTTAAAATTAACTTGACATCACTTTCATCAGTTCAAAGGCTGGGCAAAAAAAAAAGCACTGTCATTTATTCTGAGAAATAACTTCGTAAAGGTTAAAGCTGAAAAATATTCAAGTTATTTTGGGATAACAGCTTACAGAGATAAATCTAATCGAGGATGCTTTGATAATGGATAAAAACAAAAAAAAAAGAAGAGCTCTGGAGCACTTGTTTGAAAGGCAGAAATTCAGTTATTGAGAGCAATAGGGGGCAAGGTACCAGTTTTTATATCTATAATGTGTAAATCCTAATTTACAGGAGATAATGCTAGATAAGACAACCACAATTTAGAGAGAACATTCAAAGACTGGAGGGAGCTCAGTGAGTGCAGTTCTGGGATCCCCCTCCCCACACACATTGCCTTTGGATACAGATACTAATACAGTGATCCACTTTATGCATCCCATGAGGGCATGTCAAAAGAAATGACTGCCTCAAATCTTGTCCTCAGTGGCGATGCTCAACATCAGGACTTTCCTGTGTCTGTCCATCTGTGCCCTTCCCAGACGCTGGCTTTACTGTCCTATGAGTCCCCACGAATGCCCATGTTTTTGCACGGGCATTTCTCATCAGTTCACATGGTGCCCCCTGCAAAGGCAAGTAGGGGCATTTGGGAGACGATGCTCCATCTGGAACCCATGATCGTTTGTGCCTTTAAAGCTGTGGCTATAATTTATCGTGATTACTTTTCACATTAAAGAGTAAAGAAATGATGCCGTGACAGCTGCTCCCGGATTATCAGATTAGATTCTGTGTGGTGGTGTTTACCGCAGGCGGAAGAAGGAGGGAGAGGAAAAGGCTGGGGAACTTGAGTCCAGTATCTCAGCAATTAACATGTAGGTTACTCCAGGAAGCCAGTTGTCCCGCTTCACTTGGTAGATTGATAATGGATGTGCAGGAAACCCTGGTGGATGAATTAGGACATAACTATTAATAATCTATTAAATGTTATTTTTATATTGAACGTGGAGAATCTGTTCATCGCCAGTAGCCACGTGAGGGCGCTGTTCGCACGGCAACTGGTAATTTCCTGGCGTTATAAAATAAAAATCACCTGCCCTTCTTTTAAAAAGGGCTTTTTACGGAAATCTTGAAAACAGCTGGCTGTAATATTGGACGGGTTTTGTTTTCTCAATGCCTGTGGTCTTCTGCTTGCTTTTCACTTCCGCTGCCATTTTTACAGGCCAAATGACATAGGATGAAGGCTGTTCGTAACCTGCTGATTTATATATTTTCCACCTATCTCCTGGTTATGTTTGGATTTAATGCTGCCCAAGACTTCTGGTGTTCAACTTTGGTGAAGGGAGTCATTTATGGATCCTATTCTGTAAGTGAAATGTTTCCCAAAAACTTTACAAACTGCACTTGGACGCTGGAAAATCCAGATCCAACCAAATATAGCATTTACCTGAAATTTTCCAAAAAAGACCTTAGCTGCTCTAACTTTTCCCTTCTGGCTTATCAGTTTGATCATTTTTCCCATGAAAAAATAAAGGATCTTTTGAGAAAGAACCATTCAATAATGCAACTCTGCAGTTCCAAGAATGCTTTTGTTTTTCTACAGTATGATAAAAATTTTATTCAGATACGTCGAGTATTTCCAACTGATTTTCCAGGATTACAGAAAAAGAATGAAGAAGATCAGAAATCTTTTTTTGAGTTTTTGGTACTGAACAAGGTGAGCCCAAGCCAGTTTGGCTGCCATGTCTTATGCACTTGGTTGGAGAGTTGCTTAAAATCAGAAAATGGGAGAACAGAGGCTTGTGGAATCATGTACACAAAGTGCACCTGCCCTCAGCATTTGGGAGAGTGGGGAATTGATGACCAGTCGCTGGTTTTGTTGAATAACGTCGTGTTACCCCTGAATGAGCAGACAGAGGGCTGCCTGACTCAGGAGCTGCAAACTACTCAAGTCTGCAATCTGACCAGGGAGGCTAAAAGACCACCCAAAGAAGGTAAGTGCCCAGAGAAAGGGGGAAATGGGTGCTGGGGGGGTGGGGAAAACTTTGCATGGAAGTAACCCTTGCTGGATCACTACTTCAGCCTAATTTATTCTGTCAGCTTTGAAGTAATTTGATTATTTGTGTCTTCACTGTTGAAGGGCTCTGAAACTAGGTTTAACCTTCATGACATTAGAGACAAGTGGAGGAGATGGGCAGCTCAGCAGAGTGCTCTGGAAGTCTGGGGAGAATGTTCAGGAGCAGAGAGATATAGAAATGAGAAGCCAGTTGTGTTAAGGGTTAATGAGGAAATGTGTGCTTCTGTGCAGGCTAGGAATCCACACATGCTCCTAAGGGTAAATGCATATACAAACTTCCTTCTGATCAAGTCCAGCAAATGTCCTCTTCCCTTCCTTTCACCTGTTTCTCGCCCTCTCTCCTCTCCCTGTGACTTGAGGAAACACTCAACAGAAAGCCTCTGTGGACTCTGAGACTGCCTGTCTCTGAAGTCAAGAGGGACCGTTTTTACCCAGGTCCTTGTTTTGTGGAGAGAATTTTGCACAATACATCCCTATGTGTAGTCTTTGGCCAGGCAAGACAAACACACTGGAAGCCACAGCTCCCTGGGTCTCCACCTCTGAAGTCTCCAGCAGAAAGGAGGGGGTGGTGGCAGTGAAGGCACAGACAGATTCTAAACCACCAAGTTGCTTCTTGCAAGTCGTTTCTCAATACTTTCTTGGTCCGTTGTTGATATGGTGATATGGAAAGAGAGAGAGAGAGAGAGAGAGAGAGAGAGAGAGA
>NC_022028.1:13606782-13609224 GCF_000317375.1 Microtus ochrogaster | reverse complement strand
AGAAATGAACTAAGTGGGGGAAAACAAAACAAAATAGTGCAACGGAAATGCAGAGGAAGAATCGCAAGTGTTCCTGTGGCACCCATCCTCAGTGGGGGAGCTAGCAGAAGCTTTAAGATTGTGGATTATTTTTTTAATAATGTAAGAAAGCATGGCATATCTTGAGAAAATGACTTTTGCTTGGAAGGTTAATGGCTACGCTCCATTCGTTAGAGGACAGAGCCAGTACATATTCTTTCTTGTCCCCCAGCCCTGCAACCAGTGAGTGTGTTGATTTCTTATGCAGGAAATGTTTTCTGATTGCCACAAAGATCCCAGTCTGTGGAAAGGGACAGCCAAGCTCCAGTCCCTCTTTCCTCTCCCTCCCCCAACAGAAGTTGTCTTTGTGGCCAATATAAAATTGACACGTTGTTGGAGAATTTTCTTTAATGGTAGCCAAGGCTTTGTAGGGAAGTGGAGCCAGCAAGGGAAAAGGGGAGGGGTAGAGAAGCCTCGACAGCTTGGTGCTGTTTCTCTGCTGGCTGCAATTTGGGGGATGGGAATTATGGAAAAGCAATGGCACAAGGCAGAAAAGAAAGTTAGAAAATGAGTGCAGGCTAATGGCAAGGAGAAAGGGCTGAAGCATTTTCAGATTTCCACAGGTCAGTGTTTCACTAACATCTGTGGCTGAAGAAAACAAAGTAGTTTTAAATTACAGGAGTTCTTTTCTCTAGTAAAAAAAAATCCCAGAGAAGCACTTACAACTGCAGGGATGGTATTTAACACCATTTAAAACTAATTAGTGTCCCCTAGAATAAGAACTACAGTACACACAGAAACTGGGATGCCACAAGCTCACTGAGAAAGCAGTGAGTATCAGAAACCGAGCTTTGTGTGTCTTCTTGGTGTTTAAATGGGAATTATAAATGCAGTTCTTCCGTTGTTCAAATTCGATCATCAACTTCAGCCCTGATTAGATTGAAAGCAGAGAATTTATCCAGGTCTGCAGCCTGTTCTCAAATGAAGGTGGCATAAGAAAAGTTGGGAGCTCATTATGCATGTTTTTCAGGGCTGCTGGTGGTGGTCAGCATGGGATGTGGGCATTGCTGGGATGTGTAGAAGCCACAGTGCACATTTGATTTGCAGATGAGTGGGTTGGAGGCATTGTATCATAAAGCATGGGTAAAAGACTTATTTCATGTTGCTAATCAGCTGTAAAAATGAGAAGGAAATACTTGCAGAGGCAAATATGTGCTTATCTTGAAATTTTATAATGTGTATAATGCCAAAGTACCAAATTTATATAATAGGGGATTTTTTTAAAAAGCTGTATCAATAAAAATTGCCCAGCTATATTCTTTGTAGTCTAAATTTATGCTTTCTAATTGTCTGGGTGCCTGGAGTTAAAAACGTGAGGATAAGTAGTTCCCCTGATACATTGTAGTTGGTAATTTATAAATAATTCTTTAAAATATGTATGATAGCCTTCTTATTTCATCCAAAGAAGGTTTTTTTTTGTTTAGGATGCATTGTAGAAAAAAAATATAAAAATTTAGACTCCTAATTTTGTGCTATTTATGCAAAGTACATTAATTCTTAAATATTTTATGTAAGTGACATAAAATACTATGTTAGGAATGATTTATTCAATATTATTTCAAGTAAACCACATAGTGCAGCCAGAGGTTGAGGCTAATAATTACATGCTGAATTGCTGCTCTTATTTAACTCAAGGGTTCTTCTAATTTATAATATGAGGTTTTAAAAATTTCTCCCACACTTATATTGTTTGATGATCATGTTTTTTATGGAAGAAAATATTCATCTCTGCTGAAGGTGTTATGAGAATTAATACAGCATTATTCCCACCACAACTGTGGACTTGCAGTTCATTCATTGTGTACCTAGTGACTACAGTCAGCCTCAGCAGGTCTACCTAGATTGTATCATACAAGTGACGCAGATTTGTCAGGGATTCTCCAAACAATAGACACAACTCCAGATGGTTTTTGCACAGTAGTGAGGTTCATGACCAAAGTATGACAATGGCTATTGTGATTATGCCCAATTTGGCTATGAGAATGGAGTTAGCACTGAGCAAAGAGTAGGCTCTCCACAGTGGATGTCTGCTGTAAGAGAGGATTTTTTTTAAAAAAAATAAATATTATTCATCAAGGTGCAGAACTTATTACCCTTTCTTGTGATACCAACAATTGCAGACTACAACACCCAGCAAATTTCCTGCACTGGTGTTTCATTGAACATCTCATCTGAGTACACTCCAGAACATTCTAATTGAAAGTTGTATTTGACATAGTTGGAGGTGACATCTGCTCACAGAAAGTTAGCTATCATTCACTCCTGCTTTTTTTTTTTTGAAATGAGACTAATTTTAGAAAAGTGACTCTTTTTCAAAACAGTAATTTGACAGTTTAGACAGTATTTGGTTTCTAAGACACCCCC
>NC_022028.1:13571859-13606517 GCF_000317375.1 Microtus ochrogaster | reverse complement strand
TATTAAAACAGTTTGAACAGAAGAATCCTACACCAGAATATCCAAGTCATATAAGAAGTCTTAAAGGAACCTTTGTGTGCTGCTGACATCAATGGCTCTACTTATGTGAAGGGAAGCAGGATCCCTGTATAGATTCCAGGAAATCTGCACACACTCACCCATTTGTCTTTCTAGACTGGCTATGCTAATCCTGAATATTCCAGCTCCCAAGGGAAGAGTCACTGTGTGACTGGGTAAACTCTAGACTCTAACCCGTGTCTGTCTGTGTGTGTGTGTGTGTGTGTGTGTGTGTGTGTGTGTTTGCCCACATTTATAATCTTGAGGGATTTTTATCTCCAGTGCCTTTAATACTTCTCTTTTCTTATTTGCCTTTACATTACTTTTTCTTCTACTTTTCATCTTCCTTCTTATCCTCTTTGGATCATGAGTCTTTTGTGAATTATTGCTATCACCGAACTTTCTTCAAAGAATTTATAGTGTATCCATCTTTCCTTGAGGAAACAGACCCTGAAGTTTGCCCCTTCTTTTGCCGAATCCTGCAGCACTTTGCAAATACTGTAGTTTTGTTCTAGCACTCAACTCTCTTGCTATGTGGTTCTTTTACTTATATTTTCTCCTTTGCCAGATTTTTAGTTGAACAAAAAGACTGGAGTTTTGAAATTGTAGCCCAGTCTTAACATAATCTTTGTGACTACCGGTTGAAATAAACATTAAGTGAACAAAAGAATAAAGTTCTGAAAAGGGAAGATGTTAATGTATTAATTGCAGTCAAAAATTACTGATGAATCACTTTGGAAAAGCAGTCACCTTTTACTTTCTCTTCTATGAGAAGACGAATACCATTCATAACCTTTCCAATTTCATTAATGCATTGCTGATGTCAGAGACGGATCTCCGAGGTCTTCTAAAAATGCTTTGAAAGAGCAAGTGGAATACCGGCACTTAGTAGTATTATTTCGCCATATTTGTTTGGACCTGTGAATGATAAGAATAGCTTGTTAAGTTTTACCATCTAGAAAATAGTGATAAGAAAATCGGTACATTTCTCTGCGCATATCTTCTACCCCTGGCACCACCGCTATAGCCATAGCATTTCCAAAACTTCCAAAAACAGTTTGAAGACAACACTTGAATAAAACAGAACGTTGATTTGTATTTTAACTCTAGATTAGGAACTATACATATTCTAATAGCAGAATATTGCCAAACATGAAAAATGCTAGTCAAAAATTGCTGATTTCCCTGCTTTCAATTTTAGACAGTTACCAATTTCGGAAGTACTTCACATATGCAGTGTTTATGAAAGAAAATGCTTGCAATGTGGTTTTGGAAACAACTGCTTTATAATACTGAGAGAGTTGGAAATTAAGTGAAGTGTGCCTGCATGTCATGCTTGCACACATAAGGCAAGCGGCTTGTGATTCAATAGGTCTTTGTGTCTGCTGCAGATAAATGTATTAAAATTATGTTTCTTCAAAAATTAAGGTAGGCGTTTTACTTCCCTGATAGTTAAGCTCCACACATCCTTTAATTCACTGCATTTCCCCTAAGGGATTATACTGTTAGTCATCTTTTGAGATTGTTATTTTGTGAAATACAGTTTCCTTTAGAATTAACCTGGTATATATTTCCTATAAAAGTCAACTGGCCCTTAAAGTAAGAATTAGTGTAATTAAAAAAATAAATTTTCCTGGGATTTAAAGATAGCTCAGTCAGTAAAATATTTGCCACATACGACCTGAATTAAATCCCAGAAACCGTAATAAAGCTAGGATTTTGGAGGTGTTATAAATCAAGAACTCGGGAAGTGGAGATCTAAGAATTTCTAGCCTTCTTGGTAAGCTACATACCAATGAGCGATGCTGTATCAAAATAAATAAGTAAATAAAAAGATGGATAGCTGTCTTGATAACTATCACCTGATGTTGACCTCTGGCCTCTACATGCACATGTACACATGTTCTTCCCCCAATAATCACAATTCTCTCTCTCTCTTTATATGTATATGTTTTTAAAAATAGCGTGTGTTGGGCTCTCATATTATGAATCCAAAAGATCATGAAGCTATCTTTTGAGCTGTCCTTTGACACAAAAATGGTATCACTAATATATTTTAATTTCTTCTTACATTTGTAATACTTGGTAAATGCTATATTGAGTATAAAAATAAGTAGTGAGATTAATAATTTGATTTAGTTTCTATCAATATCCATGACAAGTTCTCAGTTCAGTTTCCTAATGTAGTCATTTAATGTATCAGAGATTTATTTTCTTTATTTAAAATCTGATATACATTAAGATTCCTAGATGTGTCATTTCATTGAAGTGAAAGCAGTAGTTTGATGTACATGGAGTTGAGTTTGTAGAATGACTCAGGAACCTTTGACAAGTAAGTAAACTTGACTCCTTAATAAGCTGGGAATTACACCTGCGATAATGGAGTTGTGTTCAATAAGATTGCTCCTATTGATACTTAGCACATTTGTCACATTATGCTAGAATATTAACAAGCGTTAGTAATTATTTTCTTCCCTCAAACTTCTCCTTTTGGTGGTTCAAAACAGTGTTGTTTTTTTCATTGAATTCCACATAGTGCAGAGATTTATGTTTGTTATAAAGTATTCTTCTAATGTGATTGACATATATTAATGTATTTTTATAATTGTGCGCAGTAATAAACATGATAATTGAGGTTCAACATAAAGCTAATAGCCAATGTGAAACTGAATCTTCCTATTGGTCCAGATGTTTTCATTGTTGACGCTGCCTTTTGTCTTTTAATTGTCCACAGAAAAGTCTGGATGACACTTTACTTTTTCTTCTTGGCAGGAGGATGGAGAATACAAACAAGGAAAAGTGACACCTGAGATGTTAGGCAGGCTGCAGCTGAGGCATCAGCTGCCATCTTGCTTTGTGTGTGTGTGTGTGTGTGTGTGTGTGTGTGTGTGTGTGTGTGTGTAAAGGAAAATATCATTGTTTATAAACATTCTTTCCTTAATTTATTTATTGATGTGTACATATTTATTTCAAGACCAGAAGTATACTGAGTATTTGGATGTAATGTGTTGTGTGTGAAATTCTTTCTTTAGTGAATGTAACCCTGTAAGACAAAAACAGGAGCAAACAAACAAACCCGAACAAGCAAGGAACTCTGTTGGAAATTTTAAGAAAAGTTTCTGTTATTTCTATGTAAATATGGTTGAAATTCTGAAGCAAAGCACAACTCAAACTAAAGGTGTGAATTGCCATGTATCAAGTATAGTAGGGTAGTTACTCTCCTTTATGAAGAATGGTCCATCAACGTGGACAGCATGGAAGTCTTTCAAACTATGCATTAGAAGTGACATAATCTTTCACTGAGACACATTTTTTTTATTAAGGTTTAAAATTTGCCCATGTTAAAATTGGTCCTTACAGCTGCAGTGTTTCTGATTATTGAATAAAAGAGTTCTATTTTATATAACATCAGCAGGTGATTATTATTTATCTGGTTGTTTATCCTATCTTTATATTTTTATTATCATGCATCCATTTAAAAGATTCTCTTTCAGTCACTGAGATTTTTGAAATCACTTAAAAATCTTATTCTCTACATAACCATAAGGAACTGGTAATATTTTAGATTGTGATTTAATTATTTGAACTTGTCTGTGAATTTAATGAAGAACCATTCAACCTCATGAGTTTGTGTAAATTTTGAATTATATGAATAAAAGACAGCATTTTTAGATTTTTATACTGATGGAAGCATGACTAATACTTCAAATAGATCAACCCAGTGGTGGATGATTCATCTCAGCCTGGAAAGCTGTCCTTTGGATGTCTTTGCTTATAGGCAACCAAGCTGCTTAAGTTAAATTGTTTCCAAGTATTTTAAACTCTGCTGCATTATACAAAATGAAGATTATATTTGGAGGTTTGCCTCGCAAAGGAGTTCTCTTCAAGTGCCAAAGGATTCACTTTCATATCTGTTTTAAATCACTTAGAAGAAAAGGATGGCTTTGTTGGCATTTCTTTCACTGGAGTATGACAATAGGCATTGAGCCCCCAGCTTCTTGCATATTCAGATGTTGTTCAGAAAATAAAGTGGATTGTTTTAGTGTTCGTTTGAAGATTTTGAAATTTTTCTAAAGTAAAATTATAAAATGTTTTCTCTATAGTTCTGTTGATTGCTCCATTTATGTTGTGATCCAAGAGTTTAATCTTATCAGAGAATAACCCACCTTCCTAGTTATTAAAGACTGCTCATTTATTTTCAGTTAGTAAAGAAAGTTATCCAAATAGCAAGCACATAGAAAATATAACATTTAAAACCAGTGGAACAAATAGGAGTCTTTTCTTAGGACATAAGTGTTACCATGACGACACCCCGCGCCCCCCCCCCCCGCAACTTAGCACAAACTAGAGTCATCTGGAAAGAGGAAAGCACAACCGAGGAAAGGTCTCAATCAGGTTGGCCAGTGTGGGCAGGTCTGTGGGTGGCATTTTCTTGGTTAATGATTTATATGTGAGGGCCCAGCCCTTTGTGATGTTGCTACCACTGGACAGGTGGCCCTAGGTATGGAAGAAGAAAAGCTGAACAAGTCATAGGCAGCAAGCCCATAAGAAATGTTCCTTACGGTGGTATGTCCCAGATTCCTGCTCAGGTCCTATCCTTGACTTCCTTCAGGGATGAACTATTACCTGGAAGTGTGAGAAGAAATGTGCCCTTTCCTTCTCAAAGGTCCTTCTTCACAGTGTTTTATCACAGCAATATGAAAGAGAAACAGAACATTGTCATTTAGTTTTGTCTTTGAAATTACCTTATGAAACGGGAGGTAAACAGTGTTTGCATTATGAGAAAGGAAAGAAATGACTTGGTGACCTACTTCTAAGAAAGAATATTTCCGGACTTCTTCTTAGATTGCAAGTTTCATTGGGAAGTGAAAATTGTTTGAAAAAAATATAACCAACTTGTGCATAGAAATGACCTTAGAGTTCCAATGGGGCTGGATCACAATGTTTTAAATACATGTAGACATCAATAACAAAACAAAGAAAATTCGGACTCCAGCAGAGAAAAAACTACAGGGGTGAAAAACCTTTTGAAAATTATTGTGAGAAAATGATAAAAGTGTCACAGAAAAGTTTACCCTTCTGAAAAATTTCTCCTGATGATCCTTTTAAGGTGAATTTTTGCAAATAAACTGATAAACTTTGGGTGGGTAAAAATATTAATTTCTATACTTGCATGTCCATAACATAGTACTTTAATTTGCATTACCCATTGGGAAGTTTAAATGCTGTTTGTAGAAAAAAAGAGAAAAGTGCATTAGCATTTTATGTGTTAAAAGAATAGGGCCAATCCTCCCAATGAAAAAGCATGGCTTGTCGAGCTTTTCTGCAGGCATTGCTTCTTTGGGCACTGGCAGTGTGAGCTGCAGCCTACTTAGACCAATATTGTGTGGTCTAAATACAATGATTCATCAAACAAACACAACAATAATGTAATTGAAAGGTACGAAATGTGCAGTAATTGGTGGTCTTAGTGGTTTCTCACAGTTGTGGAAACACTTGAATCTAAGTTTTGTATTATCAAAATTAAAAGACTCTTTCACCCTTGCCTGATTGAGAAAACCTTCACTTGAAAATATGCAATGGGAAGATTGCTTCAGTTGACCATAATCATTGTCAGAATATATGCATCCAGTAACGTCTCTATAATGTGAAAGAGCCTGGTCCTGAAGGACCATTTGACATCCAGTCAGGAAATGAACAGAATAAACCTTCTGATAAGACTGCTGTTAATAATTCAGTGGTTTCATCCATTAGATTGCAGTTCTCTTCCCAAAGCAGATTCTTTATTAACCAATGGCATTCACAGCATACAGAGGGAAATTCCACCTCACTCTCCTCTTGAAGCTGGATAGTCACTGTCTCCTTATTGGTTAAACTTGTTGCTAGTTATGGCTTTGTCATTGTCTGGCACAATCCTTGTCTTCCTTGATTCTCAAATTAACAGAGGGCAGGTGGTTGCTTCCTGCAGTTCTCCTAAACAGAAGGGGTATATACATAGCTATAAGTGGTTCCTTAAAGCCGCTGAGGCTGATGGGAAACCTATGCTGAATTTTCATTCTTCCCTTCAATGTGCAAAAGGATTAATAAAATAATTAACCCTTTCTTTGGCACATTGATCATGCAGAGTGCATAGAGAAGTTGTAAATGTCATCTAACTGCTGCTTTTTTTGAAAGTACAACTGTATAGTAACACTATGATTATTATTTTAACCTTGATATCTTGTATATATTCTTCTTAATCACTGCCCTTATCTTATGTTCTTTAAAAACTTTCTATATTCATCATCCAGTTTGTTGATTTTCTAGCTGACTATTATAGACATTTAAACATGAGCACTATTTTGTGTGTTTCTGTAGAAATGATGTGTGTGTACATATGAGAGAGGGCACAGCATGCTGTGGTGCATGCGTGGAGGTCAGGGGACAGCTTTCAGGGATTAGTATCCTTCTGCTGGTAATTGGGCTTAGAATGTAGGTAGTTATGCCTCTGCAGCCACGGCCTTTTCCTGCTGACCACCTCACCTCAGCCATTAATTCTTTTTTTTTATGTGAAAAGGAACCTGAAAAGAAAATAATTGTCTTTGTTTTTCTGAGTTTACCCATACAATTTTATGAGATTTTTGTGAACTAGAATATACCAGATATTGGGAAAATATCATTAAGTTGCCTACTCAAAATAATGGTGATATGGAAAGGAGGGCACCTTGGGAGGGACAAATCTGTTTACTTTATGTAATCTTTCCCTATTAATCTGGCAAGCTTTCAAAAACCTGCTAGTGCCCCACAGACTGAGGGATTTCAGTTTACTTTGGCTCTCTGGAGAGGTCAGCTTTCCTACAGATCCGTCAGCCTGTGGTCAGCCACTTTTGGCTGTCCTCAGTTTTTTTGTAATTTCAAAGCCAATGGTTTAAGTAATGAAAAATGCCTAAGAAATGAATACGGTACAATGTCCCTTTATTTTTTTTAATAATCTTTAATTTCAAGTATGTAATAAAATAGCTAGGGAGCGGCTTTTAAAACTGTAGCTTATGGTGTGTTAAAAATCTACTCACCTAAAATATGTGACTTTCTAATCCCTTTGTGGTTTTCTTGGAATTTTTTAATGACCATATGTTGGTGTTGAATTTCTTGTAAAGGGCATAAATGAATTCTAGGCATAATAAATAGTGCATGTGGTGGCCTCTGGTCTCCGTCATGAGACCACAGAAACCACAGAAACTGAGCAATGATATTATAGAGCAGAAGCTGATTCCCTAAGTGACTAAACTGATGAAGGCAAGAGAAAGAAGGCAGATTTTTTGCAAGCATGCTCATCTTTGCTCCTGAGCATTGGGAACATTAATTTTCTTTAAAGAAAAGTCGACACCCAAAATAATAAAGAAACAACCAAAAGAAGTTGTTAGTTTAAGCCGTTAGGAGGGCCTAGAGTCTTGCTCATCAGCCCCTCCCATCTCCCTGTACTGATCACAGAAGCAAATGCATTTGAAAAGCTGCTGCAGCATCTTAGCCTGCTTATGAGAATTTGGGAAGGCTACTCCTATGTATTTCCTTCTGTAAAACTGTTTCCAATGTTGAATTGCCAAGAAAATGCAAGCACCACATTTTTTTTATTATGCTCAAGATAGGATAGAATCCATAATATTTGTCAAAGATCCTATGACCCACAAATCTTCTCTTAGCTCCCCTCCATATATGTGAGGATTGTATATAATCTGTAGCTCCCCACACAATGTGTTACTCAGTTTTGTATGAGACTAGCATCTAGACTTGTGCCATCCTGCATCCCCTACTATATATCAGATGATGCTTAGACCTGCTGGAGAGTATGCCACCAACGTTCTGCTACCTAACCACCAAGTGTCATCTAGCCCAATTGGCCTTTATTGTCTGCTAGCAAGCCTCAGTCCACCAAGACATCTCAAGGTTTGCTTGTCCAAGCATTATGGGATAGAATCCATGGTAGGTTTATGTCAAAGGTGAGGTCACCTTTTACTGCTTCACTTTAGTCAAAGAAATCACCTCTCATCACCTACTTCTTGTATTTGCCGTGTGACACTGCCTATAGAGCAGTGATTCCCAATTCATGGGTCGCAACCCTTTGGGCAACTGTCTATCCAGAGCTATTTACATTATGATTTACAATAGTAGTGAAATTATGGTTATGAAGTATCAGCAAAAATAATGTTGTGGTTGGGGTCACCATAACACAAGGAACTGTATTAAAATGTCACAGTAAAGCAGGTTGAGAACTCCTGCTTTAGCATATGGATCCTGACAGTCTGGATTTGACGTAGGACACCCTGGCTCTTCATTTTTCTAGTTCTCTAGACTTTAGGCCTCTCCCCAGTTGACTTCCATCCATAAGCCCACTTGAAAACTTGCATTAATGTAAGCATGTCTCTTGTTCACATACGAGTCTTCTGTGATAAACTCATCTCAGACACATTTAACTCTCAGATTGAACTCTAATATTATTTATTATTTTATTATTGTTTGTGCATGCACATCCTTAATATGTGGGTGCACAAATATGTGTAAGGTATGCATGTGTAGGCCAGAGGCTTATCTAAGTATCTTCCTCGATTGCTCTTCCCCTTGTATATTGAAGGAAGGTCTCTTGTTGCTCTGTTTGTGAGCTCACAAATTTGCATCGACCATTTGGTCATCTTACTCCAGGGAATCCCTGTTTCTGCCTGCAGAGGACTAGGATTGCAGGCACTGTCTGCTGTTCATGTCTGGCATGTACATCACTTCTGGGACATGAACTCTGAGCTTCATGCTAAGTGTCAAGGATTTGATCAGATGATCTGTCTCCTCAGCCATTAATATTTTATTTAAAATCTATAATTATAAATAGATTACATTGTGGTAGGTACATTCTGATCTTTTCTATTATTTGAATAAAGTTTTAGTTAGTTGTAAATTATCAGTCCATCTGATATTTTTAGTTCTCTGATTACTCACAATGCATATCTCTGATCGAAGATATATTATTAAAGCAAAACCAAGAATGTTATTAATATTGGAATTCCATTGATATAAATGGATGATTGGGGTATCATTATTGTTCTCCTCCTCCCAATAATTCCAGGCATGGGCTGTTTGGGCATGTCATCGGAATCACATTCATATACCACTGCTTTTAAGTGGGATTATTTGAATAGCTCTAGCCAATCACTTGTGAGCAAAGGTAACACCACTAATTTCTTTGCCAGATTAAAGCTTTGAAGTCTCTTATTTCTGGCATGTAAACTTGCATGTAGTGAAGGGGCTTTCATATCAGTCCAGGCTATTAGTGGGTAAGAAGAGACCTAACTTTGAACCTTGATCAATACGTGATGGCCAAGAAGCATGAGAAGATTGATTTTTGTGGCTTAGTATACAGGGTCTTCATGGTGCTTCAGTTTAACCTGCCTATTCGGATTCAGGTAAGAGCCAGCTGGAAAGGACTGTGCAATAATCATGGTGATTGTTCTCAATGGTGCTTTGACTTATTGTTGATGTGCTAACTAATTCCAGGTAGTTGTGTGATGACTATGATCTTGTACTGTATTTGAGGGGAAGGAATTCACTCCCACATGCATAATATTGTACTCTATTGTGCAGCTTTTATTTTGAAAGTTACTTGAGGTTTTCTGAGTCTTAGGAGTGAATTAAACAGAAGATATTGTTATCATCAGATGAGCCGTTACTGCTGCCTATGCAAGTAAAAAACAGTCATTCTAGGCTGGTAGTTTCAGGTGAACCTTGTCCTGTTCCCTGAACCTTTTCCTTTCTGCAGCTCTCATTTCCTCTACTGTGTTTTTTCCTTCCTCTCTTTGCTCGTTCTCATTTCTTTCCCTCCTTGTTCCCTCATTTTTCAGAAAACACACAGTGTAGGACTTATAGATGTTGATCCATCGATTAACCATTGTGGTAATTTACACAGAATCTTTTATTAATAAATGTTGATGGTTTTGGTAAACAAATATTTTATAGAGGTTCCTGGGGAGTTTGTAATCACTTAGTAAGCACTGCTTCATTAATCTTAGCAATTTTCTTGTGAGGTTAATTATGTAGCGTTAATTAACCTCCCCTTTGAGTAGGTGGGGTTTTGTCAGGGATGTATTCTTACCTCCTCTGAGAAGTGGGAGGGCAGGGGGAGGCTGGGGTGAACTTTAAACAAGCCTCTGGGTTGCTTACTAGGGAGGGAACATCTCTCACTGTTCGTGGAGTGCTGTCAAACTCTCTTCAAAGGAAGGCCAGTGTTTCCTTTTCCTGGGTTTCAGATTCTCAAAACGTTTGGGTTATGGCATTTATGCTCATTAATTATAAGAGGATCTAACAGGAGCTCACCAAGGCCAGCTGGACTGGGACTGACTAAGCATGGGATAAAACCGGACTCTCTAAACATGGCGGACAATGAGGGCTACTGAGAAGCCAAGGACAATGGCACTGGGTTTTGTTCCTATTGCATGTACTGGCTTTGTGGGAGCCTAGCCTGTTTGGATGCTCACCTTCCTAGACCTGGACGGAGGAGGGAGGACCTTGGACTTCCCACAGGGCAGGGAGCCCTGATTGCTCTTTCAATTGAAAAGGGAAGGGAAAGGGAGTAGGGGTTGGGGAGTGGGGGAGGGGGAGGGCAAAGGGAGGCAGGGAGGAGGCGGAAATTTTTAATAAAAAAAAAAAAGAAAAGAAAGAGGATCACTTTAGGGGTCAGAGTATATAATCCATTGGACAACTGAGGAATTAAAAAAGAAAACAAATACATTCTGCTTTCCCCCTTTCTGTTTGCTGAAGAAAATCCAGGAATGGAGCTAATTGCCACAATTTTGACATGTGAGTGTGATATGTAACACACACGTTTGCAAATTTTTATATAACTATGTAACGTTCAATGATTAAGGCATTATACACATTTGTAGAGTAAGAAAAACTCAATGTTTTCCAGTAGTTTGAGAATATCCACTGTGAAATTGTACTTACTGACTTTTATTATAGTCTCCATTGGAGAATCGTGAAGCTACCAGCACACTGCCAGAAATGAAGCTAAAATTTAAAGTAGAAGGCTTAAAATTTTTGAAAATTCACTTGGCGTCTTTCCAATAAAGTGAATAAACAATTAGTCTATGGATCTCCATGATGATCAGAAATGATAGATTTGACTATGGATTTAAAAATAATCCATTTGTTAAGTAGTTTCCTAAAATCTGAAGACCGTTCTCTGGTTGCAATCACAGCAACCTACATGGGTAGTTCAGAAGTCTCATATGGTGTATGGAAAATTAGAGAGTATCAAATTCCCTTTAACTATTGACTGTTCTGCAGGAAAATTTTATCTTCTAGAGACTGCAAATTCCACATCTTTACTTTCAGTTCTTTCTTACCGACATGGATTTTATTGGTAGAACAAAATTTCTACAAGAGACATTTCATAGTGTTGAAAGTCAAATTGCCCGGAATCATGTCCTGTTTCTTCGTTTCTGGCCCTGTGCACTTCAGAATATTTCACATCTCTCTAAATTTCTGGGTGTTTTACTCTCAGTATTCACAGCAGGTAATTTTAGTGTAGAATTTGGGAGATTGAGCAAGGCAGTGCTGGATGCTTGACCATGTCCACATGGGAGTTTCTCAATGCCGGAACAATGCAGTACAGACTCAGTAAATGTTATCAATTTGGTGATCCCAAAGCACTTTACTGTGTTAGAGATTTTGCTACACCAAATGAAATTTTGATCCCTAATAAAAAGTAATCCATTTATTTAACAGACCCAAGAGAAATTAAAGTGTTTCCTGGGGTGTTCAGTGTATGGTAATGTGTAGCCTGTATTCTTTATTTCCTCTGCAGCTGAAAAAACAGTGAGTTACGTCAACATATCTGTTTTTCATTACTCCTCCTTTTAAAGACAAGCCATTCTCTTCATAGCATCACTATTCTACTTTTAAAATGAATTAGTCAGTGATGTGTAATTAAATTACATTTGGCCATGAAAGCAACTTTATCTTCTGAGTACTTTTCCAGTAAGGGTGTCTGTCCAACTATTATAGGCCACTCTGATAGTGTTTGATTTTAATGGATTACCATTTTATTGGTTCTATCAAGTTAGAATCTCAGGATTCCTACATGTCCTAACATGAAGCCAACTGTCACTTCTGTCTCTGCATTCCATCAATCTTGCTCTTTCTGAAGCGTCAATTTCCCTTGAAACATGTCTTATTTCTGCCTCTTCCTTAACATTTGTTCCTAGACTTAATGAAGAAAGATAGTAATAAAATGTACCTGTGCATTTGTTTTCCCAAGTGATCAACTTGTTTGCTTTCTATATAAAAACAAAACAAAAGAAAAACTTAAATTTTGTATGATGTCACAAGCACGCCAGCCAGAAACACATTTCCAGCTTCTTAATTCTCCTTGTTAGAAGCTACAGATGAGGTCACACCTGTGACAGGATTGTAAGACAAGGAGACCATAATGCCCATAAAAGTAATTTTTGAAATTTAAATCAGTATTCAAAAATGTTGGTATTATTGTCAACATTGCCTACATAAACCTGTGTATTTAATTTCATATCTTTGGTTCACTGGTGTTCAGGTTTTTAATACAATGGCTCTGCATTTTGATAATAAACATATTATCAAGTTTTCAATATAAATTAGTTCCTTCAAGAAGATTTATATGTTGTTAGGACAGTTTAGTTTCTTTATATCAATGTCAGGGGGTATGATTTCATCTTTCACTGGCTCTGGTTCTGGAAACCAGGGCAGCATGCTTCACATTATTGCTCACTTTCTGTCCTTTCAAAACAGGGTCACATCTATGGACTTGCTTTTTCTTTTTGTTTTTAATGTAGTCTGTACAAGAAATAAACCCAGTTAATGCATAGGTATTCAGGAGCAGCCAATTCTCCTAATTTATTTTTTTAAGCAATGTGAAACTTAAGAGTTCGGCTTCTCCCAGTGAGTGTTGCATGATGGCTTTGCTTTGTCATCCGTAGATAAAGATCAGAAAGTCATTTCCTAACGAGCTTCCACTCTTACATCAACCAGACAAGTAGCTTAGAAATAAACATGTCTTCTCTTTCCTCTGGATTCCACACAAAACCGCGAGTACGGATTGGAGGACATTGATGAACTCATCAAATTTCGTCTTTAGGAGTATAAATTGTGATGTTACAGAGATACATTGTCTAGGAAGCAAAGACTACATAATAAACACTCATCTCCGTGCCATATGAAGCAATTAAAACTATATGTGCCATTATTTAAGGAATACCAATTATAGTCCAAACTTTATGATTTGTGGAGTATCTCTTTAGAAATTAATCCTTAAAAGAGTACATATAAGAATCTGTTCTCTAAAGGACAAAAATGGAAGTATTTTAGAGAACTAATTTAATCTACTCACGCTACTCTTCTGATTGGCTCACTTAATAAATTTAGTAGGTAAGCAGAACATCTGCCTAACTCTTCCTACCTTTGGAATGCTCAAGATTTTAAACAGTTTTAACAAACCTAATCACATCATAAACACCTTTTTGAAGCTTGTAGTTTAATGTTTTTGAACGTAAGTTGCAATATTAATAGGTGTATTTATAGTCACAGTTTTTCAAAGACAAAATTGAAATGAACTATTCTGTTTTCTCTCAACCTACTGAAATCAAGTAATATCAACTTATCATTTATTTTGGCTAAATAGATACAAATTGGCGATACAGCTGACCTTTCCTGCAATAAATGTTTCTGTTTACCAGGCAGCAGTTGAGCAGTGGTTAGCACAGTAAGTCTGTTAAGAGAAATTTCCTACTTGCACTGGCTGTTGTTGACTGAATTTTCTGTCTTGCCCAGTTCCTGCAGTCGTTAAGTCCCAAAGAAATAACACAGAGGTCTACATTAATCATAAACTGATTGGCCTATTAGCTCAGGCTTCTTATTAACCCTTATAACTTACATTAGCCTATTATTCTTTTTTTTTTTTTAGCCTATTATTCTTGTCTATCTATGCTAGCCACATGGCTTGGTTCCTTTTTTCAGTGAGGCAATCGCATCTTGTTTCTTCTGTGTTGTGGGCTCACAACTGCAGAAAGAGCTTCCTTCTTCCCAAAATACTCCTGTTCTACTTGACCTACCTCTACTTCCTGTCTGGTTGTCCTGCCTAAACTTCCTGCCTGGCTACTGGCCAATCAGCATTTATTTAAAACATAATTGACAGAATATTGATAATTGTCCCGCACCATGATGTTGTAAAGGCAATCTAACTGGAACAAAATAGTCCCCTAAGCCTGTTTACTTATACATTTTGCAACATGTCAATGAATTTTTTCCTATGTCTGAGGCCCACGAGATATAATTACTGAGTTAACTTTTACTGTCCACATATGAAAACTGTGACACAGAGAGGGGGCAAAAGTGAATTCAAGTATATGTTCTTAGTCCACCATTCTGTCGAGATAAATCCAATCTAGTACTAAGCCCCTGAAATTCTTTATTGCTATGGGATGTTCAAAAATGCAAGGAACTTTTATTCTAAGCCTTCTTGAGTGGCTTTGGCTGTTTAATACTTCAATATTTTTTTTTCTTTTCTAATGTGTAGGTTTTATTCCTCCTTAGTAATAAGGGTGAAAGTGATTAAATTTTGACCTGCTATTAGCATACAGAGCTCATGAATAAGTTTTAGTCACTTATATGAATTTTAAAGACTTGTTTTTAATTAATGTAAATATCCACTCAGGTATAAATGCAGTCTATTTTTAATATTCTGTTCTAGAAAAACTGCCGTTTAATTGCTTGAACTTCTCTTAGCACCACATTAACACAACTAGGTGCTTAATCTGTTCTATAATTATAATTATGGAAGATCAAAATAAAATAGAATTACAATTACCCCTTGTATAAAGTAGTGATTTTAAGTTGTTAATATGTCATTTATAGTCGACAAAAATATAGTTAAATTCAGCATCTTGTAATGGCAAAAGAAACAGGATATCTATAAAAAGAAACAGAGGTAAAAAGTTCATTCCTTAGCTGAGGGAATAGTTTATTTAATTTTTCTCTTTTAAATAATTTATTAAGTTCCTTTTAAATTTCTCAGCTTTTGTTTGCCTGGGTGCTGAAATTGAATACTATCTTTTTAGATAGAAGAAGATAATTTTGGGTCATTCTTTATATCAATTTAGGAATGGTCTTAATTATAATAGCACTCAATTATTGGAAAACAATATGATCCAAGCTTTCTACCTTATGGCAATGATTCAGTGTACTAGGGATATAAATGTTCAAGAGAAAGCAATCAAAATGAAGTTATTTTTCTTTATAGAAAGACAGCTACTTATTTGATTTTAAGATTTTAGAGGCCATTTGTAGACCTGTGTCAGTCAAAAACTAAAATTATTATTTGAAAAGTGCATCAGAAAAAGTTTATCTTTTCAGTTCATTAATTTTATGTCTTTGAATATATTTTCTATTTACATATGCTAAACACCATATTCTCCCAGAAGTGAAACTTATTTTGGTTGTAATTAAAATTTAATGTACTTTGTATTCTATCTGCATTAAAACACAACCACATATCTATGATAATATTTATTTGTGTATTTCATCATCAAAAACAATTATATTTAAATAAAATGAGAATTCTTATATTGTGCTAATTATATATAAATATTTTAGGGGCATGATTAAAAATATTTCAACATTTGCAGAATTTAACGGATTAAGAAGAATTTAGAAAACTATTCCAAAGCAATTTCCTTGTTTTGAACATCTGGTTAACAGCTGGAGTAATGAAAGTCAACACAGCAATAACCATCTCTTAACTGATCCCTCATGCACACACAAGCTCTAGGAAGGATTAACTACTATTAAGTCTTGCTTTCTCTTTCCCAAGAGATTTCTTCCACTAAAGAAACAATTTTAGAATTCTTAAGCACATCAGCTAAAATATATGGGGATTATGAATAGTACTGATTGACCTCAGATTTCAGTCTGATATAAGTTCCAGGGAGAATACTGTAGTGGACAGGTGACATTGACATACTATGATAAGCTATCTCAGTAATTCAGTGAACACACTTAATGCCCAAATGATATTGTATCAATAATTCCCTTTGTATGTAGCTGAATCTGTTTACTGAAATATCCAATTGGTAAAGCCTCAGCTCACTCTGCTAAGGTGTTTATTGGTTAGATTATAAATTTTGTGGTGGATAAAATGTAAAATTATCTAAATTTTAACAGTTCACATTTTTACTGTTTCAGGTGAATTTATATTTTATTATCAATTATTGTTTTCATGTAGTGTGCTGGTAAATTTGGGGTGCATTCAACTGAAAATGTTTAAGAGCCTTCCTCCTCAGTTTCCACAAAAAAGTCTTAATTTGTATGCGCACTTACCCCTTGTATGGAACAGTAGAAACAGCTTAAATGAATGAACCATTTAATTTACTGGTTAGCCAAAGTCACCCAAAGTGGTTTTCTTCCCTTTTAAATTGTATTACTACTATTGAAATTCTTCCCATTTAAACAGTATTCCTACTATAGAAATCTGTAGGCATTTTATATGACTAAAAAGCCGTACTGAAAGATAAGCTTGAAATCCTTGTGAAATTGACCCATGGTAGTCTTTCTACCATGTGCCATCTCCACTGAAGAAAGAAAACAAGCACAGATTGTCTTATAATTACACTTCTATACTAATTCCATTTTGTAAGTGTTTTTGAGGAGACAGGAATGAGACTGCAGAAGTTTAGCAGGAAGTTAATTTAGGTCAGAATGAGTCATAGAAGCAGTAGATAGAATATATGAACACAGTTTATGAAATACAATGTTTGATAAGTAGCTAAAGGATCACGATTCTTGGTGCTTTCTTTCTTCTTAACCTAAGATTATTCTGTAACGAAATATGTATGTCTTCATGTAACAGGGGTACAGTTTTTGTTATGTACACAGTATATGAGTTCACCTTGACCTGGCTGCAGCCACCGTCCATAATATGTCATGATTACTCTGGGCTGGTTTTCCTGGAATAGTTTTTTGTTTTTTTTTAATGCTGTATACAATACACCAAGAATGGTTATGAAACTTTGTGAGCAGACACTGGAGCTGTCCATATCAGAAATATGCTGCATGCACTTTTAACATTAGTTTGAAAAAAAACAGGTATTTTCTGGACTGGATGTAGTCACTTTAGTCCTGACTACTATATAAGCTCTTTCCTTCCTGAACTAGCAAGTATGTGCTGGTCTAGCCCCACAGAATCATGTTCTTTCACCGAGTCTCCAATAAACACATTTGTGATAGATGTAGGAAGGAGTAGATGCTAGTTATAGTGAAAAGGGTAGAGGTGGCATGCAATTTAAACAAGTTAAAATGTATAGCTCAATAAAATCAATAAAAAACAAGTTAAATTAAAAGGTCTATGCTAGGTAGTAAGGATTCAGTAAACACAGCAAACAGAGACTATTTCCCTTTGTGTAATTTAAAAATTTTATGAGAAAAATGTCAGTCAAGTAAGGAGTTATGATAATAGAAAAATAAATATTTCATTTTATTAAATGACAGTTTTCTAAGATGAAGAGAAAATTGAGTGAAACTTTGAGAATACTTCAGTGTAACCCTATAAGGTGAAGTCTGGGGTCCTGAGAATTAAATAATGTTTACTGAGAAATTAAAAGCTATGGCTCTCAGCACTTCATGGTGATTTAAAACCACCTGTAATTCCAGATCTAGGGATTGAGCTTCTACTTCTAAACTCTACAGGTGTCAGATGTACGTACAGAGGACATGCATGTATACACTAGGAACACTCATGCACATCCAATAAATAGACCTTAAAATTAATATGGTATTTATTTCTATGTAATTCACAGAAAGCCAAGAATGGCCAAAATATAAATCTATTTGGCCATTCAGTGTTTCATAAGCAATTTTTTATATATTCATGAAGTTAAATGAAAGTGTTACTATCTCTATACAGAAATGGCAAGTGTGTATATTTTAAAATGATATCCATAAATAATATTTTACTTAATAAATCCACATATTACAGGAACTCAGACCACAATGGACTGTCTATGAAAATTATCATTTAAAGACTTACTAAACAACTACTTTTCATGTAGACAGATCATCACATAGAATAATGAAAATGTTTTGGATATTCTGTTATCATTCCAGAACAGCTATAGGAGAATTGAAAATAGATAAGAACAATTTTTGATGTTTCTAGAAGTGATACTTTTTATATTATAAAAATATGCTTGCAAAGATACTCTGTTGCAAGGAGTTCTACTTGTTTGTTCCTGGCCGCCCGGCTAGCTTACACCCAAAATAACACACAGAAACTGTATTAGTTAAATTACTGATTGGTCCATTAGCTCTAGCTTATTAATTGCCTAACTCTTACATATGAATTTAACCCATCTCCATTAATCTGTGTATCGCCATGTGGTAGTCGGCATGTCTGACTCTGTGGGAGGTTCCATGGCTTCTCTCTCTCTCTCTGCCTTCCTTCTCCCAGCATTCAGTTTAGTTTCCTCTGCCTACCTACCTAAGTTCTGCCCTATCAAGAGGCAGTTTCTTTATTCATTAACCAATAAAAGTAACACATAGGCAGAAGGGCCTCCCACACCAATACTCACAGATGTAATGTTGTAGATGGAGTAGCAGGCTGCGTCCTGCGGCCCAACTGGCTTACACCTGGACTGGCGGGCTGCTTGTCATCCTGGCCACCCAGCTAGTTTATGCCCGAAATACTCACATGGAGATATGTATTAATTAAATTGCTGCCTAGCCCGTTAGCTCTAGCCTCTTACTGGCTAACCCTCACATCTTGATTCAACCCATTTCTAATAATCTGATAATCTAATAATGTCACCACGATGCCATGGATTACTGGGAAAAATTCAGCATGTCTGACCTGGCAACTTCATGGTGGGGGTGGCTTTCTGCCTGCCTTCTTCCTCCCAGAATTCTGTTCTGTCTACTCTACCCACCTATGAGCTGCCCTATCAAAAGACCAAGGCAGCTTTTTTATTCAACCAATGAAATCAACACAATTCCAGAAGGACCTCCCACAATGTAATAAGAATTTGTCAAATGGACAGTAACTTTCCTCTGGAGTTGTACTTCATCAACTTTGATGGTAACATTAGAAAAGATATAGAAGATAACATACTTGTCTATTTTTCTTATATTGTTTGCTTTTGCATTTTGGTTTGAGAACAGGATCTTGCTAGGAAGTCTGCCATAGCCTGCAACTCATTCTATAGGCCGTGCTGGCATCAAACTTGCCTCAGCCTCCTAAAAAAATCACCATAGTCTACACAATTCATTTTTCTGAACTTTCATAAGTAGCTACAAAGAAGGCTAGAGTTTAGGAGTTTTTGATGGCTCCTTATTTGTGTTTTTATTTTCATAAATTGCCTCATACTGCTAATTAATTTAGATTTCAGAAATGCCTTTAAAGCAGGGGAAATATAAAGCCCATGGCAATTTGTGGTAGTGTACACTGTACCAAATGATAATGCCTTAAATTTTACCGAGACATCTAACATACAGAAAAGTTGAATTTTACTTTGTAGACAAGTTGTATTTTTATTCATTACTTAAATTTTACTACTACAATTCATAAGTTCCATTTTTACTACCTTGTAATAGTATTTCCTGATTTCTGAACGAAGTTTTCTCTGTTCAAAAACTATATGATTTACCAAATGTTCTCACACTAAATTATAAATAATACAGAGTTCCATTTCAGTACTTGAAATTAGTCCATGTATTTTATTAACTATCTTTGGAATTTTAAATTTGAGGGTAATAATATATAAAGTACTTTTTTTCAGATCTGAGAAATCATCCTAGTGACTAATAAACAGTACAACTAAAAGTAATAAGTAAATAAATAAATTCATAAATGAATAAAAAAGTAAAATAAAATGAATTCATAAATTAATAGAAACATAAGTAATAAGTAAATGCATGAATTCATCTAAGTCATAGAACTTATATTGTGCCTTTAAAAAATGCTCATATTTACTAAAATGTGCCATTAGGATCTTCATTTATTCCACCCATCATGGGTTTGATTTTTAAATTGTTCTTCAGCAGACATTAATAGCTTTGAGTAAAAAGCAGTTTTAAAGAGCAGAAATTTTACACCTATCAATGAATAATTTCCCCTGGTTTCAGAAGTATTTATCAAAGACCGGGCAGCCCTGCACTGTCTCTTTATTGTCTAGAAACTATTAGAGATGAGAACGCCAGGAGTTCAAGTATTTTAGTGTAATAGAGACAGTGATGTTAGGGTAAAGTTAGTTAGTCACGTGTATTTTTACAGAGGAAATCATCTGCAGTGTAGTGATTTCCATGCAATTTAATATTCTCTAAAAGCATCTCAGTCAATAGAAAAATCACTATGTCAGCAGAGTTTGATTATGGAAATTCCATTCACAGGATAAAAGGATTAGTTTTAAGTGGAAAGAAATAACACAAGTGAAACTTATCTTTTAAGGGTAAATGTTCTTTTGTCCTTTTATTTTTGCTAGTGTTCCTTAAATGTGTAGAAGACAAAGAGTGATTTTAAGCTCTGTTTTTGCAGCATCAGCATCACAATTCCTTAAGAGCCATCCCCCCCTCAAAAAAAAAAACATATTTAGGAAAAATAAAAATTTTAAGACATTTTTGATATTTGGGTTAAAATATTTGTATGATCTGTTTTGTCACACTAGAAATTTACATATTGACATTGAACCCACCTCCACATATACTAAAGACACAGTCGTGCTGTTGAGATGACATAGTGAAGTGCTTGAAAGTCAAGGTGATATTCCTTGCTTTTAGTCCCAGCTCTGCAGAGGTAAAGATGGGCAGAGCTCTGGGAGCTCATGGGACAGCTGACCTAGACTGTGACAGAGGACCCTGGACCCACTGGCCAGCTGACCTAGACTGTGACAGAGTATCCTGGACTCACTGGCCAGCCAGTCCTAATCTTCTTGGCTTGCTCTATCCAGTTAATAACACATTATAAATCATTAACACTGAAGGTGGTAACACCTGAGAAATGATACCCAAGATCATCCACTGGTCTCTACATTTGTGCACACAAATATGAGCCTCCATCTCTGGAGTAGGCCAATATTTGGGGAATTTTAGAAGGCAATTAGATTTAGATATAACCCACAATAGTGTGATTAGTTGGCATTATCTTAGCGAGCTAGAGACCAGGGAGCTAACCGATTGCATTTCACTATTTTAAATTCAGTGGCAACCTGGGAGTCCACTGTGTAGAAGTGGTCCTTCTCCGTAACATGATGCTGCTGGTACCCTGATCTCAAACTCAAAGACCTCAGAACTGTGATAAAAATTTCTGTTCGTTATAAATTAGCCAGACTGTCAAGTCTGTTACAGCTACTTGAATGGACTCCCAAACACATTTATCATTCTCACGTTTACTTGCTGTTCTGGCTTAAATGAGGAGGTTGACAAGGAACTGTGTATACTCAGGATTCAAACGCCCGAGACATGTCTTGACGCATACAGAATATGTCCCTTTCTCTGTCCTGTTTTATTTCTTTTAAATACTTGCTTTTAGTGCAACTCTTAATGTAGTATTAGTGAAATAAGATAATCTCCATAAATTATGCTTAATATTTTGAGTATAGTTGTGCATCATTATATTCATATAAACTAATTTTTATATTCTTTTAAAGTCTGTATATGGTTGTGAATTAATAATTATAATCATCATTGATCTCTAACTTCTCTGTACTCAAATTTAACAATACAATCTGGTCTATTAAAAGTTTATTTCACTTCAAAGGATCAAGGCGTCATGTTTAATACATTGTCATTTAATTTTTCACAAATGTATTTTAGCTAGAGTTTATTTATTTACTCATCTACTCTTGGTCTTAGTTAGATAAGTCATGTTCTTTTTAGAATCTTAGCTTCTTTACACTGAAGTGTCTCAGAGAAAGGTTTTACACTTTTTACACTAAGGAAAAAATAGGCATGACTCTACCTTGAGAAAAGGATAGTTTAAAATTTTCAATGTCTTTATTGAATTCCCTTTCTTTTCTACCCATTATAATTAGCTTGTGTGTGGTCACTTTGCATGTTTACATTAGATGTGTGTCTACTGGAGGAGGCTGCGGCTTTGGTGTGGGATCTAGCTCCCTAATGTTGCTCCCAGCACTGAAGTTGTCAGCACTCATGAGACAGTGACTCTTTGGTAGAACTTTTGATAAAGCCGTGTTTATTGGCAGGTCCTGATTCTGTCTTACTTTTAGAAGAATATCAGTAATTGTCATTTTCCTTGTTGGAGAAAAAAAGCTATTTCTGTTTTGTTGCCATCTAAATCAATTGTATGTACCAAAGAATAGCATAATTTCACTCATACCCATGATTTTGTGGTGTATAAGGACAGTTTAAGAATCAAATAAATAGGGGTTGGAGAGATGGCTCAGTGATTAAGAGCATTGCCTGTTCTTCCAAAGGTCCTGAGTTCAATTCTCAGCAACCACATGGTGGCTCACAACCATTTGTAAAGAGGTCTGGTGCCCTCTTCTGGCCTGCAGACATGCACACAGACAGAACATTATATGCAAAATAAATAAATTAAAAAAGTATCAAATAAATATTATTAATTTGATTAATATGAATATTGAAATGTTATCTTATATTCTCAATTATTATATTGGCTAATTTCATTTTAATTAATTTTTAAAAATATCAGTATCAAAATGTAGCATATGTTGAACCTCACAGGCATAATTGGAAGCTTATCTAAAAAATTCAACTTAGTGATGGTGACTTAAAAGTTCTTCGAAGTGTGACAGCTAATAATCAACATAGTAATGTCATTTTAGAAAAAAATCCTATGGAAAAATGTCATACTTATCAGTATGATTGCTTTTAATATTTTAAAATATGGCATTGACCTAATACTGCTATTGTATGGAAAATTGCAGGTACAAATGGGTAACTTTCTCAGATTATTTCATAGTCAAACTGCTCTATATGTAATGAAAGGCCTCTACACAGAGCTGGAGCATTGCTTTAACTTTGCATAGTAAAAGATGTAAAATTAAAATATGGAAAAACTAAATTTAGTTTATAGTTAAAAGCTAAAACCATGAAGTGACTGAGAAAATTTATTAGTTAAAGAGAAGACTCTGATAAAGCTTTGAAGTGAGCATTTGCCAATGGTGCAATGCAACTGAAGTGGATACATTGTACATTTAAGAAACATATCAAATCTCTGCTTTCATTTTCACAAAATTTAGATTTGAATAAGAATGTGCCAATTTCTGTATCTTCCTCTGCTTGGATGCTATATTCTCTGTTTAACCCAAATCAGCACTCATGAGACAAATTTCAGGGACCCTGGAATCTGAATTTTTATCCATGGAGCTCTGGACAATAATATACTGCTTAGAATTATCATGTGTTCTAAATAAATATTTAAAATAATCCCATACCACAGTGTAGTAATGAATAGCAGAATCCCATAATGACCTCTCTGTCATAGCACCGTGTTGCAGTGCTCCAATGAGCATTTGCAGTAACTGTAAGACCTTTTTATGGTCAGAGTCCCAGACGGCCTGTTATGGTGCCATGTCCTATTTGTCAAAATAAGTAATGAGACCAGCTGAGATTTAAGAGTGAAAGAAACAAGACTCTTAATGGGAAGTCCTGTAAAATATTATTGCTGTGTTTTCAATGAGTTATATCATAGATTTTTTGTTTTAGCCAATAGTACAATGAAAAAAAAAACCAACATGCAGCTAGGACTGGACTTTTCAAAAAATAAAAGGTCAGAGAAGCCAGCTCCTGTAGTCCCAGTTGTTCTAATTCTGGTTATCCATTCCTACTACACATGGTCCCAGAAACGTGTCCATCCTGAAAGAACTGTACATAGATAAGAAAAAGCAACTATTCATACCACATAATCTTGAAAAATTATTAGCAAGTATTGTTTGAAGCATGTAGCTATATTCTAATAAATGTGAAACTGTCAGCATCTTTTTATTTTAAAAATTGATATTGTTTCTACGAATTTAAAACATGTACTTTCAAGAGGCTAGGATAGATCACTCAGGAGTTCAGAATGCTGCTAGCTGCCCTGGCAGAGTGTCTGGTTGCTCTTGTAGTTTTCAGTACCCATAATTCGAGTTCAGGGGTTCAAGTGGTTTCTGCAGGCTGCTGACAACACCTGCATCTACACCTGAACACATCTACATGTCTACACATAGATATGACACACACAGAAAGACACACATGCATGCTGTTAAAAATAAAATCAGTCCTTTAAAATGTAATTTTATATGTAAACGTGGTGGTTTTAAAATGTAGGAATGATGTGGGAGTGTCATATATCAATCTGTTGATTTCATTGGTTAAGCAATAAAGAAACTCCTTGGCCCTCATAGGTTAAAACATAGGTGGGAGGAGTAAACAGAACAGAATGCTGGGAGGAAGAGGAAGTGAGCTCAGACTCGACAGCTCTGCTCTCTGGAGCAGAGACGCCATGCTCCCCTCTCTAGGGCAGATGCGGTAGCTCTGTTCTTTGAGATGCACGCAATGAAGCTCTGACCCAGGATGGACGTAGGCTAGAATCTCCCTGGTAAGCCACCTTGTGGGCTACAAAGATTATTAGAAATGGGCTAGTCCAGGTGCAAGAATTAGCCTAGAAGAGTCTAGATAGAAATGGGCCAAACACTATTTAAATGAATACAGTTTGTGTGTTGTTATTTCGGGGCATAAGCTAGCCAGGCAGCCGGGGTGCTGGGGATGCAGCCCGCCACTCCTATTACAACATAGGAATGATACCATTTTCACATATGGTCTGTTTCTAAGATAAAATTCCCTAGAAATTCATTTACTTTGGAGTGTTGAGAGAGTCTCACTCTTTGGTTAGGTCTCATTATTGCCATACTTTAAATTAATACTTGCAAGATCATACATTTGCTTTTCCCTTTATGATGTGATCTATCTAGTATAACTCTAGAGAATTGGATTTGACTATGGAAGATGGGGAATAAAGAAATAACAGACAGAGAAATAGGAATAGCCAGAGTGTGATTTGCCACTTCTCTGTGGGTATGAGGTTAATGTAGTCCTGGTTCCAGCCTTGCCCATGCCAACAGCAATAGCACACATTCACAAAGATCTGCACTCACACCAGGCTTCCACAATCCTTACTACCATAACCTCTTTCCTTTTCTGTCTCTCTGTCCCCCCAGTGTAATGAACATATACTTACTCCTAACTTCCCTTTTTAAATATGCTTTCTGAAGGAGACTATCTCTGAGTTCTCAAATGATCAGGTCTCTTTTTACAGTAAGAAAAGTCAATTATAAAACAAATTTTCTATACTAATTTTTATTTTCTCCTAAGTTCTGGTGAAAGGGGACAGATACATTAATTTTACGAAGACAATATTTAGCAAAAAGATAGCAGTGAGAAAATATTGCATAATTACAGCTAGCTTAATGAATAAGACTTTATATCCCCAGCTCTTTTAATATTTCTGTCTACATTTTCCCAGGGACACAAGCACCCTGACAGACAAAAAAGATAAGGGATGTCTGGGTTGAACTTGCCTTGTAATATGATTGGTGCCTGTTGTGTTGGTTGTGATGTTTAATATTATGTGTATATTTGGCTTTGCTGTGGGATCCAAATTCTGGTCAAAGATAGTTTTTAGGTGTGATTGATACTTAGATAAATATTTTATAAACAGTAGTATTCTTTGTAATCAGTTGAAAGCCTTTGAAAAATAACATGTTTCCCAATGAAGTAAGATTTTGTATCTAGACTTCCTTTTTTGAAGATACATCAACTCTTTTCTGCTTGTACAGCTCAGAGGAGTATTCTGCAGATCTGAAACCTGGCAACTATAGCCTCTTCCTAAAGTAAATTACCTCCCTTCTCCTTCTGGTCTCCATTTCTCTTCTCTAACTCATCCCACTTTTCATGCTACCTGTTGTTATGGACCCTGACCAACTCAAATACTTACGGACTTAAGCTAACAAGTAAAAAAATCTCTACTTATTAATGTCTTAATTCTGAAATAAATCCGAGAAAGTATGTTTAGTTTTTCCTCATTGACCAGGAGAAACTCAGTCCCTGAGAAGATAAAGGTATAGTTCTGTAGAGTGTGAAACTATGCTGAGAACTCAGGCATATCACCTACATATACCTGAAGTAACTCATTAGGAACCCATTATAACTGTCACTGGGATTTAGTATCAGTGTTTTTGTTTTGTTTTGTTTGTTTGTTTTTGTGTGTATAGGGGGATGTTTGCTTGTTTGTCTTTATTTCTGCTAC
This sequence comes from Microtus ochrogaster, assembly GCF_000317375.1. Classification (NCBI taxonomy): domain Eukaryota; kingdom Metazoa; phylum Chordata; class Mammalia; order Rodentia; family Cricetidae; genus Microtus; species Microtus ochrogaster. The sequence continues at coordinate 13,580,155 of NC_022028.1, read as the reverse complement.
TGTTGTGGACTGCAGGATGCTAACTCTATTTTCAGTTCTGATTGATCTTCAGACCTTTATTTCTTCTTACCCATCAATGATTTAGAGATTTTTTTTAAAGTTTATTTTATTTCTTTCAAATTGATTGCCGTCTTTTCTTGGAGGGGAGAGAAAAATCCTTGCTGTTGCATATTTTTATTGGGGCTTGTATTATTGGTTACTTTTCCCATTGCTGAAACAAAACACATGAGAAGAAGCAATTAAAGAGAGGGGTTTATTTTTTTCTCATTAAAGGGTGGGGCATGATCAGCTATGCTGGGAGGCATGTGTCTGTAGTCAGGAAGCAGGGAGAGATGAATTTCTGGGACTTTTTAGTCCAGGACCTCAGCCCACAGAGTGGTTTACATTCAGAGTGCGTCTCCTCACCTTAGTTAAACGTTTCTGGAAATGACCTCACAGATACACCACTGTGTCTTCTAGGTGGTTCCAAGTCCAGTCCACATTGACAAGGAAGACTAATCACCCTAGTTCTCCTAACATCTATTTTGTTCTCAACTCTCAGGCTGCCCAGTCTGCTACACACATATGTCTTTGAGTGGAAAAAAAAAGTTGCTTAAACTACATTATCCTTAAGGCATGGAGAGATTTAGAATAGTTGGAATCTTTATGTTATAAAAGATTATAAAAATAAGGGATAGCCTTTAATACCTAAGGTAAAGTTATTTCAAAATACCTTTAGTATATAGAAAGTCCTTGGAAAGAGTTGGAAAGAGTTTCTCTGTTGTGAAAACTTGTACTAGACAACATTTTTCTTAGTGTTTCTGAGAGTGTCTCACTTAGATAGAGGAAGACTTTCCTGACATTAATAATGTACTTTCTGTGATTGGTTTTGTTTGCAAAACCAATATTCTGTAGAATAGTCTGGGTGGGAATGTGAATTAGTTGGAATATAACATAGTTCTAAAAAGAGCTAAATATCTTTAAAATATAAAATATAAGACAGTAAAAATATTTTTGTTACCACAAATGCATAAAAATAGAACATATTAAGTATAAAAATATATTTGTATAAACATGTATAAACAAATACACCTGATTTAATGGAAAACTCACATGGATATTACATTTTTCTTTTACAGAGATATCATATGGCAGGGTAAATGGTTGAAAGAGTTAGAATGTAAATGGAGCTTGCAGGAGCTATGAACAAGATATTATCTTTCAAAGAGAAAAATGGTTTTCTTAGATGTTCTCAGAGCCTGAACTTGGAGAGGATGCAGAGCTTCAGAGTTCAGCTCTGATGACACTCTTCTTGAGAGCAGGTGCAGCCAGCAAGAGGGAAGGTAACTGCATTCATTTGATTCTGACATGGAGGAGTAGTTCAGATTGTAATTTATTCAGAACACCATAGCCAGTTAAATAAAAAGGCAAAATTTAAACCAAGTACTTGTGGCGGTAAATCACAGGAATTTTCTGTGAGTTCATAGATAGTGCTGTGATGAGATATAAGACTGTGTTTTAAGTTAAAGTTGGGAGTATCTTGATTGTGGCTAACTGGTATATAATAGACCCTTCCTCTAATGTGCTTGAGAAGAGTGTTCTTCTCAGCAAAGGAAATTATTAACCAGCAAAGAGAGCTTATAGAACAGCAGAAGTGCAGTGGTAGTTATACATCAGATGGGAGTTCTATCCAGAATATATAAAATAATGACAAGTTACATTTCCAAACAATCTAATAAATCTGTTGGCAAATGAACTGAACAGTTCCTAACATAACATTGAAGATTCTTAGTCACCAGTGAATGTAAATCAGAACTACGTATGTATTCTATCATACCCCAGTCATAATGCTGTATCAAGGAAACAACAAACACATACTGGTGAGGATGAGCAGCAGGGTACTTAAAGACTGGGTGGGAATTGAAATTGCTGAGTCATTATCAAAAACAGTGTACAGGTTCATCAGAAAACTAACAAGAGAACATTGTGATTGCTAATTTGATTGTCAACTTGACTACATCTGGAACTGTTGAAGGAGCTGCGGGTTGCATTTCTGCCGCCCCAGCTCCTGGTCGCCTGGCTAGCTTATGCCCCGAAATAACAACACACAAATTGTATTCTTTTAAACACTGCTTGGCCCATTAGCTCTAGCCCTTACCGGCTAATTCTGATATCCCGATCAACCCATCTCTAATAAACTGTGTAGCACTGGTCTTACCGGGAAAGATTCAGCATGTCTGACCTGGCTGCTTGCTTCATCGTGTCTGCCTCAGAGAGCATGGCCTGACATCTGAGCTCACTTCCTCTTCCTCCCAGCATTCTGTTCTGTTTACTCCACCCACCTATGTTCTAACCCATCAGGGCCAAGCAGTTTCTTTATTAGCCAATGACCTTCCTCCATCATGGAATAAACTAAAACCCAAGAAGCTGGGCACACCTCAGAGGATAGTTTCTCAATGGACTCATTGGATGAGAGAAGACCAGCCCTAAATATGGGTCATTGGAGGTCAGAAGAACTATCTGAAATCTGGGCTGAGACTTCTGGTGTCATCCTACATAAAAGGACATGGAAGATGGAAGCTTCTGCTTTTTCTCTGCTTGTCCTCACCTTTGCTGGCAAGCTCATTTGTCTGGATGCTGAGGCATTCTTTAATGGTATTAGAAGTGCTTCTTTGGAATTCTAAAGTATAAAGAAAACAAATCTGGGTCTTCCAGCCTCAAGATCTGAATAGATATCAGATTTGATGCACTAGCTAGAACACATCCTGTAAGCCACTGTATTAAATCAATCCAACACATACACAGACACACAGACACACAGACACACAGACACACAGACACACAGACACACACACACACACACCACACTCAGTCATTCATTCTATTAGTTATTATATCATCATATCATCCAGCAATACCATTCCTGGGTATATCTTACAATAACAGGATACTTATAACTATGCCAGCATTCTACTGAGATGCAGGCACATTCATCTTTATTGATGCAGTATCCATAACTGCTAAGACATGGAAAGAGCTTAGATGTGCTCTAACAGATGAGTAAAGGAAAGATGGTGTTTGATGCATGTGTGTGTATGAATGAGTGTCTTTGTGTATATGTGTGTGTACACACAATGGAGGTTTGTTTACTCACAAAGAAGAATGAAAATATACCATCTGCAGAGAGATAATGAAACTGGATATCAATGTAAAGTAAAGTTAAGCAAGACACAGACAAGTATGCCATGTTACCTCTGAAATGTGGAGTTTAAATCTCTCTATATATCTGTGTATACCTGTATATGTATTTATATGACATGAAGGTAGAACAGGAGCTGCTTATGGACAGGGAGGTGGGAATAAAGTTATAGACAGTAGAATGTAATGGGAATTATTATGATGAAAGCCCAATGATAAATATGTATGAAGTCACAAATTAACCTATTATTTGGTACCTTAGAAGTACTAAAATACATTTGCAAGTACTGGAGTTATATGTTAGTCTTAACTTGGATGCTGTTCAGTTGTGTGAAAGTGGTATTGCCAAGGGAAATTATTCCTTCTTTTGTCCCCAAACTTAGAAAGGAAGAGGGCAGAAGAAATAACAAGTTGAAAGTATGTTCCTTAGCTGATATTGATACTCCTTCTACTTCTTCTTTCTAGCTTTAATCTTGGTGTCCATCAATACACCAAAAGAAAAAAAGCAGGAAATAATAATTAACAATTAACTGCCACAAAATTAAGTTCATTCTTAATCAATTTTTAAATAAAGTGTGATGAAACTATTATGAAAAAGGGTTTTGATAAGTGAGAGACTAAAAGAGAAAGGAAAGAAATGTAACAGTGGGAATTACCATCCAAATACAATATTTTGGGCCAGGAAGTATTAGGAGAGAAAATCAATTGACATCTTAATGAAGAAGGTAAACCATACATGATGATGAAGAGAAAGAGTTTACAGACAAGGTATGAGAATAATGAAAACACATGCAGGGACATGAACTTTCTGGGTAGTTTTCCTTATGTACCCTTCCTGTGAGTGAGTTCCTAGGTGTTTGTGGAAGAAGACAGAAGAGAAGCAGGTTCTAGAAGATGCCTGGCGTAGAGTTCCCATCCAGTCTTAGCAAGGAAGCTACTCCCAATGTCTTTGTAATTTAGCACAGGCTCCAAACTCAGGATAAGTCAAGTGATAGTTGATGAAATTGTACTTGATGGTTGTCCCTCAGGACAGTTTATTCTCTCTCTCACTCCCTTGTCTTCTCTCTCTCCCTTCTTCCCTCTCATTTGCTGAAAGTTTGTTGTATTAGGCGGCGGGCGGTGTCCCGCCACCTGGCTAGCTTTACACCTGAAATAATTACATGGAAACTGTATTCTTTTAAACACTGCCTGGCCCATTAGTTCCAGCCTCTTATTGGCTAGCTCTTTCATATCGATCTAACCCATTTCTAATAACCCGGGAACACCACGAGGTGGCTTACCAGGGAAGATCTTAACCTGCGTCTGTGTCCGGTAGGAGAATCATGGCAACTTCTTGACTCAGCTTCTTTCTCCCAGCATTCTGTTCTGTTTACTCCGCCTACCTAATTTTATGTCCTATTAAAGGGCCAAGGCAGTCTCTTTATTTAACCAATGAAATTAACACAAGACAGAAGACTCTCCCCCAATCAAAAGTTGAACCCAGCTAACACTTTATTTATTCAAAATATTTTGGCCTACATGGAGTTCTCCTTCAAAGGAAAGAGCAAATCCTATCACTCAGGAAGCTGAGGCAGAAGGAGGGCAAGTTCACAGCAGCCTGTATCAAGAATATTTAAACAAATACTCATAAAGTCATTCTGCAATATTTTGTTTGTTTCTTAAGTGAAACCGTGTCACTGTGTGAAAGCTGTTACATTCCTTGAATGCTAATGCAGTAATGAAGCCCCAATGAAGCTAATCCATGGCAAGAGGCTGGTAGTTAAGTATCTACCTATGCTGTGAATCTTTTTCCCGTTACATTTTTATGTACTTGCTTTGGTATACTAATATTCCTAGAGCCTTGTATTCTCAGACAGTAAAATCTGCCAAGACAGGGACAGTATCATATAATTTTTATGACTTGTGCAGCTTTGAGTATAGTGCCAAGTAAAATGTGTTTTTCAATGAATATACGTTGGATTATTGATCTAGTGCTTGCATCATATAAAGAATCCTGTGGCATTTCCAGGTTATCAAGGCTTTCAAGTTAACCTGCACTTATTGAAAGTATATAGTTTCAATTAAAAAGATGTATGATTTCAGTACATTGTGATCATTCCTATTTAAATTTGAAGGAAAAAAGGAATGGCAGTTCCCTTAGAACCAACATTTCTAGAATGTTGGCATAATTACATTTTCCTACTTGTTTCTAGAAATCATAAATACATTCTCCTTTAAATACATAAATTTTCTTTGCTGGCAGTGTGAACACACTATTCATTAATTTAATAAGACAAGGACACTTAGGCTATTGGCATAGTTTGGTAGTTTTATTTCAATGCTCGTTTTTCTTAGAAGACCCACAAAAAGTCAAAACAATAGAGAAAATACATAACCTTGGAGTCCCTTCCTTATGCTGCTCATATTTTTCTTTCCTGCCTCATGAAAGATGAACTCTGCTCACTACTGGTCTTCTGTTCTGGGTGTCAGGCACTTCTGATAACTCAGTTTCTGAATAGTGTTGTAGGTTTTTGTCTTCCTGTCAGGAGGAACTTTAGCAAGAGTCTTTTTATTGACATGTCTTTACTTATTGCAGGATTTCTTTTCCCCCTGCAGCCTGAATGTTTCAACAAAACATTCAGAACTTATTGATATAAATAGAATCATAGGAACTTCCAGAACTTTCAGGTATTTGCAGAGAGTCTCTTGGTGGAGAGGATGAACTCTCAGTTAATGAAATCACTTTAGAAAATAGTTTCTCTCCTAATGTCACAGAAAGTCAAATGAGAAACCAAAGTATCTTTCTTTTATTAAAGTATAAGAAAATAGAATCTATTTTTTGCATATGAACGTTTGCTTGTATGTGTTTTTGTGGATCATGTGCAAGCCTGATGCCTATGGATGTCTGGTACCCTCACCTGTAGTTCTGATGCTTGTGAGCTGGAAGAACTGAGCCATCTCTCCACCCCCACCAAATGACTTTCTAAAATTTGATGTCTTCACTTTGTCAACCAAACACATTTAGTTGTTTATAAACAGGACTATCTTTAGAACAAAGATCATAACTTATATGTAACATATTTTGAATATCTCTCAGGGTTTCAAAATGTGACTAATTTCACAGTGAACCCTAGATTTTATATTGCTGTCAAGAGATTTAGAGGATTCAAAAGCACCAAGACAACAATTTCCCTATGTATTCACCTCCATAGCCCTTCTTATTAGCATTTATGATTGCGTTCATTTGAATTCTTGGTCTGCTCTGGGCCAAGAAGCTCTCATAAGCAGCAAATGAACCTACTTTCATTGGCAAAATGACTTAAAAAAATCATTTTTGCAGACAAAGCCTCCTGTGTTTCACCACAACTTCTACCTAGCCCTGCTGTAGGATAATGCTCGTGTGCACTCTAAAGGTATTTTACTCGTATTGGTTTAATAAAATGCTGATTAGCCAGTAGCCAGTCAGGAAGTATATGTGGGGCAATCAGACTAGGAGATTTCTGGGAAGAGGAAAGACAGACGCAGTCACTAGCCAGACACAAAGGAAGAACAAGCCATGCAATTAATCATAGGTAAAAATTATGGGTTAATTTAAGTTGTAAGAGCTAGTTAGTAATAAGCCTGATCAATATGTCAATCAGTTTATAACCAATATAAACCTCTGTGTGTCTATGTGGGACTGAACAGCTGTGGGACCAGGTAGGACAGTAACTTTCATCCACATAACCCAATGAGTATAACCCATATGCCATTTTGTGGATGTCAGTAAGCCTCTGCCATTGTGATATTTGCTCTGGGACTTACAAAAGGCAGATGTGTGAATTTAAAAAAAGAAACTAGATTTTAAAGTTGATTTTGTTTATATTGGTAGTGTAATCAGAGCAGCAGTGTGACATAAAAGGTGTTACTGAGGAGTGTGCCCAGGTCTTAGGGATTCCTTTTTGTGTATGTAGTTTTGCATATGTTCTTTTCATGAGATACACACATTCATCAATTGTGATTGTTGATATGCAAGATTGTAAGTATCATCACCATTATAAAATTGTAACACTTCATTAATTCTGAGAGTCAGAATTAAATCTAGGATTTGCAAGTTAAAACAATAATACTAATGTTACTACTAAATGTCAGAAGAATATCATCATAATAAAACATTTCAGTGGAGTTATTACTTTGAGTTGTCTAATGACTTAACCTCACAGATGTTTTGATATTATGTACATGTATGCAAATATGGCTTTTCTTCATTTCATTTTTAATTGCTTATTTCAATTTAAAGATTTGAAAAGAATTTTACTCTCTATTAGTTCTCATTAAAATATTTATCTTGTGATTAATTTCTAGATGGCATTGCTTTTCTTGCATAAAATTAAATACTTGCTCATTAATATGAAATATAGCACTTTAGACTATTCATAATGTGTTAGTTTTGGCCATTTTAACTCGTATTACAAACTTTACCGTTTTAATGATTGAACACAATAGGATTTTACTGTTCATGTAACTAGTGCATTGAAGGTAATCCTGACTAGTGGATAACTTTCCTTTCTGGGATAATAGGATTCATACTCATTCCATGAATATGTGTATTTTTCAGGGCTGTAAGGTCCTGGGAACACACACAGAAAAAGAAGAGATGTATAGAGATGTGAATTTGTGTCTTGTAGACCAGAAATTCTTTGCCCACATTTTCACCTGCAAAATTATATCACTGTCAACAGGTAGACTATTAGGACCATTGTACCTGGTTAAGAATCTGCTTTCTGGGATGTTATTTTTAAGGAAGGTCACAAATTGGCCAGGCAACATGTTGCTTCTCACAGGCAACCTTGCTTGTGATGCTTAATGCATTTTTCCATTGAAACTCAACTCTGTGCAAAGCAGAGTGACTTTGCTGAGCTTAGAGCATCATAGTTCTTTTCTTTTCTTTTCTTTTTTCAAGAGGGAAAGAAGTAAACAAAATTCAACTTGAGTCATATGTTCACATGGGAAGCATTTTTCAAAGGAGATAAAATTATTTCTCCTATAGAGGAAAACGTTGATCATTATAAATAAAACACTTAAAAATAGTACAGTAAGTAACCACCCACTGAGACAATGGGGATGTTCTATTGGGAACTCACCAAGGCCAGCTGGCCTG
>NC_022028.1:13557979-13571259 GCF_000317375.1 Microtus ochrogaster | reverse complement strand
CTAAAACATTCCAGCAAAGTTTGAAAAATATGCTTCGTGTATTGTTATTATTTAAATGTATTATTACCTTTATGATTTGAAATTGAAATGAAAGTCATTGAAATTTAACTTCCAAGGTGATATCCCGAGGATGTAAAACCTCTGAGAATTGATTAATGTATGTAAATGGGACCTATCAATGGCATTAGTGCCTAAAACAGATGCCATGTCCCTTCTGGTATACTTGGACACAGCTAGGCGGTGCTATCTGTGAACCAGAGAATATTATTGACTCTATAGAAGCTGTGTCTTCAGTGTGAATCTTTACCTTAGAAGAGCAAGAAATGAGTTTCTATCATTTCTAAACTAGTCATTTTATTCTGTAGTATATAAAAGGGATAGGTAATATCTCAAGTGAATATTAGATGAAGAAATAATACAACCACAATTAAAAGAATTTCAATAAAATTAAACAGAAAAACAGGAAGCAGGAAGAAGGAAATAGTACAAATAAAGCCATACAAACTAAATGGGGGAAGAGAACGAACGAGGTCCACCGCAGACAAGTACAAAAAGGCAAGTTTTGCAGTGTGTACTAGAGGCTGGGTTCCCTTAAGCTCTTTGTCAATGAGCTTTAGAACACTGTGGACTCCTTCTAAAGGGTTGGAGAGCTGGTTAACCTTACAGAGGCTTTTCAACCCCTTTAATCCTAAAGCCTTTCAAGTCTCCTCTGAATAGAAAAACTAGAGGAAGCCAACAGGATATGAATTAATTTTTAAACCTTGGGATCAGGAGCCAGGCTGCGTGGAGTCAGTTACAATTGGGTCACAGGTTCCCCCTTACTCTGAGGCATAAAATCAGGTATCAATTTATAATACTTTCCACGAATATTTTAGAATGACTGCAAAGGGAAAGAGGTATTAAGATACTTTTCCATCCTACTCGGTGAGTCTTTGCGGTTCTCCTTGTTTACCTCTAACAGCTAATGAGATGCTTATTACTTGAAATTCCTGCACGTGAATAGCACTTTTTCCATCCCGCTACTTTATTATCCAATAAAGATTAAGCCCTGCATAAGGATATATATATTGGTTTAGAGATAAACTTTCTGAGAGACAAGGTTGGAAACATAATTAGGACATTTTCAAAAGTACAAATTACAAAATTAAGAATTCTTTTGATTTCATGCATGAGTGTCTACATTATTTCTACCCACCCCATTCCCCACTTATAACTGCTTCCATCATGCTTCCGCAGCTATCTGACACATTCAGGACATGTGTAGATGTCCGCGCGTGTGCGCGCACACACACACACACACACATGTGCACGCATATACACATATTATTGAGTTCATTTGTGCTGTCTATTTGGGCATGTGTTTAGAAATGACCACTTGGGACTGGAGAACCTATCAGGGGCCTTGTTTCTGGATAGCTTTCATCCTCCTTCTCCATGCACCTGTACATTGTCTGTAGCTCTTTGTGTCTGTCAAATTTCCTCCATTCATATTGACTTGTAGCATATATGATCAATTATGTAGTTTTTGCTTACCATGTTGCTGAGATTTCATTGTTGTGGTAGCCATGCCATGTGTAGGAGGCATTATCTCCCTGGTGTCCTGGGCCACTGGCTCTTTCTCTGAAGTTCCCTGAATCTGAGGAATAGGAATTGGATTGTAGAGGTACAGATTGTTGCTTGGCTCCTTACAGTCATTTATTTCCTGCAGTTAGATCAATTGTGTATTGTAGAGAGCCTACTACTAACATTTTTACCCGATATGGTCTCTAAGTATATTTTACATACTGATCCTTAGACCACCAATTAAGTATAGCTTTTACTCCTCACTAAAAGAGCTTCCATTTTACAATTGCTGTTTATTTCCTTTTATTTGAAAGAAAAACTCTCTCCAGTAACTTGCTACTGCTTTCAGCTATAAAAATAGCCTTTCCAATATAAATTAAAATGGAACAAACTAAATTTAATTTATTTCTGTTAATGAAGCCAGATTTATAGAAACTTCAAACCTTTAGCATCTAGATATTTGGATTGTGGGGTGAAAAAGTTAATGAAGTTATGACAAATGCTGTCACAAAGATTCTTCCACTTATTATTATAAGGCATTTTCAGACTGAGCTTGCTCTAAATTATAGGCATACTAATAATCTTGTGGTGTTGTAGATTTTTATACGGATAAATGTTCTGAGCTCTATAGCACTCCTATTATCTGAACTTGATGTCATGTCTGATCAGGCCTGTTTAAAGAAAGCTTGAATGCTACAATTTTATATGTTATGGTAGACATTAACTAATGTATCTGTAATATTTACAAAGTACTACATTAGATCAATATACATTGTTATAACAAAATACCCAAGGCTGGTAATGAAGTGCTTCAATTTCAACGTATTATTAACCTTGCCGTTTTAGAGACTGTACGTCCAAATAACAGGGGACCAACTCTGAGAAGCCCTCTGTCAACATAAACAATGGCCCTGCCAACTCTGCAGTACATAGACCAGAGCACATGTCAAGGCAGAAAGCTGAACTTTTAGGAAGAGCAGGGTCACTTTTTTTTTTTTTTAATGGCAATCTAGAGAAATGTAGCTAGTTTTCCAAGAGAACAGGTTTTCTACTTCTAAGGTGGATAATCTAAGCATATCTCCCCAGACCTCACCTTGTATACTCCTTACCACCACTTACATTTCTACATGAAGGACTAAATATCCAACAAATGAAATGCTGGCGAACTAGTCACATCAAAACGACAGCATAGCCCGAAAATTGGGCATGATGCTTGTTAAGTATTTCTAAAGGGAAATCTCAGCTTTATCAAAGGTAACAAGATTTCCAAATTTCTGAGTGGATCTCAAGTTAGAACCAAGAACCCAGTGCACTAAAGATCTTAATGTTTTTATTGTACCTCTGAGACCTAACCCCAGAGGAATGGTTATATGGCAAGTTAATTTATTGTGGAACAAAAACTATGATAGTTTGAAAATGCTTACTATAAATTATATATTGATGAGTTTCATTGTTTTTGTTTGTTTGTTTTGTTATGAAGAGACAACATGACCACAGCAGATCTTGCAAAGAAAACATTTAATGAGGATGTCTCACTTACAGTTTTACAGGTTCAATTAGTTATCATCATGGTGGGGACTATGAAGGAGTGCAGGCAGACATGGTGCTGAAGTTGTTGAGAATCCTGCACATCTTTCAGGCAACAGGAAGTCACCGGCCTGTCACATTGAGGGAATGGTGAACAAAGGAGAACCCAGAGCCTGTTCTAATGGGACACACTTTCTCCAATAAGGTCATGTTTCCTCATAGTGCCACTCCCTTGGGGGCCATTTTTTCAAACATTTATGATTTAAAGCTCACCTTAGGAACATGTGTATTTACTGCATCTGATGTCACAACTGAATTACAGTGTTGTTTTGAGTAGAGAGTAGACACTAATAGGGCAAGTGGAGGCAAAAAAAAAATACTAAGAAGCCTATGATACTCTGTTGTCATGTATTCAGGTACATGAATCCATGATCTAAGAAGAGTTATTGTCCAAGTCAACACTGAGAAGTAAGCCCTTGTCAATCCTATTGTGTGATAGTGTGTTCATACAAGCATCTAGGAAATTTTTCCAAACATCAATTGAGCTTTGTATGATGAAGTGCTTCAAGTATGTAATTGATACAGTCTCTTTCTATTTGAAGTTATTTTGTCTTAATTTGCTTTCCTCAACATAAGGGTGCATCCTGTTTGAAGTTGAAAAGTAAAGTAAGAAAATGTCACAGTAGTCTGAAAGTAAAAATCAAAAGAAAAAAATTTAATACCTAGAATACTTTAATTAATTTTTGTTTTGATAGATGTTTCTGACAATCATGCAATTTTTGATATAAGTTAATTATCAGGAAAGAGAGTCAGCTTCATTACTCAGGCTGTTATAATACGATTAGATTTCAGAACTGAGAGTTTTTATTTTTTTTTAATTAAATTAAATTACTGCTTGGCCCATAAGTTCTAGCCTCTTATTGGCTAATTTTCACATCTTGATTTAACCCATTTATAATAATCTGTATGTCACCACCAGGTCGTGCCTTACCCGAAAAGATTCAGCATGTCTGACCTGGCAGATCCATGGCAGCTCTCCCTCTCTCCTTTCTTCCCAGCATTCAGTTTAGTCTAGTCTGCCTACCTAAGTGCTGCCCTATCAAAAGGCCAAGGCAGTTTCTTTATTCAACCAATGACAGCAACACATAGACAGGATAACCTCCTATACCAGGAAAAGGTGTCAGGGTGGACTCCTAGGAATGAGTGCACTTGAGTTCATCAGTAAACTGGAGGGTACAGGTGCTGCCCAGGTCCATTGGAAGTGCAGTCAAGTACCCACTGTTCTGATGTGTTATCCCGAAAGTTTAAAGTTACGTTTGTATAGAGATTGTTAATCTGAGACACCATATTTCTCCCTTTGAATGCTGATTTGAAGGCTGCCTTTTTCTCCACCATGCTGTCTGGTAGTATTTGGAATGATCCAGAATAATTTAGATAGCTGCATATAAGGTTTGTCCTTCAGTTTTCTTTGTCGCGCTGGAGTTAATCTATGCTTTCTCGCTGCTTATCTGTGTTGTTTGTTGATGTATTTCCTAGCCATTTACATCTCAGTCTTTATTCCACTGTATTCTCTGTTAGAAAGTCAGTTAAAACAGGAAAAAAAAATAGACACTGATTCATAGATTTTATAATAATCTTGTTAGCCTAGAAGCAAAAGAGATATTTTTTTTTTAAATTGTAGGTTTTGGAGCTCTGACACTTATGAAATGCAGAAAATGGTTATTTCTTGAGATTTAATCTCACTTTTTATAATGGGGTCACCGAAATCTGAATAGAGATGTCTGGCCTAGTTTTAATTAGGCCTTCTCTTTTAATATATCCTTTATCAAGGGGACTTGATTTCCACTGGGAAAAAGTTGTGAGCAATATGATATAAATTGCAATTATGAGAAATTCTAAAGTTAATACAAGGGACATTTTCCAAAGAAATTTGAGTGTGGTTTTATGATGTGCTAGTTGCAGTGTGATTTTTTTTTTAATTTTTTAGTAAAACTGAAGCCAAGATCAGCATAGTAACTGAGCTTATGATAAAAATTCTTCCTTTTTAACTTATCATATATACATATATATCTGACCCTTAAGAAGAAGACTATACTGCGGTATACTTAAAATATAGGAAATGTGGAACCAGGCGAATATTTAAACCAGCTCACCAGAATCACAGGAAGGTGGAGCGACATACTAGAAACTCTTGTAGGATGAAAACACTTGAATTCAAGCTTGCACTTCTCTTTCTTCCTCAACCAACCCTAAACCTTGGCAGCACTCTCCTTCTTGGAATTACTCAGTAGACACTGAATCAAGCCATGCCATATGCAAATGTTTAACATCTTCAGCAGTTGTGTTTCAGTTAAACTGATGGACGAAGCTCACCAAGACCTGATGGACAGTTTCCAATAAACTACTTCTGGGCTTTGAAGCAAAACAAGTTAAGGAAAGCCTAATATTAAAAATTTTAATAAAATAGAAAAAAAGGAAAGACAGATATTCAAGGAATAAAATAATACACCAAAGGCTATAAATTATTATTCCAATTAAAATAAAAGTATGCATTGCATCTCTGGAACAAGAGCTGTTTTGTTTTTTTTTTTCTTGAAGAATCAGGGAGGAAGGAAAATTTATTGGCAAATAAAATATGGGAGTTCAAGTAAAAGTTCAATATATGAAATTAAAGTAAGGGAAAATAAAAGCAGTGATAAGCTCTGCAGTCCAACAGGCAAGGTTAGAAATGCAGCTGCTTTCGGCCTGTCTATCAGCAATCAAGCAGGGACACCTGAGAAATGCAAAGCTGACCACAGCAGAGAGTAAATAAGTACCCTTGCAAATCCTGTGCTTTTCCATCTGATGCTCTGAAAGTAGGAGGAATGTGAGATTTGTCAGTAAAGTTAAAAAGGTAGAGATTCTGCTTCCCTGATCTCTGTGGTTGGAAAATGAATCTCAAGGAGCGCCTGCTCAGAACTATGTAGCAGTGAAACATTCAGGTGTCATCAAGAACTCCTTTGTCTGACTTTGATGTGATAGTTTTTGTTTAACCTGGTCCTTTTACACGTCATCAATTACTTAGTATTTTACAATGTAACCATGAGTATTATTTGAAAGAGAATCTTATTGTATTCTATCTGTACCGTGGTGCTTGACTGAATAAAAAGAAGACATAAAAAAAAAAAAAAAGAACTGAGCAGGGTATGCTTGGGCTTCACACGGTGGTTTGGTTGACAGCAGGAAAAGTCTGGCCAGTTTCACTGTTGCCCATCAAGTGAATGTCAGTGAATACTACATTTTATGTTAGCAGAAGTTCAAACCCTGAAAAAGCTACAAGATCCAATTTGTAAGAGGCTCTCAAAAATAGGTAAGTAGAATCATCAGAAAATAGGATACATACCTATAAATAAGGACGGAAGGGCACAAGTAACCAAATTTGTCCTCAGTGCCCACAGAGTAAATTATGTGAGGGAGGAATCTGTAGGGCAGGCATTTCTAATTATTAATTCCTAAGATGTAAGATAGCCAAACAAACAACAACAACAGCAGTAACAGCAAAAATACAAAGCTGTTAGCTCATAAACCACAAAAACAGCATAGCTGGGTCATCATTTCCTGCCACACTGTAAGCAAGCACTTAGTGAAGCTTAAAATGAGTTTTCACCCAGTATTCTAATTCCATGTAAATAATTAATCTGGCTTGATGGCTGACTGAAGACTCTTTCTGATATAAAAAAGCACAACATTTTTTTTTTCAAGTAGTTTTTCTCAGGAAGCAGGTGGGTGTTGAACAGGACAATGAAGTAGATATGAAGGAAGAGGAGAATATGAAGTTCAGGAATAAGTAGTCAGAAGAGGGAAGGATTTTGTAAAGTCACACATGGTAACATGTGATGTGCTCAAACCAAAAATGTGCAGTCCAGAAACTTCTAGAATAACAGATGACTCCAAGAGCGATAAATAAAAAGTAGCATGGCTACCGGTGTGGTAAAGTCCACACTTGCCAGGTGGTATTCTAAATATATGGGTTTTTTTTCTGATTTTATGTAAGATAGAAACAAATCCAGAACAGCTCCATCTATTTCTCATGCACCAAATTTCATGTGGTTATTCCTTATGGATTTTCTTCATAATAGTGGATATCCTTAGGAGCCTGGGTACGTGCCTCCCTCCTCCCTGTCTCTATTTCTGTCACTCTGTCTCCTACTGCATCTCCCTTTCTCTCTATCTTTCTCTATTTGTATATTGTGTAATCTAGTAGACTGTGAGTCATTAGGGGTTAGAGACTTCATTTAAAAATCCATATATCTGCAGTGTCCAGGACATATATCAATTATGCTAGGTGTTAGCACATAACTATATTTTATAAAAATGTATTTTATAATGCATTTCCATCTTTTATTGACTTTACAAAATATTTGGCTCTGAAACAGTTATAGCTCATTTTATATTCTTGAAGCAAATTATAATTTTAACTACTTAAATTTAGAGAAATTTATGTTACTTTGTTGGTTCAAAGGTGGCACGGTCAGTAGCTTTATGCATCAGATATAGATCACATATTTGAATTTATATATAAAAATTTTAACAGCAAATAGTGTGTTGCTTGAAATTTACTTATTTTTTAACAATAATGGTATTTTTGTTTTGCTCAGACTCAATAAGCAAATGAAAAATGACTTTAATCTTTTTATTATATTGCAAATATGATAAGAGATTATGATTTTATCCCACTTTTTTTTTAAGTAGGTTGATTATTCAGTCAAACCTCAACGTCTATAGAGAACAGGTAAAGTTATCCGGTGTTAGTTTGATTTGTGATTTTATCTTTTTCCTCATATTGGAATATCTGTTGAGAAAAAGAGAGAACATGACAGTTCCATCCACTTCAGATATCCCTGGCCCAAGTCCATGGTATTTCCTTTCCCTTAAGCCTGTATATAATGAGGATTATTCATTTCATTGACTTTTTTGCAGTAATATATTCTAGTATACGACTGTGGAAGTACTCTTGTGAAGTTTTTGCTTTGATTTTCAGTGTAGGGTTTGTCTTCACTTTCTCTCATATTATTTTCATTCAACACAAAACTATAGCCTGAGTGTCACACAGAAATAACATATTACATATATATGTGGCTGCATTTAAATACTGTTAACTTTATTTTTTAGTCTTAATATTATTTATTCGTTCTTTAGTTTTTAATATTTTGTTATTGACTTACTCACTTTGTACGTATTTATGTATGCATGAGGGAGAGAGGGAAGTACTTTAATTTAGTTGAGTAATCTCTAATTTTATTGTTATTGGGTCTGAGATTTTATTCAATTCTAAAGAGCCTATTAATAAAAGAGTGTCTAAGAATAGCTAAAAGAATGAAAATTTATTCAAGCCGTTAAGGTCTGTTCTTTTCTGAAAGGAAACAGAGAAAGAGTGGATCTGAGGAGAGGGGAGGTGGGGGGGAGGAACTGGGAGGATAGAAGGGAAGGGAAACCACTGTTGGGATATTATATATGAGAGAAGAATAAATAAATAAATACATAGTAAAGATAAAATTCATAGTAATACTGGTGTTTATAGTAGTTAGCTTATTTCAGTCTTTAATAAACCTTTCTCCTAGTTTTTAATGCTTTATTCTAAAGAATTGATTTTTTTTGTTATTTCCCCAAAGAAAAGAGAAAGACAATTTACTTTTTTCCTATAACATGTGTTTTATTACTGCTCACAAGTTTCCTTTTTCCAGGACTGCTGCAGGTTTATGCTTTACAAATCCCAAGGTTCTGACAAATTCTATTCTTCTAAGAGAAAGTTGGGGAAAGAGTGTGGTTTGTTTATGAAGTGTATGTCACTCACTGAAGGAGCAATGACAGCTTTTCTGACCTTTTTTTTTTATTTTAAGTTTTAAACTTTTATAAGCCTTGTGATTTTAATTCTCACAGAACTGACTTCTAGTTCACATAGCTTGAAGTCTTTTTCTCCTCCACTGTTGAGTATGGTAAGACACATTCTTAGACTGGACCCTTCATTCCACTATTTCCATGAGTTGATCAATATACAGATCCCATGAACCTATTCTAATCTGAGAAAAACATGACGGATACACTTATGAATAAGGCCTGTTTGTATATGGGGATGGTTTTGACTTCATATTGGACATATAAAATCCACACTGAAGAGGCTCCAACTTTTACTTACTATACCTGGCTGTAAAACTATGTCTGGTCTTTGAATTTTCACCCTATATAATTATGCTGAATAGTTTATATCAATTTGGCACAAACTATAGTCACCTGGGAAGAGGGAACCTCAATTATGGAATTGTCTTCATCTGATTGTCATGTGCACAAATCTTTATATAATGATTGATGTGGAAGAAGAGCCCAGCCGACTTTGGGAAGTTCCACCACTGTAAGAATGGTCTTGTGTTGAACACCATTCCTGTGTTATAGGTCTTATAAGGAAACAAGCTGAGCAAGCCTGTAAGCCACATTCCTCCATGGTCCCTGGTCCATTCCTGCTTTTAGATTCCTGCCTAGAGCCTTGAGTTTCTGCTGTAACCTCCATTTTGTGAAGCAGAAGTACAATCAAATTAGCCCTTCCCTTCTCATGTTGCTTTTGGTCTGGTTTTATCACCGCTCAGAGATGATATCTAGGACAACAGCGTAGAGGCAAGGGACAAGTAGCTGATGTATATATGTACATGTTGGTAAAATTGAGTCCATAGTTAAATGTTGCTAGTTCTTCAGAGACCTCAAGGACCTTAGAAAATCCATTCAGGTAAAGCCCTGGGGCAAAGGATCATTGTATTTAGTGAAATGGTTGCCCGACCTCTAAAATTTCAAAGCAAATACATAACTACCATTTTAACTTACCACATGATCAATTTGGAAGCTATTTTGAAGCCTGAATTTTTCCATTATATGATTTATGGTTGTATAATTGTTCTTTATGTGACAGTATCATGATGAATGGTTTCCCTCCAAGACAACGTACATAAGGATTCTAACAGGAAGCTAATGACGCTCACACAGTTATCTTTTTAAGTGGAAGAAGGGACCCATTTACCAAGTTTAGGATGCACCATCTAGAGACAAAGTACTGTAGGGATCTCTCAGCTGAAAGAGCAAGGAGAGAACACTGTGGTATTGGTGCTCAGAGAAAACTAAGCATTCTTAATGGACAAGGAAATTCAGCAGGGTAGCTATAGTCACAGCACGGAGGAGCCACCAAGTTCAATGGCTGTTCCTCATATTTACATAGGAGTATGGGGCTGTCTGCTGGAGCATGAGAGGTATATCAAGCCACACCCTCAAAAATAATGATAGTTTTCAACTTTAAAGAGTTCACACACACCCATAGCTCCTTGGTAAAGAAGGAGCTCTTGAGGGTTTCTTTCCTATCTATGGCAGAACTTTGGTTAAGTCTGTCTTGTGCAAGTAACCAAAGCTACTGAGAGTTCATGAATGCTATAACCATGTCATGTCCAAAAGAGAATATTTCCCATCACTTCTTCCAGTCCTCTGACTCTTACAATCTTTCTGTCACCTCTTTGGTGACATGACATTCTTGGTGGGATTGGGAGTATGGGATGGTGAGATATGATAAAACATGTCGCATTTAGAGCTATATTCCATTATATAAATTGATTGAAATTTTGCAGTATTATAATTAAAACAGAAAAATAGTCATAACATAAGCTTAAGACCACAGCGTATCTAACAGTCTATTCCTGATGGAAACTTCCAGCTGGCTGTTGCCAATAGCAAGCTGGGCAAGGGACTCGAGGTGTGGCCCAAGCATCAGACGAAAGTAGAGCATTGCAGATAGAGGAGCTAGTGTGTGTGTGCTCAGGCAGATGTCACCAGTGCATTCTTTCAGTGGTTCCAAACATGATCTGTGGTGACTGTTGATCATTATTAAAAAGCCAAGTCCACGTCTATGAATTTCTAAGATTATTACATCCCCTTGCTAATAGCTAGACATCCACGGATGGAAGAATAAAGGAGCACAGTCATTTTCAAAAGTCCATGAGGTTTTTGCTCTGAATATTTCTAGGCATACTGCACTATTGAGCATGCTTTGTGGAGTGTATATTTTATCAAGACTACGTGAAGGATAGTTAGAGCACCAAATCTCTTATTAGCCAAAGAAAATTAGGAAGTCACTAAATAAATTACCTTTGTTACAAGTAAAAATTCACTCCCAACATTTGCAACCCTGTCTTGAGCATAGTGTCTTCCTGTTCTCCACATGCTTAGCATTCTCAGCTGTTACAGTTTCATCTTCTGTATCAGGGTCATCCTATGAACCACTCTCTTCAGAAATTCAGACTGGTCCCTGACCATTGTGTCCCTGCTCATGGGTTTGAATGGGCGTGAAATGAAACTCTTCTCCAATTCCTTGGCTGATACTCAAGCACTGGCCTCACAGGAAGTGCATGGGAGACAGCCTCTTCTTGCCTCCCACCTGCCTTTACTGAATGCGGTTTCCCAAGACCTGACTCTTCACAGAAATTACTTAGCAAGCTGCAGGAAGCACACTCCTGGACTCACTGCAACACTGTGTGCATCTGTTCTTGCAAAGTTAGACATATAGAGAACTTTTGTTAGTTTGTGCGCTTCTGAAAATAGCTCTTCCCAGAAGATTGTCCGCAACAGTACTGATTCTCTTTTGTGTGTGACATCAATGCTTGGAGAGATGGCTCAGTGGTTAGGAGCGCACACTGCTCTTCCAGAGGACTGGAGTTCAGCTTCCAGTACCAGTATCAGGGTGCTCATGACAGTCTATAACTCCAGCCTCAGAGGGCTCTCACTCATCTGGACCCCTTAGTCATCTGCAGTCACATGCACATAAACACATGCACAGACATGTCAATAAACAATGTTAATGACAGTAATCTTCAAAACTAATAAGAAAAGTTTGCACTTCCAATCATTCAACAATTCTCAGTACTCCCGAGGTTGTAGAAAGTACAAACTTTTGACTTACAGCCATGATTTGATTTGGTTTACCAACTCTGTGACATGAGTCTAGTTTCTCTCATCCATGGAAGATATTTGGAAGCAGTGCCTCCTATAAGGACTAGATAAAATTCTGCAAGTTTTACTTTTGACATCAAGCATTCGGTTGACAGCAGAAATAAAGCAATTCTTTCATACTCTATATATTTTATTACTTCGTTTTATTTATTGCACAGAGAACCACACTAGTTTGAAATTTTCCAAAGGAAAAAGAGAGACCAAACAGTTTTAAGTGCTAATATTAATTTTGTAAATAACCAGAATGTGTTCCCAGATAGCCACATGCTTTAATGACAATGTCATACTCCTTGACACATAAACCACGATAAATGCCTTCTACTGATTTCATTTTGTTTTGACTATAAATTGTAAACTAATGCAGGCTAAAATACTTCACCCACTTTAGTCTTCAGGCAGCCAATTGGCTATTTGAATTAATCACAGGAAATCTCAGTGTTCTGCAGAATGCATAGCTTTTCCTTCACTGAACTGCAGTAGACATTGTGGTACATTTCTCATCCTGTTTCTTCTCTCCTCAGAAAATGGCCACTGATATTGTAAGAGTGCTAAGTCACACAACCACAGTTATGTAAGAGGCAAGAAACAAGGACCAGGCATTTATTTGGCTGTTAGAATATTCATTGTCCGGGTTTTATCCCTCTTAGGGAGATTTTGAAATTGATGGGGCTGTGTCTAACAGCACTGTGTACCCGATGTCTGGTCTTTTTTAATTCTAGGTATATTAGCCAACTTCTTACTTTGTTGACATGTATTTAAACTTACCAACCATCATGCAACCACCGAAATGTAACATGTTTGAATGCATTGCCTCTTTAATTTCCACTCTTTTGCTCATCAGTATTTGAATTGATGGGAATCTTGAAAATACAGACCATTACTTAGTTTACATTTTCATAACACAAAAGCACATTTCTAGAGAATGACCATCAGACCATAGATTGTTTTACTCTGTAGTGGTAACTATAATGGGTATCAATAGAGACATCTAATTGCTAATATAATAATATTATAATTGATGGTATTATAGTTAGTTTCAAAGTTTCAGTTACTATTTGTTCTCTTTCTAGGGTGAATATACACTTAAGATTTAACTAAAAGGCCGGGTGGTGGTGGCGCACGCCTTTAATCCCAGCACTCGGGAGGCAGAGGCAGGCGGATCTCTGTGAGTT
>NC_022028.1:13539304-13557866 GCF_000317375.1 Microtus ochrogaster | reverse complement strand
TCCTAGCATCTATCCACACTTAAATGTGAATTTAAGTTCAATTAAAAATTGCCATCCTGGTTGATTGTAAATTCCAAATATATATTATGCTTTTTTTTTTTCTGAAGAGATCCTAAGGAATTCAATGAAAGACACTAAATCTTGTCTTAAGGAGTCAGCATCTTGCTGTCTTGTCCAATCTGGACCCAGACTACTTGGCACGAGCAGTCTTCTTGCCTCACCCCGCTGAGATGCTCAGGCTGTGAGAGCCGTCCTACTCCTCTGGCTAGAAGCTAAATGTTAATTCACAAAATAGTGCCAGTGCATAAATTATTGACCAGAGCTGCCATATGCATCCAGTGTATGTTATTGTGTAGATACAAACTAAGGTTTAGATACAAATACTGTCTTGGATTATGTGCACTATTATACTACGTTATAATTATGAACTTCATATTTGTAACCAAAATTGATGTCAAATATGGTCACTAGAAAGTCTACGGAAGGATAATTTTTTAACGTCGAAATAACTATGTCAGATCTTTCATTCTGTTTTGTAGCCCATTTACTTTGATGCCATTTAAAATGAGGTTTACATATGGGATAATACTCTGATTATTCCTAGTTAATTTTGTGTTTGAACAGCAACCATCTCCCTCTTTTTCCACATTGGAATTACACTGGGGATCTGAAATAAAGGGCAGCAGTACAGCAGGCTACTGCGCTGAGCAAACAAGAGCTGTTCACCCCAAAGTATGTCTCAGTTTTCATCTTGAACTCTTGCCATTTTAATTTTTTCTTTTGTATTTCAGCATGAGGAACAAAATTTAAATATTCCATATGTTATGCTCTCTCATATCTTGGTTTGGAAATAAAGTAAAATATCACAGGCTTTCCTAAAGGAATAGTATAGGCACTCCTCTGCCCAGGAAAGACGTGATTGGCAGCAGTGCTCCTTACTGAAATGAAAGCAGCCAAGAAGCCTATGGATGCTTCATACTGGGAGTTTGAGACCAACACTGTCTACCAAAGGCTTATTGTCTCTGTTGTGTTCTGTTGCTGTAACTTTGAGATTGATTGAATTTTGCAACTCAATATCACTGTTTTTAAAAAGTTTGCCGTTTGACTCTCATTTCTATTTAGCGAGTTTGGGGAAATGATTTTTTTCCTGCAGCGTGGGGGCTGTAAAGAGAAATGGAAGCACTAGCTATTAGTGTGGAGAGAGTTGCATCTCTGAGAAATGCCAACGGTGAAATAATGTGCTCACTAAGGCACATACAACCACACACTTTCTAGCAAAATGAACATATAACACCATCACTGGGACTTTTACCATTGTATTCAGCTTTATAGAAACAACTTAAAGAAACTGAGAAGCTAAATATTTATATTATTCAGTTCCAAAGCAATGATAAATGATTGAAGTGATGGGGGAAGTGATTGAAGTCAAATTTTGAAAGAGCCTTCCTTTAGTAGGTTCAGCGTATGCTATTTTCATCTGCAGTCCATGTGATCTCAACTGTGGGTTTTAGACTTTACAAAATTACTTATAAAGCTGGCTGTGAATAAACAGTTTAAAAAGCCATCTACCAAGGTGTGCTTTTAAATGAGTTCAGCTGACCTTGCCTTACCCTGGCTGTGGTGCTCCTCCATGTTTTTTAAAGCCATCACTATAACTTGGCAATTTTCTTAGATAAATCAATGTACTGGAACATGGCACAATACTTTCTTTTTTTCATAGCACTAATGGCTTATAAAGGATTTTAGTTACTTAAACTTAAGTATGCAAGATATATTTTATTTTCGCCACCTTCTCTGTTATGTATATCAGTCTTGTTTTTCACACATATTTGTATTCGTGAGTTGCCAAAACAAAATTGTCATCCGAACTTATCATATCAGGGACTGGATGTTCTATACTAATTGACAAATTAGATGCACATTAATCACCAGGAACACATGGCGTCTACCCCCAAATTTGGAAAGCACTCAAAAGTGTCATTTGTGAATTGGGGATTGCGGACAAAATGGGCAGTTTTTCTTTGCAAAGGGCTGGATGCCAGGGCCCTGGTGAACTGATGTCTTGAACCCTCTTTATGAGAGACCATAAAGATCATGAACATCACTCCCTTTACCAGTGTGGACAATTAGACAAAGAACCATTTAGGATTAGCATTTCCCAGTGTAACAGAAACCAAGTAAGTTTCTTATATGTCTCCCCTCTCTGCTAAGATTTAGCCTATTTCTAGGGGCTGCGTGGTATCAAGGCATTGGCAGGGAAGTTGTTTGAGGAAATGTGTGAAGGAGACTAATCCATCCTGTTTTGAGGTCCTCTGCCTGCACATACACAGATGTCTGCTGAAATATTCACCATCCCATATGGCCCTTACTTATTTTTTGTATTGGTTGCTTCAGATGCATGCTGTGCTTCCCCAGTTCAACCCATAAGGTCTGGTGCTCTTTCCATTTGCAACCTTGGAATTTTTTTTTTTTTGTTGTTGTTGGTTTTAGTCCACAATAGGCTGAAAAGGTAACGTGAGCTTTCTGGAGTCCCTGCAACTGCTCCCATTCCACAGTTCTTTATTTTGTCCCTTTCTTACCATCTCCTTGCTCATTGTATTAGAAGTTCATGTCTTCTTTGGAGAAAGCTTCATTTTCTGTAAGTTTCATTTAACCTAAATAATGAAACTATGCCTTGGATTCCTGTTTTTGTCCCTCCATGGTTTCAAATAGTTGGGGAATAAAACATTTTATATTCTATTGTGTGAAGTCCTTCTTTGAAATTTTATAACCCTTATCGTAAAAAAATGACTTGCAAATAAATGAAAACAGAGCACACCAAAGTTAACCAGACCCAATGAATGTCTATACAGTTAGAATTGGCATTCAGAATGGAAACTGTGAAGCTTCATGCTAAATTTTACACAGAGTTTTACACTAAAGGACTGAGGAGTCCAGTCTTTTAGTCAAGAAAATTGCCTTTTCCTTTTTTATTGTAGGAGGTCAACTTTAAACAAAGCTGGAAAGTTATAGTTTGCTTTTTCTGTGAGCACTTGCATTAGGAAACATCTGGGAACTCCAGATTTCATTGGTAATTATAGGACTTTTCATTCTCCTGCAAATTGATCCTATTGTGCAAATCTTTTAAAGAACAGGGCTTTCTGCTCTTCAGAGAATTATCACCTGTGCTGTTGAGTCAGATCAGAGAATAGAGAGACTCCAGGGGATCACAGAGAATCCTCAAAGGCTCCTGTGAGGAACTGGGTGGGATGGATCAATCCTGAAATGAAAATGCTCTGTCCTGATTATATGCTACGAAATGTGACATCCCATATTTTTCCTTGCGAAATTTTATACTACTTTTGGTGACACGTTGTTTCTGCAATATCTTGAAGAGGAATTTCATAAATGATTGCTTTAATGTGTGTGGGCCTGTTTGTTCGTTTTACATTTCAGATGGACCTCTTAAATAAGCCATTTGAAAAGAAAGAGTATGTTTCTTTATGTTATGGATAGCTTGGTTGTGGTCTTTCTTACACATATCCTTGGTTTTCTTCGTCTGAATGGGAGGTAGATGGCTTTTTCTTCTGAGCAGTGTATCTTCTTTGCATTCTCTCTCTTGCTCTCTCTCTGCATGCATGTTTATTAAGACCATTATGACTACCATGAAGTATTGCCCTATACTGTTTGTCTTACAATATCTGTCAGTGTACTGAAATGAGCTTTTAACATGGTCTTGGGAGATGGTGTTCACTCTCTAGAAAGTAGCCTCAGCCCTGAGAACTGAATAGCACTGTTGTAGTGATGTGGAGATTGGGGAAGGAAAACTAAAACAAACAAGCATGGAAACAGACAACAGAATTCAAACAACTAAAAATAGAACAACAAAATAGAGCAAAAAAGTTTAGAGACACTGTAAAAGGCACAATAATCATGTAGGAATATGAAAGTTTTTTTTAAAAGAAACCAACGAGGAAAAACCACAAAGTCTTTTTAAATAATTTAAATCTCTCAGTTAAGAATTCTGTTGAGTTTTTCACATAAAAAGAAGCAGTTTATTCATGAATAGGATTTTCTATTGCTCAATTTTATTTTATTTTATTTCTTTGGGTAAGTTACATTTTTCAAACTTTGTAGTTATTTCAGCTTCTGTCACTAGATGCTTACCATGTGATTGACACAAATGTGTTTATCTCATCCAGAGAGGCAGTAAAACAAATTTAATAAATTAAAAAGAACGTGGCTATTGATAATGAGGCAAAAATACACTTGAAAAAGTGATTCTAGAAAAGAAAGCAAGCAGAAGAAGTCAAAATTTCAAATTATTCCTTGAGGAAGGCCATCTAAGTAAACAGTGATGTGTTTCCTGTTATATAGCCACAGCCTTTATCATAGTTAGAAAGGCACCCACGGTACTATGTCAGACCTAACCACTTAAGTTTTCCAACAGGTGCATCAAAGCACAGGTATTATTTGAACAATGTTTCTTAGGTGATGCTGACTTAAACCTGCAGCTCATTTTATGTCCACATAGAAACCTCAAGCTCGTTCTAATTGTTCCCCAGAGAAAAATTAAATGATCATTAAGACATTGTTTCAAAAACAAACAGTTATTTGTAGGAGAGGCATTTTCTTAATGCTCCTTATATTTTGAATATGAACTCTTCAAAGTCTAATTCTACAGAATTAATGGACATATGCATCCTTCATAACTGCAATTAGGGAAACTTATTGGGCAAGTAAGCACTTTACAATTTGCAGATATCTCAGACCATGGAGTCTGACCAGACTGGCATATCTATTTGTGGAAATTACTGTTATTGAGACAGAGAAAAAGACAGCTTTGTAAATGAGGAAAATCTGAAGAAATTAATCCAAAAGCTTTGTCCTAGAATTTTTCAGATATCAATATTTCAAAGAACTTCCATAAAATTAGATGAATTCTTGTGATGTAGTGATTTATTTCAAGTACTACTAAAAGGAGGAGTATGTAGCTTAGGCGACAAGAGTTTTAATATTTGGGAATGTCTGTTGAAATTAGAAATATTATCTTGAGTAGCTCATGGTGCTCAATTGACCATGTTCATTTCTGCTTAGACAGTACCATCCTTCAATATCTTAACTATTCCTTTTGAATAAAAAGAACTTTCTTACTGGAGTGCTCAAATCAGATCTGATGGTATTATTTTAACCACACGAAGGGTTGAAACCCCAGAACTATGAGAAATATAAAAGAGGCAAAGCAAGTGAAGATGACAGGACTTTAGTGAAAACAGCTGCACAGGTCAATAGGGCAGAGATGTCTGTTGTGATTGGCCACTCTCTGGCACTCCTGCCCTATACTCAGCTTTAAACACTCTTCTAGAACATGGTGGGGCCCTGGACAAATTGGAGACAATAGAGTCCTCTTCACCGGGGAGCTGTGGGGACAGTGATTCCAATAAAGGGAATATCAGTGTCTTCAGCACTGATAAATGTGTGCTGCCTTCTATTCTTAAAGACATTCTCACCTTCACTCTGGGATTCCAATCATTTCTTTACCATGGAGGACTGAGGATGTCTATGAACCATTTTTGTGGAACTTAGCAAACTTAGGCACACATAAACAAACAAAACAGGAACTAGAGGAGACAGAGAAGTAAACTAAATACGAAGAGAGCAGTGTTTTCCAGCTTTGTACAGAGTTAGATATCCATACAGTATCAAAAAGTGAATAGAGGTTTGGGGTAGAGGAAGAGAATATGCTTCTGAACATGGAGACTGCCAGAAGATTCACGACTTAAGTGCTTGAGTCTCAGGAAGTTTTCATATATTTATTCCATTATAAAATTACCAATTACTTAATTTGCATTCCTTAAAGGCAAATGTTTTTCACTATTTTATTTCATCTCTCTACTTACCTGTCTGTCTATCTGTCTATCTCTCACTTATCTCTATGTATGTATGTATGTATGTATGTATGTATGTATGTATGCATCTATCTATCTATCTATCTATCTATCTATCTATCTATCTATCTATCATCTATCTATGTATATATGTATCTATATATGTATCTATGTATCTATCTATTTATGTATATATCTATCTGTCTATTATCTATGTTATAATCAATCAAAAGAAGTGAAAAGTAAAATCTTTTCAATGTTGTAATCAGGAATCAATTTAGTGTTTGATAATCATTAAGATGGGATTTGGAAATATAAAAGACCTGGTGTCATTTTCAACTCAAACTCCTGTCAGTGAAACAGTTTTAAAAAGTAATAGGCATTGTCTTTTTGTTTCTGTTCACTGTCAAGTAATTTCAGTGTAAGGAAACTACACACATACATACTTTATGAATAAGCTATCGACCTTTTAAGGAAGCTTTGATAACATCCTTTGTAACTAATGTATAGAATTGGTAAAATTTATTCTAGGAATTCTATAAGGCATGTGAAAAGCTTAAATATTTCAGAGAATACTTAAGAGGCCGTTTGTTTGTTCCTGGCTGCTCACCTCTGAAATAACCACATAGAAGCTATATTAATTAAATCACTGCTTAGCCTATTAGCTCTAGCTTCTTATTGTCTAGCTCTTACACCTTAGTCATTTCTATTAATATGTGAATTGTCATATGGCTGTGGCTTACCAGCAATTTTCCGTCTGATGTCTGTCTCTGGTGGGGCTACATGGCTTCTCCTGACTCCACTCTCTCTTTATACATATCTCTTCCAGCCTGGCTATATTCTGTTAAGCCATTGGCTGAAAGCAGTGTCTTTATTAACCAGTAAAAGCAACAGCTATACAGAAAGTCTCCCTACACTACTTAGGTACTGTGTAGATGAGAATAAATATAATTCTAATTCTTAAGAACAGTTCAAAACGATTTGAGTAACTAATTCTAGGAAATTGCCCCTAGAATCCTGCTCTTTACCTTGACTGCACTACAGTGTTGAAAGACGCACCATATAAAAACCAAGTAATCAATTGTATTGCCTTAATGTTTCACAGCCAGTGACTAAGACTGGTTCAGATAGAGTCTGTGCCTGGGCTCACAAGCAAATATGACTCTCTGCTAGTTCCTTCCACCGTTTCCAATATCATACATCAGCTAATAGTCTAGCATTCTCCCTACCAGTTCCGAATGGATAGCCATAGTTGGACTCAATACAGGGCTTCATGCTGTCCTTTCTCATTGATCAAAGTGGACACAGAAGATGAAAGAGCTTCCACAACACAATAGAATTTAATCAGCCACAGGAAAAACAACAACAACCCTGTCTGTTTGTCCGTCTGCATTTTCTCACTACTTGTGATTACCGTTACAGTTTCTCTACAGAACATATTAACAAAAGTATTCTTAGGTTTCTTTTTTAAAAATGTTTTATAATATCTTGGTTCATAACTTGTTTTGATTGACAACTTGAAAAACAATAGGACCAAAGCTGATACATTTTTCTCTGGTGCTTTGAAAGCTGTTTTAGTTGGTTCTTCTCACTTCTCTGCCTCAAATTCTGAAATCAGAGTTTCCCCAAGCCAAATGCTTCAGCCACGTGGCACCAGAAAACATCTTGTTTGTTGTACTTGTCTGTCATCTAATCGCTCTTTAAAGATAGAAATGGTGTTCATAAACATGTGAGGCTTGATTTTACATTTGTTGATTTTTATTTTGTTAGTTGACTTCGACTAGGGGAAACAAAGAAGGTTGTACAGGCACAACTACAATCTGGTTTGGCAGGACTGATAACTTGTTTCTGAGCCTGCATAATTTAAAGTTAAATAGTTTGGCAGCATTGACGCACATTATAAAACTATCTATGATTTTCTGATCTCATCAACTTGAGTGTTAGCAAGACATCCTGAAGGAGTTGGTCCTTCTGCCTTGGAAAGTGGAGCAAGAAGGGTGGTCAGAAGGGATCAGAGGCTTACACAACAGAGCGAGTGGCATAAAAAGGCCTTCCAAAAAGTAGAAATGTCTAATAATCTCATCAATGAAGAGTGTTTGGAAATATGAAGAAATGGTTAATAAACTAAGAACCAACAGAAAAGAATCAGTATTCATCTCTTGGTAATATATGTATCCAGTGTCTTTCTACCTATCTATCTATCTATCTATCTATCTATCTATCTATCTATCTATCTATCATCATATATGTAGCTATCCAGTGATCATTCAGAGTAGTTTGATTTTTTTTTGGTTGATCATTTGCTGATATACTTGTCTATAATATAAATGCTATGTTTGCTGTTATTTCTTAAATATACTTTATGTATGGTTACAAGTTATACACGTTTCATGTTATTCTTCATAATTACAGTGTAGTAAATCTAGATCTATAATGCATTGGGAATACTTTTAATTGAGAATATTTAGAGTACTAGAAATTCATCAATACGGATTTATACAAAAAAGCATTAAAAGGTGATTGATAACTGGTTTGAATGGTTAACAATGGATAGATATTAGTTAGTGAAAAATAAAATATTAATAGCAGATGAAGTGGATGGGTATACCAATTTTCTGTAAGACTGTTCTAACTTCACTCTGGGTTAGAAGATGGCCATAATAAAATAGAAGGGAGAATATAATTTTTGGAGACCACAAATTAATTTTTATTAATCAAAGCAATAATTTTCAGGTATAAAATATATGTTTGGTAATCTTAAATTTATATTATGTAATAAAAAGTAATTAAAAGCAAGCTCAAATATAATTTTAGCATTCTCACATGAAGTGCCATCATGGAAACTGAAGAACTACAACTTTGAAGTTTTGGTATATGATTTTATTCTGTAAAGGCCAGATTGGTACTTGAAATTTTAAAAAGTAACACTCTACAGAAATTGATTATTGATTACTAATTTTCTAAATTTATGGCTATATAAGGGAACTTTATGATTCCAATGTTTTAATTAACGTTTTTATAGAATGCCTGTTAACTAGAGTAACATAATTCATGAAGACTATTATGTTGATAATCATCATTGATTTACTGTACTGTTTATTTTATATTTTGGTTTTCTTTACGTTTTAGATAGGGCCTTTCAGGTAACCCAAGCTGTCCTTGAATTTGGTATTTAGCACAGGCTAACCTCAGATTTTTTTATCTTTCCTCATAATTGTCCTAAGTGTTATAATTGCAGCACTATCAAGCAAGAAGATTTATTACTTTTAAGTATGCTAAAGAATAAAGCATATGAATGGAATGTCTTTTATATATAAAAGTCCCCACTGACTAGTGATGACTCTTTGGTTCTTTGTATTTTACCAATTAATACCATTTTGTCATGAACATACTTGTATGTACATTTATTTTGAAGGTCATCTGACTTTATTATTAAATGTAAAAAAGTCCTGGACTATAGAGGAAAGCATGGCATTATTGAAGCGCAGAAGGTTGTCAACCATACTTGTTATGTCCCCATTGCTTCAAAAGTTTGGTTCTGTTTTTAGATTTGGGGCACTCAGAGAATAATGCCAACCTGATTATCATTCTCAAGTGAGCTTTCAAGGGTTCATTAAAAGTTGAGAAGGGAACAGCGTGCTCTAGGAAGCAGCTATTTTTAACAGCACCAAATTTGAATCCACCTACTTTAAAGCTTTCCATTGTTTTTAGAAAATATTTCTATAAATAACTTTTATTCTTTAAGTCCCTTGAGGTCACAGTTCACTGTCTTCTGTTGGAAAAAATTGACATTCTACCCTCTTCTTGAATTCATAAGAACCAAACATGTCTGTTCAAAAGGCAGCATTGATTGAGAAACAGCACATGCAGGTTGGTCATGCAAGCAAATAAACAAAAACTCCAAAATGTTGAGTTCAGTTGGATCCCAGAAGTATGTATAATCTTGCTTTGATTTGATAAATTAGTGCTAAATGTTCATGTCATCAGAAAACACAACTTTAGGGCAACAGCCTCCTTTTAAAAGAGAATGCTTAAAATCCCATTTAAAAATAAAACACTACCATGAGATGTATATTTTTTTTTAACTTTAAGTATAAAAGTAGCCTTTGAAATACATAAAAATATTGTCAGTAATCAATCTTGTCACAAACAAGTAAATATAAGGGTATCTATATAATGTTTCTTTATCTATTTGTATAATGTTTTTTGTTAGTATTAATACACACTGACTATAATCAAAGACTTTTTTTTTTAAGAAATACTGAAAATATTTTAAGGAGCCAGCATTTAAGAAAAGCTGACACATGAGAATGTTGTTTTGGGAATATTTATTTCATCCCCTTCTTTGCTTCTCTCTGCTTGTCCAGCTATAGTTTACGCTTCAGTAACAGTTTAGTCATCGTATCTTCAAGGTGAACTTCCCAGAACCAGAAGACTGACTCAGATCATCACTTCTAATAGAGCTTTTTGCGGCACTTACTGCGATGTTCACATGTATTTGTCCTCCTGTAGAATTTCAACTAAAATTGTTCAAGGACTGGGATTTGCCTGATGCTTATCATTGCAGATTTTTTTCCCTCTCCACAGAAGGTAAACACTGATAAATTAGGACCTTTGACTTATATTCTGAAGCCTTTCCTTAAGGGCCATTCTAGTTCATAGCAACATGTGAGGAATTTGAAAATGGAGTGAAATTAAGTAGGTGTCTCATGAACTCATGTAGGTATTGACAAGCTCTGGAAATATGCTTCTTCCTAGTATTTTATCTGTCTTTATAATGCTCTAAGAATCATTTAAGTAAATATTTTCGACAATAATATACAAATCATTTATGTGCATTCCAAAGGGATTTCAAATATACATAGTGCATTAGTATGAAGGCGATGCTCAGTGAAAAACAAATGAATTAATTTTCACTTTTGTACAAATTATTTTCAATGAACATGCTCTGTTACATCATGTAATAAAATTAAGTAGTATCAGTATGTAATTTCTTGTATATCTGAGGGCCATCAAATAGTTAAACTTCTAAATTCTTGATAGATTGTTTACCATTAAATCAAATTCACCAATGCATTATAGCCAAATTAGTAAAATTACTTGGTGTGGGGGTCTCTTCAAACATCAAGACTGGTAGACTAATGATTCATGTGAGACAAGAAGGAAATCTGGTTCAGTACAACTCAGTAGCTGGTATTGGTCCAAACTTCTAGAGTCTGTCATTGGGCACTTTATTTTATGCACATTCAAGTGCAGTAGTCCCTTTATGTGACACAATCCCGTGTGTATAATAAGGCATGATTGCATCAAAGTATTTTCAAAGGGTA
The DNA here is from genome assembly GCF_000317375.1 of Microtus ochrogaster. Classification (NCBI taxonomy): domain Eukaryota; kingdom Metazoa; phylum Chordata; class Mammalia; order Rodentia; family Cricetidae; genus Microtus; species Microtus ochrogaster. The sequence goes on along the minus strand of NC_022028.1, from coordinate 13,546,672 downwards.
TATCACTTATTCCATGAAGATAGGTTGTACAGATATTCTACATGTATTGCTTTATGGGTCTAAGGAAGGATTTGGTATGGTTTTGGTCATATGGATAGCATAGATATCACCAGGTTGTTAGCTATATCCATTCCCAGCTTTTTTGGCAGAATACAGGTTCCTCATCTCTTCCTTTGATGAATCAACTTTAAGTGATCAGCATCCATGGTTTCCCTTGTGCTTATTTTCTGTAAGTGCAAGGACCTCTTTTCCCTACATTATAGTACACCATTTTCAATCTGTGGTAGTGTCAGGACTGTTCAGAGATTATTAGCTCTCTGGACTGTCCTGGGCTCAGGACTCATGTGTATGTGTATTCATAAGAGATTTAAAATACATACAAAGAATTAGTATGAAAGCGATGCTCAATGAAAAGAAATGACTTTATTTTCACTCTTTTACTAATTGTTTTCATGGAACATGTTCAATGTGCGGTGTCCTAAGGTGAAGGGTTGCTATGCAAAAGGGTAGACAAGGTCATTTGGGTGAGCTTATCAAAGAGTATCACAGGCAAATAACCCATGTCAATGAATGAGGTTTTCTACAGAAGAGCAAACCAGAACCCAAGGAGCCTTGTATGTTGAGCAGGGCCAAAACAGTTTAAAAAAAACAAGAAATACTCTGATTTCTCTGAGGCACTATGGCAACTTCTGCACTTAGGACCTATGAAGTGGTCATGTAAGGTCTTTGCGTGCTTGTCCAGGAATCAATAAGCCCTTTGTAGGCAATTTTGACTACAAGGCTCCTTTCTCCATTAAAAATAAAACTTATTTTGCAACAACTACATCATTACAATGAGGAATACAATACTAGATTGCTTTTATTTTCATCCCTTTGTTTTTTATCAGAAGTAATAATATTTCCACGGGTTTCTGAATTATTATGCACCCTAGGCTAATACACAGTCTTGGTATGCATTTCTGTTATCTGTGCTCTGGGGAGATGGTATCACTTGGGACAATTCTTAAAGGTTTAACTTATGGACAGTTAAAAGCTGTAAAATGGACAGATGTCTGGAGTATGGCACAGTGTTAGAGTGACAGAAAAAAAAGAGTCAAAGTGCATCTACTAAGAGTCACAGCATGTAAAATATCCCCACTCCAAAACCTGTGCTCAACACAAAAGAACTATTTGGAACTGTTTCAAGTATATACAGCAAGAACAGGCTCAGGTGCAACCCTTGGTGCATATCCAATGTGAAACTTGATTTAATTTTAAAATAGATTAATCTTAGGGAAATTTTAAGAAGTAGTTTACACTAACACACGATATCTTATGAAATTCTGAAAGTATGTGTGTTTTTTAAAGGAGCTTTATTAATGTCGATGCCTATTTTAAATTTGTACTTGAGGCCATTAAAATAAAAAATAATTAATAACATTGAAATCAGCAAAAAAATCATTGTGCAATGTTCATTGGCACATAGACAGGTTCTTATGAAATGAAATGAATTTTGCATGCACAAACACATTTGTTTAAAATGTAGGTTGCTCTACTTTAAAGCTCAATACTCTGGACATTTTGAACCTTTTGCTTCATTAACTGCATTCATTCTAAAATACCTTTCAATTTAAAACAGGAGATAATTGTAATACCTTGAAGTAAATGAGATGTTATTGCAATAATTAAATCCAAAATGAGATGCAGGTACTTTAGACCTGCCGGAGTTTCGGCTAGTTAATAGCAAATAACATTTCCATTGGTCACAGTGATTTCTTTCCAGAACATTTTCTAGTGCAATAGAGAAGTGCATGCTGATCATATTCTAATATGTTTTACAAGAGGTAAAATGTGTCTAAGTCTCCATCACACCATTTTAAATTAAGTCTACAAAAGCTTATAATGATTATATGACATGTTGATTTCCTCCCTTACACAAATCTATCAGATTTTAGAAGAAAATTACATAATAATATTACTACTTAAATAAGTAGTGCTTGCTTTTCAACTGATAAATTTATTATTGGAATTGGGACAGAGGTTCTTATTGGCTTTCCCAGACTTTGGAGTCTTTCAGTATTTAAAATCTGTCTGTGTTTCACAGAAAATATGGAGACATCACTATGCTTAGATGTATAGATGGTGCAGGAAGAGTTACAGAAGCAGGAGGTTTCCATCCTTCCTTTCTTCCTTCCTTTCTCCTAGAAGAAATATAATTTCCATTAAAAACACAGCCCATATTAAAATGTTAAGATATGTTATTTGAATAAAGTTACATATACAAAGGGAAGTTTCTGTTTATAGCAATGACCTAAATACAGTATTTCTTTTTTTAAAAAAAAAGAATAAATAGCTTTTTCAATATAAATCATAATGTACTTAGATTTTTGTGAAACTGAAAAACATTGTGTTTTGTGTACCCCTCATTTTAACTGCCTCCTTCCTTTTTGAGATAAGGTTTCTTTATGTTGACCAAATTAGGCAGGCACTTGTTTTATGGCTCTGCTGTCTTGGCATGTAGCATCTTTATGCTTCAGGTGTTGAGTAACTGAAATTCCAATATAGAACATCTTCTTGAGTCTCTCTTCAACAATAATGATAGTGATAACTGTCTTGAACAGTTATTACTTTGTTGTAGTAAGAGCGGTGGGGCTGCGTCCCCGGCACCGGGCCGCCCACATGGCTAGCTTAGCTTATGCCCCAAAATAATTACACGGAAACTGTATTCTTTTAAATACTGCTTGGCCCATTTCTATCTAGCCTCTTCTCGGCTAACTCTCGCACCTGGACTAGCCCATTTCTTATAATCTGTGTAGCCCACGAGCTGGCTTACCAGGAATGATCTTAACCTGCATCTGCCTGGAGTGGGAGAATCATGGTGACTCCTTCATTCAGCCAGCCTTCTGTTCTGTTTACTCCACCCACCTATGTTTTAACCTATGAGGGCCAAGCAGTTTCTTTATTGCTTAACCAATGAAATCAACAGATTGATATATGACACTCCCACATCATTACTTGGTAATGTGATGACTTGTGTTTCGAAATATAGCCACTCTTAAATCTCCCAGACATACAGAGGCTGCTCTTATTAGCTACATTTTATATATACACAACAAACCAAAACAGAAATACTAGGGGCTTAAATAATGAGTTGAAGATCAGTTGGTAGTCAACAGAACACTTTTGAACCTAGTTGTCTAGTTCTTTTGCTCATGCAACTAAACTTTTCAGCATCTGAGCACTGCAAGTTCATCAAGAAGGAGCTAGCACAAGAGGGTAATTAGAGACATCGGCATCGTCTTAGCATCTGGAATATAACCTTTAACTTGAATATTACCAAAAGGTACAGGGGAATCTCACTTCTTACTCTGATTTCTATGCAATGACATTAAATACTCTTTTTGTAGTGCTGTTGCTATATTAGGGCTTCACTTTCCTGCTGCCCCTCTGGCTTTCTGTGTTTCCCATAGACTCTGTTTGAAACTCTCTCTTTGAGCTAGTGGTTTCAGTTCTTTTCGTGTTTACCTTGATGTCTCATGATGACTAGTGTCGACTTTCATTAGAGTTCATCAGGCTCCTTTCCTGGATGGAGTGTGTTTTGCTGAGCATTCAGAAGAACCTTGTTGATTGTGATTTCTGTCCTGCCCAGTACCACGTTAGTTCAGTCCCAAATAAACACACAGTGGTCTATATTAATTATAAACAGGTTGGCCTAGTCACTCTGGCTACTTATTAATTTTTACATCCTTCATCTTAACCCATTATTCTTCTCTCTGTTAGCCACATGGCTTGGTACTTTTCATCAGGGAGGCATTCTCATCTTGCTTCCTCTCTTTCTGGTTGATGACTGCAGACTGAGCTTTCCTCTTCCCAGAATTCTGTTCTCTACCTCTACTTCCTGCCTGGTCACCCCACTTATACTTCCTGCCTGGATACTGGCCAATCAGCTGTTTATTAAAATAATACAAATGACAGAATAAAAGACCATTGTCCCATGGCAGAACCTGCTTTTATTTCACAGATTCCTACTACACTGCTTTTGTCCCATCTCTAGTTGAAGGAGACCCTACTGTCAACCTGTTATGGGGCCCTTCCGGGATCAGTTGGAAATGTTATCAATGTACCAGCCTACCGTAGTATCCACCTGTACCCTGACCGCTGAAGTCACTCTTTTCTAGGAAACACTGGTGACTCACAGGTACCCTAGGTACTATACTAGGTTCAGAGTCCTTGAATTGGGTGTAGCTATTAATTCATCTTTTCACATTATGTCTTTACTTTAGGCTTTACTGGGTGCGATTCAGGAAAAATCAAACTTCCAGGTTTTTCATTCTCAAACCTGAGTGTATGACTCAATTGTTTTGTATGCATATATCTACTTCTTCCTGATTTTCTCCCTCCATCTCTGTTTCTCTCTTCTTTTACTCTTCAAATAACACTGTGAAATTAACCCACGTAGGTCTCTTTATGTGTCTGTGTATTTTTTGGTTTTCTACTTAGGGCAGATATTTCCTTGCCAAGTCTCTGCATCCTCCCTCACAGAATGAGGACAATGGACACTATCTTTATCTTTCGGATCCTGCATATGTAACACAAGGCCTTATTTCTTTTCTTCTATCAATAGTGTGACCTGCTTGTAGACTTCTTTTCTCTCTTTGACAGCCAACACTTTCTTTTTTCTTTCAGAATGCCAGCAAATATTTGTAATTTATAATCCTGAATGGCACATTGCCCCTGATAAACATAATCCTTTTTCAAAATAAGGACTTCTATTTTGTTGATTGGAAAGCAATTAGAATGGACAAAGTCTGCAAGTACTGATTATGAAAGTGCCCACAGTATGCCACTCTTAATTCAAAATGGAATGGAAGTGAGGTGTGCTTTCTAATAGTCCCTGAAACTGCCCTGACCTTAAGTTTCTCCATGCATGTTTCCTTGCCAGCATCTATTTGCTTTGTTTTATTTTTTAATCTGGGGCTTCAGCCAGCCCAGTAAAGCTAATGCCATTGTTTTTAGCCTCTGCAAAAGTGAGTTTGACTTGGCTGCTGGGTCTGGTGTTAGACCTTCTCTGTAGAAGTAATTGTCTGATGCGTTTCTCATTTTTGTAGACATTTTGGCTCAGTCTTTCATGCTTAGGACTTCAAAACCAGTGAAACTTACATATACAGAGTTGCTCCTCACAGGACACAAAATCCATGCTTCTTCCTTTTTAGTGAGATAAGGCCAATTAGCATAAATGTTTTCTGAGGGTAAAAAATTGTGTCTCTGGAGATATGTAACCTAATGAGATGGATTGGAACGGGTTCCTTTCAGCAGCAGATATTTTTCTGGGGAGCCACAGTTTTAATATTTCTATATCTTAGAATATTCTCACTGTTCTGGCCATGAAATATTATGGTGTGGAAACAAAAGATAACTCTAGGATAAATATTCTTAAAAAGTAGGAATTAAAGTTCCAACAATAATGACTTAGGGCAAAAAATATTATTAATAAATTTATTGACTTTCAAAGCGCACTAAAATTTTTATGAAGTAGGAAGTTGAGCAGGAGCTTAATTTATGTGTGGAACATCACTTCACAACTTATCCAAGTTCAACAGAGATAAAACTCCTCTCATAACTAAAGAGGCAGCAATGTGGGGTGACTGTGAATGAGAAGGCAAAGGGCACAGCTATATTAGCAATTTTGGTCTTGATCTACACCACAGGCATTTCAATAGCTGCTATTTCAAATTCATTTAAAATCCACGTTTTGCATTTTAATAGCTTTTTTTTCTAACACTAGAATGCAAATGTGAGTTTGCCTCTAGCATGCTCTATTCCTCTCTTGTCAGAATCACTAGAAATCCATATTTTTTCCTCTTTAGATTGCCCTTCCTTTTTCAGAAGTCAGGAGAAAGGGTGTGTGAGGGTGGTGAGAGGAAATGAAAAGGTTCTTGTGAACAGGGGCATGGGTAAGGAAGAGAGGGGAGAATCATTGGATGGGACACAAAAATGAGAGATACTGGTAATGATGGGAAACATGAAGGAAAGATATAGTAAGTTATCTCTTTGTATGTTGAAACCAGCTAAATAAAATTTGATTTTTTCTACTTATTTGAATAAGAAATATTTTTATACTTAGAAGAAATTTGACTCCATAGGGAAAGTGTCTGCTATGTAATAACAAAGACCTGAATTAAAATCCCTGGTACCCACAAAAAATCTGGGCACAATTGTGTGGACCTGTAATCTCAGCTGTGGGGAGGCAAAGTCACTAGGATCTTTTGGTCTAATGTCCTGCTGGCTGGCAAGTCTAGCCAAATTGATGTCCCTGAGGTTACCATGGGAGGCACATGTACAAACGTCTCTTTGGAGTAAACACTTTTGCTCTGCCCACAAGGGCCCTAATATGATCTTTTCCCCACCACTTCCCAGACACAAGGAGCAATCTGACCTTGAATCGAAAGCTCAGGCTGAAAACCAAAGTATATCTTTTTTTTTTTTTTAGTCATGATTGAAAGCTGACAAACCTAGGGATCGTCCCTACCTAGCAGTTAAGTAGTTTATCTTTTGGAGTGTGCCATACTTAACTTGGAAGGAAGGTTTCAGCGTCTTCGAAATCTTTTGAAATATTGGCAGCTTTATTGGAGAAGAGAATATTTTTAATAAATTCATTTTGTGTTGTTAGAGATTTTGATCATTTATCATATGTACTTAAATGCCTCTGTGACATTCAAATCTGGCAGCAAAGCCTGCTTTTCGATTACTAAGGATGACTTGTACCCAAATAGAGAAAGGTTATGCTTTACATCAGCATTTATTTTTGTTTTACATCTCAGCCTTTTGTTTCAAATCAAACTCGGATTTATTGTCTAATTAGGGATAGCATATGGCACGGACAACAATAACAAAATGACACTGGTGAGACAGGGATGCTGTGAGATAAATTGACTAGGCACTTTCCTGCAGTTTCCCATACTTATGAACCAATCCCTGTGAGAGTTTGATTCCGATTTTTAGCAATCACAGTCTTTTGCATCTGGTGACGTGCTCCCAGCAGTCCGTGAACCTCATTGTCTAGAAGTGTCTTACTCTGCAGTTTTTTGTTTTATGTTATAATTTTGGCTTTCTGGAATTAGTGATTTCTAGTTCTTAACAACAAAAGTTGCATGGAAGGGCTAAACTGAGGACTGAAAGGAAAGAAGTGGAGATTGCCTTATACTATTGGGATTTGTTGTGTATTGGAAGAGAGGGGAAGGCCTGGCCTGGATACCTGGGGTTGATGAAGTTTCTGTGATCTAGTTGGTAGCAGCTCTCCAGATTGTTTTGCTGATTCCCCAGGTTTTGCCTCCATTATGTGAAAACCAAATCATTCCTGTACTGACCACTGCTACTTTTTTTTTTTTT
>NC_022028.1:13509044-13538769 GCF_000317375.1 Microtus ochrogaster | reverse complement strand
AAGAGAAAAATAATGTCAAGTGTCATTTCCTCACAATGACATCTACTACCCAACGTTTTTCTCTTTTTCTTCCCTCCCTCCCTCCCTCCCTCCCTTCCTCCTTTCCTTCCTTCATCCCTTCCTTTCTTTTACTGTAAGGCTTCTTACTAGCCCGGAGCTATTTAAATAGACTAGACTGGCAGGCTGGCTAATGAGGATCAGGGATCCTTCTGTCTTTGCCTTGGAGCTTAGATTGCAGACACATTCTTTCACCCCTTGCTTTATATGTGGGTTCTGGAGATTGACTCCGACCCCTATGCTTGCCTAGCATCACTTTATTGACTATTCCATCTCTTCAGCCCCATCATCTTTGGATAAGACACCCCAAAGATAAACTTCGGTCCTTTAGTCATTTGTTAACCCATCTTAATATCCAAGTTAAAAATCTTTTAATCCTATGAATTTTAAATTAGTGCCTGTTGCCTTGGAATAATTTATCTGACAATTATACTTGTTAATAAATTTTATATGACATAAATATTATATTTATTGTCATATTTATATTATAAGCATTTAACTGCTATGATAACTGGATTACATATTAACACATCCTATAAATCTAAACATACTATTTTTACACTTAAAGAATATTAAATTAATTTTAACTAACTTAAGGTGGGAAATAACACATTTAAAATATATATATATATTTACTTTAAAATCTAAACACTATGTATTAATTCTTACAGAATTTAAATTGCTAATTAGTAATTATTGGTTTACTTGCAAGTTTCAGTTTGAATTTCAGAATCAGGCTTGGATACAATCCTTTGAATGTTAAAAATATCAACGATGCATTATTTTCAAAATTTTTGTATCTATATAGGTGTGTGGTTAATAACATAGGAAAAATTTTAATTCCAAAATGTGAAATCATAGAATGAACATATACAGAAAAACAAGTGAAAGGTTAATCATTCATAAAAGTTCAGAAGACTATTGCATAAATAATATTTTTTATTCTGCTCAAATCACAAGTCTCTTCTGCTGGTATTTCCAAGTCTTATCACCATATGGTGACAGTTGGGTCGATCAAGTATGCACTCACCACTCCCAGGATCATTTATTTGTTTTACCTAATAGCCAACCTGGAAAGTAATTAAAAATACTGAGATAACCGAGAAACATCTATTGACCAAGTTACATGTACCCTACTAAAGTTGGCCCGTTGCAAAATTATGTTGAAGATTCTTTCAACATAATTATGGACAATGAAAACAAAAAATAAATGGTAGATTTTTAGGACTTATAAGATGACAGATTTGTTAGAGAATAAATTATATAATTTGACAATTTCGGGGGCCTGAGTCATTTCTGAGGCAGGTACATGAACACTTTTATGATCTAAATGTGTCTTCGTTTTAAAATAGCACACATTTAATGGATGGACTCTAAAAATCCATCTTTGTTATTTTTTTTTTCTGAAAACTGCAGTTTTCCAATCTTTCGACAATAAGTTGTCAGTTAGCTTTTTCTGTTCTATAAAATAAGATTAATATGGTCTCTGTGACATTTGTGGTGTGAGGATAATCAGATGAGTTAATGCCTACCATGTGTTTTAACCAAGAGCTCTACTGTGCATGGGTAGCTATCTTTATCATCATTAAAGTTTGTCATTTAATAATTGCCTTTTATTTATGACAAAGCATAAACGACCTTGAGGCTATTTATTTCATGATAGAGGGCAGCTGGTTGGAATAAAGTATAATCTGATAGTAAAATAATTTGAAGAGACTTTAATATAAAAACTGTTACAATTCTATGGGTTGAAATTGGCTCAGGGACATGAATAGATCACTGGGGAGGATAACAGTAGCTTCTATAAGCCTTTGCTTGAAGCTGTGCTGATCCTTCAGCAGACACCTGCTGTTTCTGTCAACCTGCTCCTGTGCCCTCCCCACTAGGAGAGCTTATAGGAAGGAAGTATTGATGTTTATGAAGCATCAAGTATTAGGGAGATGTTTTCACTTTTCATTTTGCTCCTCAAAACATGTTTGTTTATTCAGCAGGCTTTGTTATATCCTTTGACATAAATGAACACCTAATGATTTTAGAGTAGTAACTTCTATAAAGTCATATGGTATTTTTGTATCAGAGCCAAGGTTTCTACCAGCAATCTACATACTACTTCCTGTGAGTGCAACCTACATACTAATCATCTTATTTACACTGTCTCGTCGATACTGTTCTATGTAAATTAAATACAGAAAGTTCAGGATATGAATTTCTAGGCAATAGAAATAGGAAACTAAACACTCAAATGTAAAATTTTTTATATATAAAATCTGTACCTTATGTCTTCAGAAAACCAGGAGTTTATATATTCATCTATCTTCTCCCTTTATATGTTTGATTTTTACATTAAAAAATTATACAATATATTTGAACATATCTCTCCTTTTCCAATGTCTCTCAGACCTTCCCCACCTCCTTACCTATGCAGCTGTAGGGGAGAGGCGAGCAGGCTGCTTTTGGTCCCGCCTGGCTCCTGCACGGCTACCTTTACACCTGAAATAACAACACACAAATTGTATTCATTTAAACACTGCCTGGCCCATTATATCTAGCCTCTTCTTGGCTAACACCCATATCTTGATTAACCAATTTCCAATAATCTGTGTAGCACCACGAGGTGATGGCTTACTGGGAAGATTCTAACCTATGTCCATCTTGGACTGGAGCTTCAGGGCAACTGCCTCACTGCCTTCTTCCTCCCAGAATTCTGTTCTGTCTTCCCCGCCTACCTATGTTCTGACCTACCAGGACAAGCAGTTTTCTTTATTAATTAACCAATGAAAGCAACAGATAGATAGAAGACCCACTTACATCACCCAGCCTTATGTTCTTTCCCTCTGTTAAATAAAATCCTAGAAAAACAAAAATCAAAATAGATAAACAATAAACCAATAAGACCAAAAATGCAAATACAAAAAACCCACAAACAAAACAACATCAAAAATAAATGAAAAAAATTCACACCTACCCAATAAAGCCATGGAGTTATGTTGGCCATCTGGTCCCGGCCATGGGGCATGCATGCCCTAGAGTGTGGCTGATGTTTAGTGATACTCCTTTGGAGAAAACTGGTTTTCCTTTGCCAGCAGGGGTCAGGTACAGGTAACTTCTTGTGTAGGGGTGGGACTCCATGCTCACTTTTCCCTCTGAGTTCTGGGGTCTTTCCTGAATTGAACCCGTGCAGGAACTGTGTTTACTGCCACCGTCTCTGTGATGCACACATATATCAGTTCTGTTGTGCTGAAAGACACTGTTTCCTTAGAGCCAATTTCTTTCACTTTTTTTCTTGCTCATTTATGTGTGCACGCTAGTGTGAGTGCAATATATACATATGCATATATTGTACATGCATGACTAGATGGAGCATGTTTATTACTTACCATATTTAGTTCATTGCCATGCCTTTATTAATGAAATAAAGCGGAAGATACTGAAGATCTTTTTCCCAGCTGGGTCTTTTAGCTTTTACACTGATAGTTGAAAATAACTAATTTTGGAAGTTTATACCTCACAGGAATTGGCAAACCCTTAAATTGAGAACTGTCCCCTTGCTCCTTTGAATGCCTACCACTGTGCTCAGTAGTTAGAGTGACAACTGCTAAAATTTCTGCATCTGTCAGTCAGTCCTTTAACTCTGACCAGAAGCTTGAAGATGTGGGAGAAGTGTCTCAACTGTCTGAATATAAGGAAAATAATTTACCACCTGTTCCAAAGAGATAACTGGCTTTGGAAATTATAAAGTCACTAGAGCCTATAACCATAAATATCGGTAACATTTTTTTCTTTAGTATGGGAGCTACTAATTTGTTTGTGTCTTTAGCTCCATGAAGAGAACTCATGATAAGGCTAGCTTTCTTGATTTCTCATTAAGTGCTTATTTCTCACATTTATTTGCTTTGTGTTATACTTTGTATTTCCTGGAAAATGATTTAATGTTTATTTTTATGCACATGTTTCATCGCATGGTAATGTTTTAAAAGAGTAACTGAGAGGGTCACTTTTGCTCATAACAGACACACAGTGCAAATACCTCCCAGTGTAGCCTCTACCATGAATAATATATGGCATATTCTGTGATTTTGAATGTTTCCCATGGGTAGTGTTTATGAAAGTCGCCATAACAATAGATGTATGCAAAATTTAGAACATTCTACAAGTTCAGATTGACATTTTCAGTTATAAATGATAACATTTCCAATTCACATTCCAGTCAATAAAACTTTTGACCTTAGCATGGTATTTTGTAGGATTTCATAACAAAGTATGCTATAGCCTAGAGAGTCTTAGATACCCTAACTTACTTTATACGAAATCTTCTTGAGTATGGAAAATGAAAGGAATTTTACTGTAGATAAGCTTGTTGAGGTTGAAACAGGCCTATTGGAATGCAGGCTATGTGAGATCTCCCGTACCAAGCTAAAACAGGGAGGCCCTGTTTTTCTTTCTTTCTTTGTTTTTATATTGAATTTGGTATTACAATGATTTGTTGTAATATCTATATTTAACAAAAATGTATTAGTCTTAATGTTTCATTCTGACACTGAATTAATAAAACCTGCTATGGTACATCCTGGATGTTTCACAAGAAACAATATGGGACACTACACTAGAAAGATGATTTGATCAAAAATATGAGGATGGGAAAATAAATGAGAATAACTAAAGAAAATTCTCTCTTAGTACTGGAAAGCGGAGGCCCAAAAGTTAAAAGTAACATCATAACTTTGAATATTATCCTTGGGTTATGATGAACTAGGCTGAGGTCTGAGAAAAGCTATCTTTCAAGGAGAAGCAACTGTTGACATTAAACTGTGACTTCCACACCTCTGGGGCTTTTTCCTTGAGGAAGAGTTAACATTAGACCATGCTCTTAACGTAATCCTAATTGTATTCAGCCTGTCTTAAATGGTTAGCCTGTTTTAATAGCTTGAGCTGTTCAGCCTGTCTTAATTTATTAGGGTAATGCAGTAGAGGTGTTTTGACTAACCATGTATGTCAGTGGTCCTCAAAGAAGAGTTAAATTCAGAACCAGGACAATTGCTCAAAATGGAGACTTTTAATTCAACTACAAAAGTATGGAATTGGACTTTCTGCAGATTATGGTACAAGAATCTACTTTAACAAATATCAGAGGTACTGAAGGTTTAGCCATGGATCACCTAGAAAAATACTGTTTTTTTTTTTCTGTTGGTGCTAAAAAAGACAGCCTAGTCTATACTTAGAAAGTGTGACTGCCTCCTACTAATACATTCTCTGGTTCCTCTGTCAGCTCCAGTTACAGTGATCTAGTACCAACTCATTGAACAAGTCCTATGCTGTTAGCCTTTTTGTCTTTTCTAAGGTTGCTCCCTCTTGCTGAAATTCATTCCCTCTGTGCTTACTGAGGTCATACTCATTTACCAATATCCATTTCATATCTCACCCCTTCTGGGAAATCTCTGCCAGTTCATTCAGTCAAAAATCTGTCTCTCCACCTGTGTCCCCATAGAGTCTAAACATATTACAGCATTTATCACAGTGTACCTCTGTAGAATTCTTCACCTTGCATGAAAGTGCTTATCTATCAACCTGAGTAGGGGTTGGGAAATTGCAGTCTGCAGGCAAAGTTCAGCCCACTGCCTGTTTTGTAAATGATGTCTTATGGGAACACATCCATGTCTATTCCATTACACATCATTTAAGGCAGCTTTTGCACTATGGCAGCAGAGTGAAGTAGTGATGACAGGGATGAATGGTTCACAGAGCATAAAATATTTGCTGTGTGCTTCTTTAGTTTGGCAAACTCTCCATGAAGGTAAAGGATGTTAGGTACCAATTATATATTAACTCTCTCGTGATTTATTTAAATTAATGGTGCGAGAATGAAGAAAGAATGGGGAAATTTGTGTTTCTGAAATCTTGTTTGTTTTGTATTGTTTTTGTCATAGATGTTCATCCAGTACTCAGTGACTTCTGTGTTAAGGGAAAATGCTCAATGCTAGTACTGTCCAATGAAACATCTGCTTGCCCATGTGGAAACCCATGACAAATATAGTTAAATAACTAAAGTTTATTTTAATTAAATTTTAATTAATATCATTGATTAAACTATGATTGCTAATGACTGTCATATTGGACATGCAGATTCAGGAAATATAAGTAATTCACACTAGACAGAAACAGCTTTGAATTTTGTTATGTCATGAAATATTTCTGATAGATTTCTGATGCTTTTATATTGTAAATAGTTATTCTTTGTGGAAAAAATTGATCTCTGTTTGTATCTTGGATAAGTGCCCTTAGAATTTACACACTGATTTAAAAGCTACACTAAAATGTATCTAGCTACCATTCTTATGTTGATATTATTCATTACTCTTCAGTATATAGGAACCACAAAAATGTAAATGAGATTTTTTGTGATATTTTTGCTGATAAATTTTTATCCATTCATACACCAGTAAAGCCAGAACATAAGGGAAGGTACACACCTGTAGCCATAGACACTCACCCTGAAGTGGGAAGTTCCCTTGAACATAAGACTTTGGATCCTAGATGGAATACGTAACAAGACCTCACCTGGTGGGGAGGGGAGAGCATTGGAAAATAAAATTGGTAAAAGGTTACTTGACATAACTAAAGATTCCTAGCATAAATTCTATCTGTGTGTATTTTTAAAGCTGACTGAGCATTGAGTACTAATAAAGACAGCAGCGAAGGGGAGGAGTTTAATTGAGAGGCCTGGTGGTCATATTACCTATGGTGTTTCCTTAATATATTTGTGTAGTTATCATTGTTGTACCCATGGTCACTGTGTTGTGGCTAAACTCCACAGTATATATGAACATATTTGATAAGATTATTATGGCTGTAGAAAAATATAAGTTTAAGGAATCAATTGAGAATTGATAAATGGCACTAGCAGATCATTCTACATTTTAGTGTTTTCTTCAATATCTAGGATTTGCTATGGTGTTCATGACACAGGACTTTTACTGTTATAGTTTTGTTTCAATGGATCATTGTGACTACTATGGGTAGAGTTGCCTTCATGTTATTTCAGTCTCTGATAACGTCTTATTGATGCTCATAAAAGGTTCTGATTATTGTATCTGATTCCATATTCTGCTATTTTATTGAATTTATGTGTAAATTATAATGTCATAGTAGAATCTTGAGGTTTTTTACATATAGCATACTATCATCTGAAACCAGAGATAATTTGACATTTTCCTTTCCTAATTTTTAGAAATAATCTTATTTCCCATGTTTGTGAATTGGAAAAATGCATGTAAACAGTAAAATAATACACAAATTATCTACAAATGAAAGCCTTCTCCCAATAAAATACCAATAATGTTATTCACAGAACAAAAAATTCCAAAATTTTAACAGAAAAGACTGAATAGCTAAAGTAATTTTGAACAAAAGAAGAAAAACAGAGTCTGCCATAATTCCTGATTCCAGGATATAATGTGGGATATAGTGAAGAATATAATGCAGGATATAGTACAGGATATGGTGCATGATATAATGCAGAATATAATACAGGATATAATGCAGAACCATAACTAACAACCACATGATTTTTGTTTTCATATAACAGACCTGTACCAATGGAAAATTGTAGAGAATCCAGAAATAAGTCAACACAACTACAACCAACTGATTTCATTATCCAGCTTCTGGCAATGTGTGCTATAGAAAGGGCATGCTCTTAAAAATATGGTGCTGATAATTTTGCATATATAATTTGTTTGTTATTTTATTCTTTTTACTCTTATGCTTTTTGTAGGTCTGCTACCTATCTCCCAAATAAATCATAAAGAGACTTATTATTACCTATAAATGCCCAGCCTTAGTGTTTCTTGTTTCTAGTCAGCTTGTCTTATCTTACATTAACTCATCTACAGTTTGCCTCTGGGCGTTTTCCTTCTCTTACCTCTGTATATCTTACTTTCATTCTTCTCCATGACTGACTGGCTGGTCCCTGACATCCTCTTCTCCTTGTTCCTTCCTTGCTCCTCTCTCTCTTCTCTCATTCCCCCTTCTCCAGATTTCTCCTTCTGTTTATACTCAAAGCTCACCAGCCCAGCCTCTCCTTTCTCCTGCTTCATTATTGGCTGTTCAGCTCTTTATTAGACCATCAGGTGTTTTAGACAGGCACGCATCACAGCTTCACAAAGTTAAACAAATATAATGTAAACAAAAGTAACACATCTTTGTATCACTAAACAAATTCTCTAGAGCATAAACAAATGTAATGTATCTTAAAATAGTGTATATATATACATACATACATACATACATACATACATACATACATACATACATACATATTATGGATCTTGACTATGTTTTGCACCCTGTATAGTAATTAATTCAAAATGGATCAAAGTTCTTAATGTAATGTATGAGCAAAAAGTTTAAATAAAGGTCCCAAAACAAAAGATAAAGGAAACAAATGATGGATGCTATTAGTTGTAGTATGAATTTGTATACAACTGTTGAAACAGTATAAAATTTTGTTTTCCTAAACTGAAAGAAGTTCCCGCTGGTTCAGCTATAGAACTTCAGAGTAGTTATACATGGAAATGAAATAAACCTACAAAGACAATACATACCTATTCATATTATTGAAGCAGTTCTACATAACTAAGCAATGGAACCAGAGTTGGGATCCATCACCTAATGAGTGGGTAAAGAAAATATGACATGTATACTATGGAGTATTATTTAGCTGCCAAGAAGAATAATGTCCTGCCCTTTGAGGTAGAATAAGTGGGATTAGAAATGATGACTAGGTTAAGGAAAACAAGGTAGATAGCAGAATAAGTACCACCTGTTCTCTATGATGTGGAAACCAACAAAGAAGGCTTGAAATCGGAAGAGATCTTGCTATAAACTGCAGATTTGCAGAAGGATGGAGAGCAATAAAAAGTCAGAAAGGCCAAGAGACATGGTCAATGTATAATGTGTTCTTATAGCATAGTACAGTGAATCCTAATAATTTATAAAATTCGTATGTGCTTTTAAAAGGCCTGTAGCCCTCTTGGCTGGCAGAGAAAATGGAGACCTAGATGGCTTATAATGAAATGCATTAGTCATTCTTGAAATTGATTTTTGTGGTTCTTATGCTGATAAACTGAAATGTGAGAGAGAAGTAGGTCTTTTAGAATGAGCTTTAAGGCAGCCCTAAATTCATATGCCAGGGATGAATGCAAAAGCAAACCTTCCTCGTGGCCAGCACCAATCCTGTCTGGGGATTCCTTTTAAGATTTTGGGATTTTTTTTCCCAAACTAACTGGACTTAAAACATTTCCTGGAATAACAATATTGAAGAATTAGGTGTTCTTTGAGATTTAAACCAGAAACCATTGCATCAGGAAGGTTCATATGACCCAGCAAAGTTGCAGTAAGATTAACTGATTATGTCAATAATAATGCAATTTCTCAACTCAAGGCAGGAGGTGAGTGCTAAAAGTTTGAATCTATTAACATGTATAAAACCTGGTACATTTTTATGAAGAATCCAGTCCAAATATCAAATATAAAAGTAAATATGAGAGAGAAAAATACAAATGCCTTTGAGTCTAATAATCAAATTGAAAGCACAATAAAGGCTTGTCTATCCATAGTATGCTTATGTAGACAATGACACACACCATACACACATACAGAGAGGAGGCGAAGGTGCTGTTTGCATTGCCTTGAAAGCTATGGTGAGTTTCCATGTAACCTGTAGCCATAGGATAGAGGTCCTTGTCTTTTGTCCTACATAATATTTTAATATAATTCTTAGACATTTTCCTCTTTCAAATAAAGAGACATACCGTTAAATTATCATATCAATCAGTCTACAGAATGGGAAATGATCTTCACTAACCCCACACCAAACAGAGGTCTAATCTCCAAAATATACAAATAACTCAAGAAATTGATCATCAAAAGAACAAATAATTCAATAAAAAAATAAAGTACAGACCTAAACAGAGATCTCTCAACAGAGGAATCTAACATGGCTGAAAGACACACAAGGAAATGTTCAACATCCTTAGTCATCAGAGAAATGCAAATCAAAACAACTCTGAGATTCCATCTTACACGTATAAGAACAGCCAAGATCAAAAACGCTGATGACAACTTATGCTGAAAAGGTTGTGGAGAAGAGCATTACAGGATTTTTAGAAAAGCCTTACTGTTTAGTAATCCAAGCTATTACTCTCATAGGTGGATTTATATGTGTGACTAATCTCTTGAGAGAGAATTGTGTGATCAATATCCTTAGATATGTAGGAATAGTACACATATTGTGAAATGATTGGACAGTCTGTTATTTCTGTAACATGAAAGCATTATATATTTAAGAAGATATACTGGTGTTCCTCTCCTTGTTTATTGGAGAAGTAGAAGAATGTGGAGGTAAATATAGACCTTGAAGGATATTAATGGATATACTATGAAATTCAGAACTTATCCTTCATACAACTTAGATTGCTAAATTTAGGGCAGTGACAATGATATGATCTTATTTTTTGCTTCAGAAGAATTTTCAACATTAGTTCATATGATGGATTAGACAGAAGGAAAACTAGCTTGACAGAAATTAATTAAGAGGGTATGGCAGTAATACAGATGCCAAAGAAACAAGCCAGATGGAGATGTAGTCAGGCACCACTGTCACCACAAATTGAAAGGATTGATGAACAATTTGATGTCAGAAGTGGGAAAATACAACACGAACTGTAAGAGCATGTCATGATTTTAATGTGGGTAACATAAAGATTCTGGTGCCTATCAAGGACCTTTGAGAGTGAAGCTGTCTTTTTATTGCCTAACAGCATCTACGTGGAAAGTGACCAGATCACTAGGGGGAAATTATAGTAGAAGAGGAGCATCTGAAAATTATTAACAGCAACAGGTGGTGCTTCTGACTGGGAAACAGGCTGAGTCAATACTAACACAAACATAAAAGTGGGGGTGGTTGACAGAAGGTTAAGGGTAGGGGGTGTCTAGTAAAAGAAGCCAAGAGTTGGAAATTAAGTAATTACAGAATGGGCCCAGAGAATGTTGTTGTCGTACTGAGGACTGAAATGGACAGGTGGGACATAAATAATACTGTCAGATTTTATAGAGTATGTGAGAAAGAAACAGACCAGGAAAGAAAGCTTTAGGAAACAATAGGAAAACATTAATTTTATGTGACTGTTATGCTTTTTCCCTTATAATTCTTGAGTATATTTAGGCTATCAGATAGTCTGATTTGTTAGTGCTTAAGTGTTGGAGAGTTACTTTTTCTTTTAGATTATAATTTGTGAAAAATTATTTGTCTAATTATTATATGTTGATAATTTTTTCCCTAAACTTTCATTATTGTGGTCGGTTGAGTGATTTTTAAATATATATAAAAGTATATACAACTCCATAAAATAGAGGAAAAAGATATTCAAAAGAGCTATGTAGCTTAGCTTCTCAGGCTAGTCAGTTTGGAGTGGAGGAAAGTTGAACAAGAACATTAAATGCCTTACCCAATATGTGCACATAGTCAGTCGTAAAAGCAAAACTGGGTCCAGTCTCCTGGCTCCTGGTCTGGTACATTAAACATTCTACCATGAGAAAGAACCTCGAGGTTGTTTCTAGGCATAGAAAAGCGAATGAGCTGTGTCCTGGCAGAGACGTTCTGCATCATTTGCTGCCATCTGTCTTAAAGATCAATCTGGACTCTGAGCAATGGAGACAGTGTGCTGCATTGGGAGTGACCATGTGGAAAGAGCGGGGTTTGGTTACTTTATATGTGGAAAATGGAATACAGAAAGCCTTTATGAAAACGGGAATGTCCCAGAGATATGAAATTTGGGGGGGGATTCATTTGATAACCTACTTTGCAAGACGCTGGACTTATATATATTAGACCACTTGTATTTAATGGTGTTGGAATATGATGCCAAGCATGGATTTTCAAGGTAAAAAGTTAGAAATTAGAAATTAGAGAGAGCTTGGGACTCTGTAACTTGAATTCCGACGTGAACTGCAGTACTGCTAGCTTTTAGACATGTCATGCTTCAGTTTCCTTGTTGATTTAAATCAATGTGTAAAACTGATTACATTTTAAGGACTTGTGAAGAATTCTTGGGCTAATTCCTCACCTATTTTGGATTCTTAATGTATGGCGCTGGAAAGACTGAGATTTCTTTAGTCCTCTTATTTTGACACTACATTGTGGCTTTCTACAAGCATTTGGGTTTTTGAATTCTCATGTTTTGTTATTAATTCACTTTGATTATTTTTTATTTATTCTTCATTAAAATTATAGCCATTCGTTTAATGGGGCTAGGATTGAAAGTGTTCATTGATTTTAAATATAGAAAAGTTCATAAAATTCTCCCAAATAAAAGACAAAATCTCCTGAGTAAATTGGGAGCATGGGACCTTGGGGGAAGAGTTGAAGTGGGGAGGGGAGAGGCAGGGAGGGAAACAGAGAAAAATGTGGAGCTCAATAAAAATGAAAAAAAGGCACAAACAAATAGAGAATTATTTCTAGGCTAATTATTTGTTACACATAAGGACTAGAAATAAAAATTACTGTTTTCTTTCACTTTATGTTTATGTTTATTACTTTAAAGAAATGCTATGAGCCGGGCCGCGGTGGTGCACGCCTTTAATCCCAGCACTTGGGAGCCAGAGGCAGACAGATCTCTGTGAGTTCGAGACCAGCCTGGTCTACAAAAGCTAGTTCCAGGACAGGCTCCAAAACCACAGAGAAACCCTGTCTCGAAAAACAAAACAAACAAACAAACAAATAAAGAAACGCTATGAGTGTTTTTTCACTCACACTTTCTCTACTTAGTTAAGATTTTATTATCTATAGAATATAAAGACTGTACTTCCTACTAATAAATGCTTTCCAAATGTCAAGCAACAAACTACAAAATTAATTCTGAGAATGGTATGTGTGAGTTTATTGAGGTATCCAGTTGACAGCAAGTGTTTCAGGGAGATCAAGTGGTTGTCATCACAACTGAATGACATAAAACAGTTATCCCAAATGCATTTAATTCCATTACCAACAATTGCTGATGAATCTTTAATTTTAATAGATTTTGAAAAGTACATAAGCAAGTATTTGTTTGTCAGAGCTAATGTAAGTTTATCTGTTTTATTTTATTTAGGTATTTTTTATTGGATTATATTTGATTTGATATTTCTGACTCCACTGTAAGAATGACATTTTAGTTGTAATTTTCATACAAATGACATTTTAATGTTTTAACTCAATAATGAAATTCCAGACAGATAGACTATACTCTAAAAAAATAAAATACTGACAAGTACACTTTGTGGGTATTTTAAGATACATTTTATTTCCTTTGCATCTTACTAATGCATTTTCTAATGTTAGTTATCCACCAGCGCCAGACTTTCACTATATATCCAGATGATATTTGACAATGTTATGGTACATATCCTGTATCTAGATTTATGTGTGCAAATAGTATTCCTGGCAGTCAGCGAACATCTAGAAGCTCTCATCATTCAGTCTTGCAAAATGGGATATGAAACCAAATGAAACCAAAACCAAAAAAAAAAAAAAACCCTACTTTGTAAATGGCATAATGATGAGTGATGCTTTTCTAGACATAGAGGTGTTTGGTTCTTACAAAGAATCTATTTTTTTCACTGAATATTATATTTTAGAAATATCTCATATTAATACATATAACACATAGTTCTGGGTTCCCAACACACGCACACACACAAATGTACACACACAGTTCATATTACTTACTTATGTTATGGGTGAGGATATAAAACAGATGCAAATATAGATATTGATAGATATTACTGTTTTCACTTCATTATTTCTAGATAGAATCTTTATGACAGAGAATATCATTTGCATTGTTTACAAAAGTGGACATTGTAAAAAACAGATTATGTGATCGTCTAAAATTGTGCAGTCATCAATGAAAAGCAGAGCCATGTGTGAACAAAACATCTTGACTTCAGATTTCTTTAACTTATGAGTAGATGCTATGCCTGTTCCCTTTAAATGAGCAACCCACAATTCTGGAGTAAGTTGCTTGTTAGGGTTTTTGTTTGCTTGTGTTGCTTTCTTTTGTTTCAGAGAGGTTCTGTATTTTTGCCTAATAACCTAAAATTTCATTAATTTTAAAGAGTTTCATCTTTGCACACATTGTGTTTTGATTATATTTATTCTATGCTCTTCTCCTGAACTCCCAAGTCTACCTACACCTTCCATCCTCTCCCAACTTTATCCATGAATGTTCTCTCTTTTGCTTTATATATTACTTATTCTAGTTAGTGCTACCCATGTTTTGATGGGGATATGGGATCCAGAGGGTCATGTTTAACTACCAGGAGGACACAGAGAGTGAAAGAAAAGTAAAAAAAAGCCCTGAGACAAAACATAGATGAATAGAAACAAGTTAAATTAAGTTAAAAGAGCTAGTGGGATAAGCCTAATTAATAATAAATCTCCATGTCTTTATTTAGGAGCTGGTTGGTAGCCCAAAGAAAATTCCAACTACAGTGTCCTGTGCTATCTCATAGGGAGGTAAACACACTGAATCAAACAGACTATGGTCATTGATGAAGGCCTGAGAAAGTTTCCTACATACTAAGTTTGTGCAGACTTGGGGCCAAAGGCTCAGTTGTTGTGTGGTGTTGTAATGGTTGTTGCTCGAACAGTGACATTTTCAGAAAAGTTAACAGCAAGTTTGAGCGGAAGGAAGCACAGTAAGATAATGACTTTGTCCTTGGTTTATTGATTCTCCATTTAAAATACAAATATTTCAATATCCTTACAGTACACATACCATTTCTGGTAGCCAAAAAAAAAAAAAATCTATTATGGTAGAGCACTTGCCTCAGATCTAGGGATACAAAGACGAGTAAGAAAACCTACTGCCTTATAGAACTTACAGCCTCAAAGCAATGGCTAATTGAATTCAAAGCAAATAGTTGCAGGAAATAAGACTGTTTTTTCCATCTGTTTGCACAGTTATTTAAAATGCTTGAAAATGGGGCTGGTGCCTTATTTATCATTTAATTTCCAGAACATGGGCATATACATCTTTCCAAAAACTGGATCCAGTGATTAAATTCATATGTCTAGTTAAATGTATGATGAATTGAAAATTTAAATTTTAATTGATTCTTATCATTGAACAATTAATAATGTAGCTTCATGAAAGTCGTTTCCATTTTCTGAACTTCTGGCACTCTCATAAGAGCTTGATGAACCGTCACAAGAGGGAACAGAATCAATCCATTAAGAAGAGTAACATTTTATGGGTGTAAAATGTTTATTGATATCTGCAGTGTCAGAGCGAATCTCTCTGCCATAACGTCTCTTTCCTTTAGAAATTAGCATTTTAAAAAGAATTATGACCCACATGCCTCAGATGTCCAGTATAGATGATGACACAGACAATATGAGTCAGAAGAAATTAGGAATTGTGGGCACATTAATAGTGAAATGACCCACATGCAAGAAATTCGCAGGCAGTTGACTGTGAAACTATTCAATAACTTTAAATTATGTACTATTCTGTAATAGTTCCTCCCATTTTAGGTCTTGTTTTTGATCATCACCAGGTTCAGCATTTTTGTAACTAAGCAAGAAATAGAACTTGAGATTGGTCAACTTCATGATTTTCAACAACTCAGTTATTAAAAAAAGCAGTATTTGTAAAAGATGCTCAAACCCCTGGTTTTAAAGAAGGTTTTCAAGTGTTCATTCATGCATGAGTATTCATGTCTGATGCTTAATGTTGTTAACCGTTATTCTAAATGTTATTTTTTACATTGAACAGATTTTTAAAATTCTTTTTTTTTGAGCCTGTCCTGGAACTAGCTCTTGTAGACCAGGCTGGTCTCAAACTCACAGAGATCCGCCTGCCCAAGCCTCCAAGTGCTGGGATTAAAGGCGTGTGCCACCACCGCCCAGCTAAAATTTTTATAAGAACATATTTATTGTTATGTTAGTCACTATAGCAAAGAATTGGGATCAATCTCTGTCTTAGTTAGGGTTTCTATTGCTCTGAAAAGAAACCATGACCACGACAACTCTCAAAAAAAAAATAACATTTAATTGGGGTGGCTTGCTTCCAGTTTCTGATGTTCAATCCATTAGTATCATGATGCGGACCATGGCGGCATGGAGGCAGTCATGATGCTGGAGTAGTAGCTGAGAGTCTTGCATCTTGCAGGCAACAACAAGTGGATTGAGCCACAGGTGGTATCCAGAGTATATAGAAGACCTCAAAGACCACCACCACAGCGACACACTTCTTCTGTCAAGGACATACCCACTCCAACAAAGCCACTCCTCCTAATAGTGGCACTTCCTATCACCTTATAGGGGTCAATTACATTTAGACTACTACAACCTCATTGTTCATCAGCAAAACTAAAATAATGAAAATTTAGTGTATTATGTAACATTATACTAGTTTACAGGAAATTAGGTAGAGTAATATATACTACTGAGATCACATATTCTCACAACCACATGTTCTTTCTCATATGTTGAATGTAGCTAATAATATATGTACATATGTAAAGAAATATGCACAAGAAAGGCTAAGTAATAGGGGATGGGGAAAGGTTGAATGCTGCTAATAGATACATTTTTTTTATATATGAAGCTAAATTTTTTCTAGATCTAATTCTCCATTGTTTCATTTTGGGTTTTTTTGTTGTTGTTTGTTTATATAGTGAATAACTGCATAAATTTTTTTCAAATGTAAAATTTAGTATGAAACTTGGCTGTTTCTGTTTTGAATCCTGATTCTGGTTGTACTGAATCTTTGAATTGGGTCAATTAATTATGGTCTGTGATGTTTCTATTTACAACTTTTAAAAATAAACATTTAGAACAAAAGACCAAAATCCAAAGTCAGGAATGGGCCTCATTTCTGTCACTTAAGCCCTTCTTGGGTGGTGAAGCAGAAGTGAAAATCTGAGGCTGATCTGAACAATACACATGCATCCACACAGAGAGAGAAAGAGACAGAGGCACACTCACATGTATAAACATGTATATCAAGTTATATTATATTATATATGGCATACACATGTGCACCCTTTAAAAATGTCTTCTGGGCATCTCTGTTGCTTCTGCTAACACTCTCAGAAGGAAAGATGCTGTGGAAGTTATATCAGATAAACCTGGAACGATTTGTTGAGGTTATTGGTTCTGCCTTAGACTTTCTCACTTAGCAGGAGCAGTTTCCATTTTTCTGCACTTCTGGGGAATGCTGGTGATGCTGGTCTGGAGAGTCTTCTTGAGGGGTGTTGCTGGACACCTTCCTTATGAGAGTCCTTTACAAGACAGTCATAGTCACTGGGTGTTTTATTAAATTTCTCAAGAAAAAAATAGTGTTTCATAAGTTAGGATATAAACACACAGTCTTGAAAGTGGTGTCAAATTTATAGAAATATTTTTAAAACAAACTGAAGAGTTTGTGGCTGTTTCTTATGGAACTTGAAAATGAAGCAATGTTTAAGCTACATTGTATCAGAAAGTTGTAGAATAGCTATGGAAGGAGACAAAGAGCCATGGCATCCCCTTTAAGTCCCTTGGATGACAATCTAAACATTAATTTTCGAGTATTTCTTTCTTTTTGGAAACTACAAATTTTGGGATCCTGTTGTGTCAGCTCTCTGTCCCTAGACAGATGTAGGGATTTACGCTTGAGAATTAAACTCTGGCCCTTTTATCTTGGATAGCATTCATGTGGATGGAAGCACATATTTTTGCCAAACTAAACGTTTCTTATGCTTCCCTATGGCCACTTCAATGCTTTAGAAACACCAGAGTCATCGACCAGGTCAGAAGGTGAAGAATCAGCATGTGTCACATAGCGGTTCTTTCTCTTACTGTGATTTCTTTCAAGCATTGAGCTTATTTCGAATGGAAGAATACAAAAGGAACATCAAATCTCTTATTTATCCAGTTGAATGAATGTTTAAGATTAGCATATGAAGTAATAGTTTCATTCTGGTGTTTGCAAACATTGCATGTCCCTTTCAAGCTTCCTCCAAGCAATGTCCAGCCAGTCTCACAAGTATTTCCTTAGCTTCCCCAAAAGATTACTTACCTGCTTAACTCTCGTTGTCCTTTTATTTATTTTTTTTCTTTCATGACTTAAACACACAAATAACACAAGAAACTTTATATCTAGGGTCTACATATGGGAGTAGGCCTACCTTTTCTGTCTGTGAGCCTAGACTGCTGTTTAGCTATTTAGATTTTACCCAGTGTGATTCCAATTCAGAAGAGAACAGGTTCTATATGGACTTTAAGAAATTTCCTGAACACTGCAAGCTGATTATAGAAAAAGTAGGGTGTGATTGCCAGATGACAAGCCTGAAGCAAGTGAAGAAAGGGTAGCTTGGCTGTCTAATCAGTAGGTTTCAAACACACATCAAGAAATGACAGAGAGATTCTGGGCTGTCGTTGCAACAGAACACTCGAAAGAACCGTAAGCTAAAGCTTAAATGTCTTAAGCAATTAGTATGGGGAGAAAAATCTAGATGTTACTCAACTAAAGAGATTAAATCTGCTTAAGATGTCAGAGGTCAATATTTGAGGCTACTTGAAAGAACTGAGCTTCTGTTAGGAAGTCCAGAATTGAGTAAGTGTGGCTAACTGATACGTATGGTTATCACACAGAGCTCATCCATGCTGTGAAAATGACCCATGCTGACATGAAGATCCACGGAAACTTTTAATCTTGTGAAAATTGTGTCACTGAGTGTGCTATTGCTAATTGAAAATCTTTGGGCTCTCATTACAAGTAAACCTTAAAAAGAAAACCTTGTTTCACTATGTTTATCTAGGTAAAAATCTAATTTGTTTGCTATTTTATATCCAGCCTATTAGTTCTCACTCCATCATCTAGACCTTTACCTTATCTTTCATGCCCACAGTCTGCTCTTTCTCTTGGTTGGCTGTGCTTACCCCTCAGTCACTCATCTCTATCTAAATAGATTGCCTGGATGTAGACTCACAAATATCCATGTAGCCCTCACCACACACATGTGCACTTGCTTAGTAATTTTCTCTTTGTTGCTTAGTACCGCCAAAAAACAACAGAAACTTACTCAATGTTCTTTGTGGAATGGTAAGTCCATAAAATAAAACAAGATTTAAAATGTTACATGAGTAAGTGAATAATTAAGCCAGATTCTAAGGTAAAGTTTAAATAAACTATACAATACAGATAAATGAATCTAAGAAATACTTGCTAAATATGCTTACCTAGTTTCTAAAAGACTGATCAATATCTCAAATAGGTAATATAGTTCACTTTTCTATGATTCAGAACAAAATAAAAACTTGGTGGAAACAGAATGACATTGAATTACAATTATACACTGTCTAAACATGTAATATGCAGATGAAAATAGGAAACATCTTATTAAAATTAGAAATAAACATACTAATTTATTGAGAGATATTAGAAAATTTCAAGATCTTATGCTTTTTCCTTTATTAAATGAATTTATAACTATAGAGTTGCCTAATTAAATTAATTATAGACTTTGGAACATTTTAATATGCTTGCTATTTAGATTATACAAAATTATGAGGAAAGGCTTCCGACCTGGGTCACAAAAGGGCTGTCTTGTTACTATGCCTACTATGAACCTGTCATCTTTTTCTTAAGTCATTATATGGAATATAGTTTCTTTTTGAATAGGAACACATTAATATAAAGCTCTATTACGGAAAAATTCCTGATTCATTTTCATACTACAATAGGTGACTTTTTAGTTTTAGTGAAAAGATTCCACATTAGAATGTCTTTGACTCTTCATATTACAGCAGCCACTGAATTGTCTTAGAAAATGTTGCATTACCTTTTTTGCTTTGAAGTTTGCATTATGTATAAAGAGCTATTTGGGTTTAAAAAGCGCATTGAAGTATTAGGATCAAATAGACTTATTTTCGTTAGTCCTTTAAAATTCAGCGGGAACCATTTTTTGTCCTTTATAAATTGTTTTAATTTTTAAATGTCATATACTGTATTTACATCACTCCCCAATCCCTAAAATCCCTCCCATTCCCTCACCAAGCTCATTAACTCTAGTTAATGATCTTTTTTTAATATTTATAATTTGTACATATATAGAGATAATTATATGAGTGCATCCTGTTGATTCCATTAAATGTTGCTCATATAATCTGTTTTTATAGCGGATCACTGGTCTTGACTAACAAGTTAGGGGCCTCACCCCTGAGGAAGATTAATTCTCTTGTCAGTAGTCTATATTGCCTACAACTCTTTATTTAAGGATAGAGGCACTTGAGATTTCTCCCATCTACCTTGGCATATCATCTGGTGCCATTGTTTCGGTTCCTGTTTAAGTTGCAATATTGCTGAAACCTCATGGGTTCACTTTCCTTTCTTGTCTCTAAAAAGCAGACATCTTTTCATCTTATAATATTTCCTTTCTCTCTCCTGCGATATTCCTGAACCTTCTGTATTGGGGTTGTGTTGTGGTTGTGTTGTGGTTGTGTGTCTATTGTAACTGAACCCCAACAGTTAGCTGCTTTCTGCATTTTAACGAGCTGTCACTTTTTGTAACTGTGTCTTTCAGTGTGAAAAGTGTCTTTGGTGAGTACTGAGAGTTACTTTTATTTGTGTATATATAGATGAATACTAAAAACAAAATTATTGTCCTTTTTATTAGAATATAAAAAAATTAGAAAATTATTTCCCAATATTTATTATGTAAATAATAGTGAATAGTTCCATGAAAACATACATTTGTAAACTAGTAAAGTCGGATTATACTTTCCTAAACGTGATGATGTCATTTTAGGGAAATATTTTTGCCATAGATTCACGAACTTACTGATTTAACTTAAATGTAGATTTAATTGTTGGGTCAAAGGGGTGGCATGACTGAAATGGGAGCGCTGAGAAAAGACCTCTCAATGTGTAGGTAAGAGAGAAGGGCTGGAGTCCTTAATAAGATTCCCAAATTGAAAGAGATGCTTTTAAGAACACCTGTGTAATTAGTGATGACCAAAGGCAAAGGAGACTTAATTTTGTGAGAGAATTAGGCTGGATGTCAAGTAATAATTCCAGCCCATTAATGTACTACCTTCGAATTTACCTACAAAGCTAAAATAAGCAGGCTAATTAAAAATATTAGTGACATGTTTACAATGATTGCATACTTTATGCTCCCCAGAATCTCATGAGGAAATTTACTCTTCTTAAGAATTCTAACAAATAATTGTCCTTCACTTATGAGCCAGTGCTCATCTTTCAGAGGAGTACACATGTGTAATTTGTTACTTACTGAGGAATAAAAGATACTATTATTGGTTTGATAGTTGTGCTATCTTATTTCTAATGGCACAATATATTTCATATTTAGGTCATCTGTACACCTTTTCAATGATATTTGCTATTTCTCATATTAATCTCATTTTAAAATGGGGGAAATTATTGCACAGTTCTTGTTTATTTGCTCCCTAGTTCAGGTAAAAACTGAAATTAGTCCTTCAAGTCTCCAGACGTGGTGTTTCTTGTTCTCTATCCAATATGGGTGTCATTTGCAAGCACTAAATATCTTGCTGAGAGAAATGGATTGCAAGTTTTAATATAGAAGTCAGAAAACCCTTTCAAGAGGATGAATCCAGATCTATGGCCCTTCATACAAAAGGAAGTGAGTTACATTGCTGTTCTAGCAAATGACAGCAGACAATACATGCATCTCAAATGTTAGGGAGAATCTGAGGAAATGGAGGAAGGCATGCGTGGCTCCTGGGAGTGAAAAAAGAAAGGGATATTAGTGATGCACCCTGAAGAGTCAGCGGATGGCTCACACTTAATGATTGCCCAGGATTCTGACTATGCCCATAAATGACATGGGGAATATTTGGAGCATTTCATATGTCGTCTTAGCTATTATGACCAAATATTTGTCAAGAAGCATCCTGAGTCTCTTTTGACTGACAGGTAAGAGGACACAGTTATGACAGGGAGGGCATGATGTTAGGGATGTGAGGTAGTAGTTGCAATGAGTCTGTAGTTTACAAGCAGAGAACAGACAGGAAGTGTGACTGGAATACAAAATCTCAAGGGTCACCTTAATGAGCAGCAAGGCTGCGTTTCACAGCCTTCTGAAGCAGTACCACCAGTGGGAGACCAATGGTTCAAACACAACCGCTGCTGCGAGCAATTTTAAATGCAGACCATGGCATCTGTTTTACATCATGAATGGTTCGTCAATCTAAAACCACAGGGGGAAGAGTAGAGATATGGATATATAGGTTAGGAAACAATTTCTGTCATACAAATAAAGTTACAGTGGAGCGAGTGAAATTGCAAACTGGTGAGGAGAAGCTAGTGGATATCGAGAGAAATTTGGTAGAGTCAGGCAATATTTTGAGAAGAATCACAGAATTTTGTGAATGATTATATATAAATATAATCATATTTTGTAAATGATTATATATAAAAATACAATACAGGAAAGATGGATCAACATT
The DNA here is from genome assembly GCF_000317375.1 of Microtus ochrogaster. Lineage (NCBI taxonomy): Eukaryota > Metazoa > Chordata > Mammalia > Rodentia > Cricetidae > Microtus > Microtus ochrogaster. Next base: position 13,516,199 of record NC_022028.1, on the reverse strand, counting down.
GTCCTAAGGAACTACAAAATAAAGTTGCTGTTACTAAGTTGAAAAAGACCATGGAAGAGATTTTGCTACAGGAGTTCTAGGTCCGCATGCATTGTAATAAGCATGTAAGTTCAAACTGATTAAGTATACCAATTTGGAATGTGGGAGAGACAGTTCAATCACATATAAGGATCTGAAAGTCATAAGTAGCTACTTAAAATTATGAGAGTTTATGATCTTATCAAGACAATGATTATAAATACAAAGAGACTAATACCAGGGTTTTAGACTTCCTAACACAAAAGATGTGGGGAGTCCAGAAAGATAGTTCAGTTGGTAGAAGTGCTTGCTATGCAAACAGGAGGACCTGTTTGAATCCTTAGAGACAACGTAAAAGCTAGTGTAGTAAAACAGTTGATGTGTTTCCAGCTATCCAAAATGGATCTTGGAAAAATACACAGATAGAAAAATCCTGGAAGCTCACTGTCTAGGTGGCTGTCATATCTGTCATTAAACAAACAAACAAATAATAAATAAATAGAAATGTTCTTCAAAAAAGATGTAGGGTGATGACCAATACTGGATATTGTCCTCTGTCCTTTACACATGTGGTATTCATACCTTCACTGAGTAATAAATGCTCACACACGAAAGCTCCTGCTTACACACAGACATGGAAGACATGAAGAAAATAAAGTACACTTTAGAAGGCATGTCAGATATTTAAAACCTAAGAACATGGTGGTGTCCGTTATGCCAAGTATAGGGTAGAAAATGGGCAGAGTGAATAAACATTTACAGTTCCACTGTTGGTCAAGAAAAATGAGGGCAGATCTGTTATTTCTTGCTCATAAACAAAATGTTTACTGTCGAACTTGCCAAGAATGCCTCTGTGGTGGTTTTGGAGAGCAGAATTCTGAGTGACCTAAATAGATAGTAATTAAGGGCAAATAAGATAAAATACATGAGAAGGAATGAATGCAGATCTTTCTAGAAACTTGGCTGAAAAAAATGAACTGGATATTGAGAAGCTACATATGGCCAAGTGAAATAATTTTTGAGATAAGCTTTAAGAATGCTGGTTGAACCCAGTTTCATGATGTAGCCAATGATAACCTTGAACTCCCAATTCTCCTCTTTCTACCTATGTAACGCTTTGCTTATAGGCTTGTGCCATCATGCCTTGATTATGTTCAAGAAAGCTTAGCATGCTTTATATGCTAAATAATTATTTGGAAACAGTTAAATTGAGTATACATTTTATTATTTAAATCAGTTTTTAGCTTTAAATAGATTTTGATCATTGTCTTCCCCTCCCCCAAGTTCTTCAAGATCCTGAGAATGAAGTTTGTTTCGAAGTAGTGGAAGGTAGTTCAGAGACAGTTGGGGAGTTTTCTTTTTTTTTTTTTCGTTGTTGTTTTTTTTAATTTTTTTAATTAATTAATTTATTTATTAAAGATTTCTTAAGAGATGAGTGTAGAGGGAGAATAGAGAAGTCAAGCCTATTGGTTCAGGAAGAATAGTGAATGCATAATATGAAGTTCTTTGACTTCTTTGTAGTTTGAGATAAACTGAAGCTGAGACTGAGTGAATGAAGCGTTGTCTATCTAGAAAAGGAAGATAAGTAACAGATGAGAAAATAATTCCTTCCTTAGCACTTACCTGTTTGTTTTTAATCAATGGCACTAATTGTAAACCAAGGATGTTTGTGCATTCAAATTGTAAGTTAATTATCCATAGCCAACTAGCCATCCATGTAGTTCATTGTAGAGTGTTTGCTACCACTAGTCATTTACTTTTATCGTCTCACCTATTTAGTTTAATTAACTTTCTATGATTTTGTTTAACTTTCCGGACTACTGTTGACAAAAGGTTATAGCTTGTTAAAGGAGATGCTCATTTACCATTTTCAAAGACCAGATTCGCAATTGTAGGTGTCATTGGGATGACAGTCACCAACCACTCAAAAGTTGGAGGTCTGTAAGAACCACCTGACATGTCTGTTGATTTACTATACGCTTGATTAAACCTAGGTAGTTGTCTCTGCATCTTCTGCTTCTGTTCATTAAAAAGTCCATCAAACAATAAAATCTCACAGTATATTTTGAGAGTAGAAATGTGTTTTAATAATACATATAGTGTAATATGTTTGATGAAGACATTCAGAGGTTTATAGTTTTGCTAATTCACAGTGATAAACAGAAAATGAATATCAATAATAAAGGAAACAATTAATTTTACATGTATTTATTTGTATGAATACTTTGCCCACATGTATGTCTGTATCTCAAGGGTTCCCATGAAAGCCGGAAGAGGATATCAGAGCCTTTGGAACTGAAGTTACAGACCTTTTGCAGAAATGGGGTTGCTGGGACTTTGCATATACATCCAATTAAAAACAAATTTAAAAAATATTCAGAAGCTTCATATACTCATATACACACATATATGGAACAATTTACCTCTCCTCCCCTAAAAGAATCAAAATCATAACAATATGTTTCCTATAGTAAGAATAGTCATTATCATGTGTTTTACTGACTTCAATATCTTTGTAACTGACTTGGAGAATTTTGGAAGATAAATTGCTTGTCATATTTCTCCCAGTATTATCGCAAATCATAGCTAATGAGAAGCCTCTTGGAAAATAGTTTTAAATTCCGCATACGTTGTGGATTCTCAAGGTTCTAATTAAGCAGAATGTTTATATGCTTTATCTCAACATAAAGGATTCTGGATGGAGGTTTTCAACTTACCCAATGACAAGTGCTATACATTTTAAAGAAAGCTTGACACTTTTCCTACTACTTCTGGGACTTGACTCTGACAGAAAGGAGAGAAAAAAATAACAACACCAATTATACCAGTCATTCTGAAAAATAAAGTTCATTCTTTGAAAATTGGGTTGGTATACTTGAAAGTGCACCTGTTCAGAATTGCAAGATTAGAAATTGAGTTCTTGATTGTCTGCTTCACACCTCTACAAACTCGGGGAGCCACAGCATTGTGAATGAGAATAACAAATGCCAGTCGCATAGGTTGTCTATGAGAGTTAAGATAATGGAGATGCGTCCATTGGTGCACATTACCTAGCAATCAACAAGCAACCACTTCAATTATTAAATATTCATAAAACAGTAATTGATGTTATGGTATACAATAGAGATGAAACAAACTCATGTAGGCGTCTAGTTGTTTATACCTTTTTCTCAATAAAGAAAAAAAAATTATTGTGGAAATTAAAATGTTTTATGTTACATGACTAAATTGTAGGTGATTCTTTTACGCCACTTTTACGATTTCTTTTAATTTTTCAAGTTTATATGTGGCAGATATATTGATTAATTGCATCTTATAAGCAGCTGCTTTTGTTCTCTCCTGTTTTCTGTTCTCTCATTTATGCAGAACATTTATGTTGTTATAGCTCAGGCAGTTTACAAGATATGTCTAAGTATGTATTTATTTTCCAGTTCAGCTAGTCTGAATTTTGTGAAGCCTTTTTTTTTTAAATAAAGAATCATATGTTTTTTTTTTTTTTTAGTTCAGAAAACACTGCTACTATTAAGTAGCTAACTCTGTTATAGTCTTTCTGCTCCTTCTTTATGTGGAATTCTTGTTTCCTGAGAGTTTGGATGTCTGGAGTCCCCTCTCTCTCATTCCCCTCTCAGTTGTCTTTGAATCTCCTTATGAAGGTCTCAACAAATGACTGCGTTCACTTTCTGTAGCTTCTCATAAGTCACGCAATATAGATCATCTCCTTGTTCATTTTTGGTAGAGATGCGAAACTATTAGAAAGGAATACTGAGACCTATAAGTTAGTTTTTCTCTTACGGCGTATGTTCATGGTTTGAATAGTTTTGTTTAGCTGGTCTTGAAACTTCTAGTGCTGTATGTTCTGTTTTTTGTTGAGTGTCTGGTTTGTGAAAGAGTATGGCACGTGAGTTTATATGGATGCTCTTTTTACATTTATTTTTATTTTTTTATTATTAGTTCTTTGAGAATGTGATACAATGTGTTTTAATGTATTCACTTCTTTCCCATTTCCTTCTAGATTCAAGTCTTCTTTCCCACCTACCATACAGCTATGCGTGGTTACTTGTGTGTGTTTGTGTGTGTGTGTGTCCTTGTACTGCCCATACATCGTTGAATGTGTGGTTGATCCAACAGGGGAAGCACTCTTGATGAAAACTGACTTTTCCTCTCTCAGCAGCTCTCACCTTCATTAGCATATCCCTAGGCATGATACTTTGTGTCTAATTCCCCTTGCGGTGTTAGAGATTGTGTCTGGTGGGAGGTTTAACAGGTCTTGTGAATGCTTTTACAACTTCTGTGAGTTCATATATGCAACAGCCATGCTGTGTTCAGAGAACAGGGTCTCCTTGTCGTCATCCATGGCTTCTTGCTTTTACAATCAGTCTGGCTCCCTTCTAAAATGAGCCCTGAGCCTTGAGAGGTGGGAATGTGGTGTAGATAGCCCACTTATGAATGACCATTCCAGAGTCTCTTATTCCCTATACCTTCACTAGGTGCAGGTCTCAGTGTTAATTCCAATCTATTGCAAATAGAAGTTTCTGTTATGAGGGGTGAAGTATATATGGATCCATCGTATAATGACAAATACTTAGGAATTAGTTCAATAGCTTCATACTCTTTTAATTTATTATCATCATCATAATAGCAGTTACTCCCCTGGAACCTGTGACAGAGACACAGATTCTTAGGTCCGATAATATTACAGAGTATGAATTTTGTTTTATTGGGTGGACTTAAATCAGAAAATGGTTGGTTATTCCTTTGATGTTTTGGCTACTATTATACTGGTAGACATTTCTTACAATGATAGTACTTATTGTATCTCTCAGATTTTACATCTGGCTAAGACCAAGGATTACTTTTTTTCTATAGTAGCATGGATAGCAACTTCAAGCACTATGACTGCTAACCAATAGAGATGTAGCTTCCAGGTGAGCAGCAGCTTGATTCTGTGACTCAAATATATGATATATTCAGCAATAGGTTCTTACCATCAAGTTCTAAAGGGTAACAGATAACATTAGTAATAGCCCATAGTGTTTAAGACCTAGACTTCATTGGCCAACAGCTTTAAAAGTGATAACTCACTCTGGACATTGAACTTTATATTTGTTAGCCTGTCTTCTCTAACAGGCACATCTTTTCATTATAGGGTAACCGTATTTTAGCTACTTTATATATTTGTATGTACATATTTAAGGAAGTTTCTTAGCTTTCCACATGACGTTTCTCTTTTTTAAATTGGCTCTGGCAATTTTTGTTACTCTATACATGCTAGAGTATTCTCAAAGGATGAAATTCCTAAGACAATAAACGCTAAAAATCAAAGAAAAGAACAAGCATGGAATGTATCTTCATTTAACAATGAATTAAATTACACTTTTCAAAATTTGTTTAATTTAGTAGTGAATTAAATATGCTTTACAAAGACCCTGATGACCTGATGCTGAAGAAATAGAAAGTAAGATGAGATTGCATTTTATATTAACAAGCTGTCATAAGAAAATCAAGACACGGTATGCGTACAAATGACAAGTGAAAATAAATATTGAGAAAAATAACACCTTTTACAGGACTGTCTTCGATCATTTGAAATGTAAAACCCTTCATATAGATATCTGAATGTATATTTGAGGATGATCATATAAACATGGAGAAATGATAGGTGGTTCCCATCTATAGATGGTATTTGCATGGTGAATGGTGTTTTTAAGGTGGCAATAGAAGAAGTGGGGTGGAAGGAGATAGCATAGCTAAGTCTGAAGGGAAAGAAAAAACACATTTTATTTTGTTATAGACTGATATAATTACTTGTTAATACTAAAAACAGAACATTTGCGTTTCTTAAAAATAGAGAGGCCTGCCAAACAAAGAAGGTAAAGGTGCTGGAAGTAGTCCTGCATGCCTCTAGTTCCACCATTCAGCAGGCAGAGAAATGTGGGCTGCTATGATTTCAAAGACAGTCCGATCTAAATACACAGACTAGTCAAGTGAGACCATATCTCAAAAAGAAAGAAAGAAACCAACAAACAAAAATGATGCCTCATGCCCACTATTTTCTCTAAAGCCTCTTAGCATCCAGGAGGTGGTAATAATCTACCTGGCCATGAGCAAGTCAGTGAATAAAGGAAATGTGGTAGCCACACAATCTAATGTCGGCCAGCATTTGAAAGGAGGAAGTCTTGTTACTTTCTGCAGTCTCGATGAGCTTTAAGTATACTACATTAAGATAAAATTAATTTCCCAGATTACAAGTACTATATGATCACCCTCATATGAATTACTGTACGTAGTCAAATGCACAGCAGCAGAAAGCTGAATGGTAATCATCAGGGCATGGTATACAGGGAAAAGCAGATTTTGTTTAATGACTATGGAGTTTTCTATCTGCATCATAGAAAAGCTATGGAGATTTAATTCCAAGTAATATGAATATACTTAATATTCCTAATCCATACACTAAAATAAGTAATTTTGAATATAAATAAAGTATGGATATGTATGTTTATATAATTTGAATTTAAATGTACATTTTAGTTGTATCTAAATATATCTATATGTCTAAGTATACATGTATCTATTCATGCAGAGTTGATGGTTGCTCCCTAAGAGACTGCAACATTTTTGTGCCACGTTTATTCTATTTCCCATTAAATTACAGCATCCCCTTCCATGTCTTGGTACTTCCCATTATAATAATAACTCTTTTTCTTTTTGAAAACACATTATAGAACAGCCTCTGCCATTCAATGAATAGGCATACCACCATTGCAATTAAACAACTATAAATTTTCTCATTCATATTCCTGTGAGTAGAATTCTGAATCACAGATAATAATATTTACTTTTCTTCCCATTTAAAAATGTGAATCCTGTCCGAATAAACTGCCATAGAACTTAAGAATACCCTTTTTGGTATAGTCTGCTAAGTTGCAAAAAGTATCAGTCTCATTAACTTATTGATATACTTACAAATTATTATTGATGTAGTTTTATTTTATCATATTATTGAGATGAAAATATTTTCTTATCTTCACTATTGACTTCAATTTTAATCTGAATTTTTGAAGATTTTATATGAAGACCAGACCATTTCTTTTTACTAGTAAGATAAGCAATTTATTTATTTATTTTTGTTTTATT
>NC_022028.1:13507148-13508944 GCF_000317375.1 Microtus ochrogaster | reverse complement strand
CCCCCTCCCCCTCCCTCTCCAGTCCAAAGAGCAGTCAGGGTTCCCTGCCCTGTGGGAAGTCTAAGGTCCTCCCTCCTCTATCCAGGTCTAGGAAGGTGAACATCCAAACAGACTAGGCTCCCACAAAGCCAGTACGTGGAGTAGGATCAAAACCCAGTGCCATTATCCTTGGCTTCTCAGTCAGCACTCATTGTGGTCCTGAACCTTAGAAATCACTCATTCCAACCTTTGCTACTATAAAAACCCAACCCCAAGTGCACACAGGCCTCTCCGATTACTCAAATATGTTGGACACACTGAGAGTCTGAGTTCAAACTTGAATAAGAATAAAGGTTCTTTGCTTTTACATATATGAAGACCAGTTTTTAATACCTTTCTGCATAGCCTTTCTCCTCCTCTCCTACACCTCCATGTTCTCTCCCAATTTCCTCTCAAATCTTTGACTTCTTTTCATATTAACAGGTTTTTTTTACACACACAAACTTCACTCCATTTAGTGTTGCTTGTGTCTATATGTGTTTAGAGCTGACCACTTGAGGTTAGATAACTCATCATGGTGTTCTCTGACCAGAATACTTATTCTTCACCTCAGCAGCCATTAACTGTCTGTAGCTCTTCATCTAGAGGTGGGGCATTGTGGTACATTGTAGTATTTCCTCTCTCTGAGGTGGCATGTCAGCTGATGTTGTCATTATACAGGTCTTGTCTCTCTAACATATTACTGAAAAATCACAGATGAAGCTTCCTTGTCATATAGAAGACACTATAAAGTGGTAGAAGTTTATGTCCTCTGGTGCTTAAAATCATACTGCCCGCTCTTCTGTAATGTGTTCTACATGTCGATTTTATTCTGCAGATATATGATTTGGGTAGGGTGTGACTCTGCTTCTTCCTCGGGTTTAGCTGCAGGTCTGCTAGGTGGAAGAAAGCCAAAGCTGGGAATAGGGTCTGAGGGCTGCAAATATGATGGACATAGTCCTCTGGGCTATGACTTGTGAATTAGCTCAACTTTATTCCAGGGTATCAGAAAAATATAGGATTTAGAAGCCTGGAGACAAAGCCCAATTTGCATTAAGTGGAACATTTCCACATAAGACTGGGTTGTTTGCAGTAGGGTCTTAAAGTGAAGCTCCTATAGTACAAGTCTTGGTTACCATAGATGGAGCAAAATAAAAATTTCTAGCAAGAAACTGTGCCAAGGTCATGCTAGAGATATATCAAGAATCCAGATTTATAGTCAGCTTTCAGATAAAGTCAGCCTAGAGACATTCTCCAGATAAGAGCTGGTAGAGAGTGGGGAGTTTCCATTGGGAGTCCCTCATTTCAAGCTTTAGAGGAAACTGCCACGCCTTGATAGACTACAGCCTCTGACCATCAAGGCCGCCAAACAGTCCGACACAAGCAGCCTGTTGTTCCTTTCATTTAGAACAGTTGTGGATTTCTCTAATAGCTTCCCTTTGAGACAAAGGAAGCAGCTTTGTAGAGGGCTGAGAGCTACACTCGCTGTGGGAAACTCAGTAGTAAATGACTTGGCTTGTTTCTCAGCTCCAGAAAAAGAAACAAGTAGTGAATTCTATTTATTCTGAGGACCTCTTATTTATATCTTTACTATCTCCGCTCCGTGTAGGTTTTTGTTGTTGTCCATTAACAATCATTTCTGTAATGTGTTTTAAAATAATTTCACTATATAAATGATATAATTTTTATATAATTAAATAAACTTGAGTTTGAAGTGCATGTGCTACAGTGTCGTAGTTAGAATCCTTTGTGTGTGTGTGTGTGTGTGTGTGTGTGTG
>NC_022028.1:13488387-13507048 GCF_000317375.1 Microtus ochrogaster | reverse complement strand
CTTGACTGTACATAGGTTGCTCTGCTCCATCACTCCCTTTGCTAGTAGAGCATTTTCTTGTTTATAAGCTTTCTCCTTTTCATATATATTTTTTTTCTGTCGCATTTTTAATTTTCCAAAACAGTCACTTGATTTCTATACTAATTTCTGACCCTATAATTATTAAAATGGCATTTTATTTTATTTTTAAAAGTTTGCAACAATTTGATTTCTACATCCTTTAATATTTCACCTGTGTTCTTTGTCCTCTTGGCAGTTTTCTTTCCCTTGCGCATTGTTGAATACACTCAGTTATTAGATTACTTTGTCTTTTGAATAGTCCCTATTAGTCATAAAAGCAGAAGCCTTAGTGTCATCGTGTAGCTTCCATAAGTCAGTACTTCATTAAGACAACATGCATTTGCAATGTTTCATGCAAGAGACACTGAGTCCCTTGTAACATAAGAAATAAAATTGAGTTCAGTGAATTACAAATAGTGGATGCAGAAAAGAGAGAGGCGAGGAAGACAGATGCTTAATTATAAAAATATTTACCCTGAAGGAAGAAGAGAGATGAGAGGAGCTGCTAGCCCATGTCTTTAATACCAGTCCTCAGTAAAGTAGGATTGCCATGAATTTGAGGCAAGTCTCTACTACGTACCCAATACCAGGTCAGCCAGTAGTTTCTAACAAATTCTTTCTAAAGAAAACAAAAGAAGAAGAGGGAGAAGAGGGGGACAAGAGCAGAAGGAAGAGAGGGTTGTGGAGAAATTGGAGGAGCCACTGAGAAATTTCTCTTTTAAGTTAGTTGCCAAGTTGGTAGAGTCTGAACTTGTGGATCGAGATTATTCTTGCGTGTGTTTGGCTTCTTTCACATACTAGAGAGCAGTGAATCACCTCAATATGTACTGACACACTGCTAGTGAGTTCACAGACCAATCTTCATGCAGCTTTTCTATGTGTAGAATATGCCAGTGACTCACGTAATGACCCTCTGTTGTCAGAAATCTGCTGGCTTTCTTACTCATTATGGTTTGTCTGTCCTCTTAAATATAAAGTATGCATGCTCAAGTTCAAAGGTAACCTCCCGAGGTTGGTTCAAAACCCGTGAATCCCATTTCCATAGATGTCAGGATAATTCATTTAAGTACTTAAATGGAATCGTTTCAGCCAAAAGAATTTGCAAATTTGGCACTAAACACAGTAGCGAAGGAGACTGACATAAAAGTGTGAAGAATAATTTATAGGAGATTTTGAAATCTAGAAATGTCAGTTATGAATTTTCTTGGAAACAGATTGTCCACAGCACTCAGGCTACTATTTGGCAAAAAAAAAAAAAATTCTTAGCATTAGTGTTTTTTGGCAATATTACATGTAAGTTAGTACTGTTTTAAAATACTTAATCAAAAGATTTCAAATAAGTTTAGCATTATTAAGTTTCTCATGTCACCCTGAATTTGTTTGGTATAGAATATTTGAAAAAAACTACTATAAAATTTTGTAAGTCATCAAGGTTTAATTATTATGATTCCTCAATTTACCATGCCTTTAGCAGTAATCATGACACAGTTAGAGGCTACATGAAAAAGAACCATATGGCCTTTTACAAGAAGACCTGTGACTACTGATGAGTAAAACAAACACTGAGACATTGAGTGAAGCCTTCTCCAGTGGGGGCATTAGGCAGCGTATTGCAAACTAATGAAGACAGAGCTGTGTTGAGGACACTGTCATAGCAGTGGCTCGAGTAACAATGAGATACGAAATTGTTTCCAACAGCTGAAGAGGGGCATCTGTTTTTAGTTAGGGTTACAAAACTGCCCTGATGAAACACCATGACCGAGCAACTTGAGGAAGAAAGGGTTTCTTCAGCCCACACTTCCACATCCCCAGTTCATCATCAAAGGCAGTAAAGACAGGAACCCAAACAGGGCAGGAATTGGAGGCAGGAGCTGATGCAGAAGCCATGGAGGAGTGCTACTCACTAGCTTGCTCTTCATATCTTTCTCAGCCTGCTTTCATATAGAAGCTAGGACCACCAACCCTGGGAGGGCACTCGTAAGAGTGGACTGGGCTCTCTATCATCAATCACTAATTAAGAAAATACCCTACAGGTTTGGCTACAGTCAGATCTTCTGAGGATATTTTTCTCCTTTGAGGTTCCCTCATTCAGGTCACATTAGCTTGTGTCGAGATGTCATAGAACTAGATAGCACAGGCAGCTGAGAAGGAGTCAGACCACACTGTTCTTACTACCAATGCTGGCCGAAAACACAAGTATGAGGACAACTCCAGTCTGTGCAGTACATGCAGACTCTATGAGAAAGGGATGAAAACTTGATCCTTTCATGAGTGTTCATTCATTGCTTACAATCCTGCCATTTTCACTGGTCAAGTTTGCCTTCTTAGTGAAGGATACATAATCAGACACCACCCCAGTTAAGCATAGCTGCTTTCCATGTTCCTACATTGCGGTTATCTTCCTCAGTCCATATAAAACAAGCTTTCACAAATAAAATTTCATAGAAAAAGCAAGAAAAGTATTTACAAATGCAACACTGTGGAAAACGATGGTCTCCTAACTAATTGTATCCACAGGAGCCTCTTACCATCAAATATTTAGATTTGAGTTTATACATAAGCAAGACATTGAAATAATTAAACAGGCCAAACTGTCTGAAATGAGAAAGAGAATTAAGATGAAGGACACTCAGATGTGAAATTGAGCTTTCATGATTAAATTCAAGAGGCAGTATTTTAAACTCTAGGTCCAAATCAAATACCCACAACATAAATTTGATTAGTTGCTTTATTGACAAAAATTGCTGTTTGTTGATAATTCTTGTGTCCGCTTGTGAGACAGGAGAGAAATCAAAATCCAATTTCAAAGGGTCAAGCAGACATTAAATCATTAGCTTCAAAATGATTAAGGAACTGTTGATGAAAACTTATATTCATTGGTATCAATGATGGCATTTGATGTAGGAAGCAGATTTCTTATTGAAGTTCTGCTCTTGCAAAAGGTTTCTATGGAATGGCATAACATATGTGACTCACAGTGATTGGTGAATTCTTATACAAAAAAATTAGCAATGAAAATGAAGAGCTTTGTTTACCACATAATAGTCAAATTTAGACACACCATTTGACGTCTTAAAAGTGTTTTGACAACATTGGACTTGATATAAAACTTAGGGAACATAAGAAAAAAAGAGAAATGGGTATAGTCATCTAAATCCTTGTATGTCAGGGTAAGCACACTCTCCAAAAATATCTAAGGCAGGGACAGAATACTAGATAGGTTATGTAGATATAAAATTTGGGATTTAGCTTTCTGTTAAATTATTCTTCTGCGAAGCTAAACAAAATAATGCTGATGTGAAAGGTATTTTGGGGAGTCATGATCTCTTCTCTTGACTTGAGAAGTAGAAACTACAAATATGCTTAACATTTATTTTATAATTATAATAGTATAAATGGCTCTGTCAGTAGATGGAGGTGAGTAATCCTGGAAAAAAGGAAACTTAAGAGACACTATAACAAGTAATGTTACTACCTGAAAACGAGATGTCAAAGTAAAGAAAAATATTTGCTCTTATTTCGATCTTTTCAAATGGAGAATATTGGGAGGAACTATTATGTCCATATGCTAGCAGAGCAAGCCTGTTTTGGGGTCTGGGGTTGACTTTACTTGTAAATGCTTATTAGAATATTGGAGATATAGTCTTTGTAAACGCAAAGCCATCTTAAAATTAAGCTTTAGAAATTATATCATTTTTTATATAAGGACTGTGTAATCAGGGCTGGAAGAAAATATCCAGAAGTTTCAATTTAGTAAGGAAGAGAAAGAAATAGTGTTGTATTTGAATATTGGAATCCCATATTTGGTAGCAGGTAAAAAAAAAAAACTGTTCTCAGAAACAAGACTTTAAAATTAAGCAGCAAAATGTGCAAATTCTTTTTTTATATTTATTTATTAAAAATTTCCACCTCCTCCGACTTCCCTCCCCCTCCCCCTTTCTCTCCAGTTCTAAGAGCAGTCAGGGTTCCCTGCCCTGTGGGAAGTCCAAGGTCCTCCCCTCTCCATCCAGGTATAGGAAGGTGAGCATCCAAACAGACTAGGCTTCCAAAAGCCAGTCCATGCAGGAGAATCAAAACCCAGTGCCATTGTCCTTGGCTTCTGAGTCAGCCCTCATTGTCAGCCACATTCAGAGAGTCCAGTTTGATCACATGCTCCATCAGTCCCCGTCCAGTTGGCCTTGGTGAGCTCCCATTAGATCAGTCCCATTGTCTCAGTGGGTGGACGCATCCCTTGTGGTCCTGACTTCCTTGTTCATGTTCTCCCTCCTTCTGCTCTTCATTTGGACCTTGGGAGCTCAGTCCAGTACTCCAATGTGGGTCTCTGTCTCTATCTCCATCCATCACCAGATGAAGGTTCTATGGTGATATGCAAGATATTCATCAGTGTGGCTATGGGATAAGGTCAGTTCAGGCACCCTCTCCTCTGCTGCCCAAAGAACAAGCTGGGGACATCTCCTTGGACACCTGGGAACCCCTCTAGAGTCAAGCCTCTTGCCAACCCTAAAATGGCTCCCTTAATTAAGACATCTACTTCCCTGCTCCCATATCCACCCTTCCTTCATCTCAACCATCCCATTCCCCCAAGCTTTCCCCAATTCTCCCCTTCTCCATTCTCTCTCCCCATAACTCCTTACCCCTACCCCATCCCTACCGCCGTGCTCCCAACTTTTGCCTGGCAATGTTGTCTACTACCAATATCCAGGAGGATATTTCTTTGGGTTCACCTTCTTATTTAGCTTCTCTAGGATCATGAAATATAGGCTCAATGTCCTTTATTTATGGCTAGAATCCACTTATGAGTGAGTACATACCATATTCATCTTTTTGGGTCTGGCTTACTTCACTCAGGATAGTGTTTTATATTTCCATCCATTTGCATGCAAAATTCAAGATGTCATTGTTTCTTACGGCTGAGTAAAACTCTAAAGTGTATATGTGCCACACCTTCTTTATCCATTCTTCTATTGAGGGTCACGTAGGTTGTTTCCGGGTTCTGGCTATTACAAATAGTGCTTCTATGAACAAAGCTGAACAAATGCTTTTGTAGTATGATTGGGCATCTCTTGGGTATATTCCTAAGAGTGGAATTGCTGGGTCCTGAGGTAGGTTGCAAAATGCTTATTTGATCCACAAGTCTGTCATTGGTCTGGCAAGGTACTTTTATTTCCACATTAGAGTAAAAAAAAAAAATCGTCTCTGAACATCTATAGGAGAGACATTCTGGAGACTAGGAAGGTAGGGGACTGGAGTTTGAATGGAGTGCTAACTGGAAACTGAGGAGGAGGGAGGACAGCTACCCCCATGTCATGGCTATAGTGTCTTCCGTGCATGTGTGATACACCCGCTGTCCTCCTTTGCCACTGCTTCTTCTAGCCTGAGAACTCGGAAACGGCTCATCAGGCCACTTTATGTTCTCTTCCCAGCATCTAACAGCACCTGATAAATGGTCAATTTAATTGAATATTGTCTTGGTTTCTAGTCTTATTGCTAGAGCAAATGCCTGAGAAAACAACTTCAGGAAGGGAGAATTCTTTTGTCTCTTGGTTTTAGAGTACTTTACAGTATGCTGGAGAGGTCATGGCATTGGCTCGTACAGAATGGCACACACAGTAGCAAGTGATGGAGGGTGGACAAATGTATCAGTGCCTTTCCCTCAGAACTCTTTCTATCATGGCTGATGCCAGAAGATGCTGCCCACTTTGAGGGAGCGTTGATGCACCTCAGTTAATCTCCCAGGAAAAATACTTGCAGACCTGCTCAGATGGGTTTAGCTTAGTTGATACCAGGTTTTATCAACTTGAAATGAAAAACAACCATAAAAGATGCGTAGTATCTAGAAAGTATCGCTCTGAGAAACCTAGAGAATAAGAAATATATCAAGCAGAAAATAGGGTGGCAGTACCTTAACAATTCATAAATCTAAACTGAGATGAGATTCTCCACTTAATGAGAAACTTGTTTAGGAAGACTAAGGGAAGAGTGGGCTGGAAAACCCACCTTTGAGAGGTTAGGGATAATACAGATTGCCTCACAGAGAATGCAGAGAAGGAATCAGTATTTTAAATTGACATGAGCTTTGTTCAGACAGATGATCAAAATGACCAGAACAAGTTTTACTTAAGAAGAGTTGAGAATAGCACTCTTGGAAAAAAACACGGAGAATGTGGCTTTGATGCAAGTGTGTCTGTATGTGACTGCTTGTGTTTGTCTTTGATCACAGCTTTTGGACCCATAAGAGTGGAAAATATCTTCCCAAGGCTGTGGTGCCGCTACTAACCGTAGACTTGAGAATTCAGTACGGGCTACAGGAGCGAGTGAATTTGAATCCTTTGAGAGCTAAGTTGACTTTTGGGGAAGAGAATTGTGGTTTTGTTACTATTAGCACGTTTAAAGAAATAAAAGAGGGGCTGGAAAGGGGGATCAGCGGGTAACGTGCTGCTATGCCAGCATCAGAGCCTAAGTTTGTATTTCCAGCACTTTTTATAAAAGATGGGTGTGGCCGCATAGTCTAAAACTCTAAAACTCGGGCAGAGCTAGAGGAAAGGAGTTGGTAGAGACAGGCATATCCAAGAGCTCAAAGGCTATGCTGTCTAGTCGGTTGGTTAGCTCTGGATATACTGAAAAGACCCTGTCTCAAAAGGCACTATAGAGTGTGAATTATTATTATATCAATAAAAGAACAGGTTTGTAGAATTGTAGATATGCTGCATGTTTGAAGGTAAGGGACCAAAACCCTTAGCAGAAAGTGGTGATGAAGTCAGATAAGGAAGAGTTAGGAAGCATACTGACTGATAGAAAGCAGCATTAAGAATGAGTTTACAGCACAGTAGATACTCTTTTGTTTAGTATGTTTCTTATTGAGAATTACACGGTAAGGCCAGCTGCTGAGGCTGAGGCTGATGTTGATCTGCAAGAAAGATCTGTTGAGAACAGTCTCTCTGTTGAGGTGGTCACTAAAATAAATAAGGTTGGTGGACGTCTGAGAGGAGAGGAGCCAGACGTCAACCCAGAGGAGCGGCCACCACTGTTGTTCAAGGAAAGAAGGAAGCAAAGTCCACAGCAGGGATCTGAAGGAGAAGGCAGGGAGTCTGAGTGTTTGACAGCAACGAGAAGAGCAGGGACTGAATGTGAGACACGTGTTTTGAAATATTGCCCTTAAGACTTTATATTTTCTGATAACGGGAATTTTTTGTTGTTGTCTAGTTTTGTGACAGTCTTCTAATGTAGACAGGGTTTGTTTATCTAGTTTTCTGCGGTTGTTTTGCCTTCTCTTTTGTCTCAAAAACAAGGATCTATAAAGAACATAATTCTCAGGTAAAAATAAAAAAAAAAATCCCTCTGCCTTCTCTAGGCTCTGTGGGCAAAAGCTTTTAGCAAACACTGATATATTTGTGTCTCTAAGCTTAGAGTTCTGATTAATGGGCATGCTACCGTATTTCCCCTTCCTTCACCTGCTGGCTGGCTCAGCTCTGGGAAATCTCTTCCGGTCAAATTAAGGGGAGAGGACAAAGTATAGTGCCCCAGGAGACAGCTGTATATAACTCCCATTTAAATGCCACCAATGAAAAAATTGCCTTGCTTTAATTTAAAGCATTTGGTTAAGGAGAGAGTTACTTTATAATTGAATAACCCTGCTTCCTTCCTATCTATCCCATGGGTATGAGAGTTAAGAACTAAAACAATCTAATAAGATAATATTTCAAGGGCATATAGTTCTTCCCTTTCCATACACAGAGCACTTTAAATCAAATGGGAATTCTGCATGCACATGCAATATAGCAGTGCAGCAAGTTAGGCTTGGAGAAGAAGGTAATACGAAAATACATACACACAGAAAAACCAGAAAAGGCACAGGCTCCTTGTTTGCGAAATCCGTTTCATGGGACGCCAATGGATTGTTTGCCTGTAGCACAGGTGCTCAGAGTACTGCAGGGTATAGTCAATCCCCCAAACTAACATCACTCAAAAACTACAAGGGGTTTTTGTGCTACACAGAGACCAGATGGGAGCTTGGAGCTGTTTGTTTTATCCTGTGGCTTCTAATGTTGGAAGATGTTGCTGCAAGGAACAAACACAGTTTAATTTCCAAGTTGTTGCTATTCTAATAGGTGCAGACAGGCTGCTTTGCGTGGAACATATTTTTATGTTCATGGAGTGATTAAAAGTGTCTCTCCTGGTGTGATAACAGACATTTAATCCCATAGTGTGCTCCATCCACTTATCAAATGCCATGCAGCATTCGGCCAAGCTCCCAGTGTCATCACCAGCTCTACTTGTCCTGCGGATGGTACAATTTCATGTCTCAAAATGCTGCTTCCATTTTTTTCCAGTTCCTCAAACATTTTCACACTCTCCTACACTCCCGAATCCCACTGCTCTGAGAAGTTAGGAGACTATTTGTGGAGAATGACATATATGTCTGTTATTTATCTCTCCTGCCTGTTCTCTTATGGAAGTGCTTGGGTCATTTCTGAGCATAGCTTTTTTTTTTGTTTTGTTGGTTGGTTGGTTTTTGGTTTTTGTTGGACTAAGAGCATGCACTGAACTCAGGTGCTGGTGGAATTGAGAGCATCATTTTTCTCGAATTTCCTTCACTTTCCTTTTCTCACCTTCAATTTTATAAAGATTATTTATCTACCACAATTCAGAGGGAAAACCTTGATTGATTTTTATGCTTGGTGTTCTTTGCTAGGCAGAACATCTGAACACAGTGTCTGAACCCTGGAGAGGTGGTCTTTGCTCCCAAACTTGGTTCAACTAACGTTTAGCTTAATTCATTCAGAGCCAAGTGACTAACTTAAAAAGAAAACCGTTTTGCTCCTATATCTATTGCGTTGGCCAACTTGCCTACCTATGCTTTTAATCATGGCCAGTGTTGTCTCTACAGTGCTGGGCCTCTTCATTTCCCATGCTCTCCTGAAAATTGCTTCAGAATCTTTTATAGCTACTGTTTTATAAACCTAGAAGACATTTTAAGCTACTTATCATAATAAGCCTGCCAACGAAAAGTGAGTTTTGAAAAACCATTAAGTTTTACTTTCCTCCCAGAAAGCAGTCCCTTGGTTACCTGGAAAACAATTGGCAACTTATCATTTATCTTTCAACCAGCAATAATCTAGTTTCCATATTAACATTTATGGCAACTATTTTCCAGCATGACCATGGACTTCTACAATTACTGATTTTAGTGTTATTTCAGAGAACTTGTAATTTATGCTGTCTCTCCACTCAATATCACCATGCACTTCATTGGAGAATCTGTCTCCTTCCTGCTCAGTGATGGAAGCACTAGATGAAAGTCTTGGTGTTTGACCTTGGCCATGGAGACCTACCTTCCTATTCCGGTCTCCAAAAGTACGTGACCTTAGGAGACCTACTCAGTGCAATTAGGAGGAAATAATAGTCCTGGCAGAGTCACTGTCAAGATTAAAAACTGTGAATGCTTTGGTGAATGCTTTCTGTACAGGGGAAGATCTCACTGAACAGTTCAGTTGCTGCGTATGCAAGTTACTATTGTCCACACACTACACTGCTACCACCATAATCCCTATCACCACCACATCCCATCAGGGAAATTGCTTCTCCCATCATGCTCTTGTCAACCTCACCATATTAATTTGATCAAATTTCGCTGTACCCCTGTTCATATTCTTAATTTCTCTATCTACTTCATCAGCTTCCGGTAAAA
Organism: Microtus ochrogaster; assembly: GCF_000317375.1. Taxonomy (NCBI): domain Eukaryota; kingdom Metazoa; phylum Chordata; class Mammalia; order Rodentia; family Cricetidae; genus Microtus; species Microtus ochrogaster. The sequence continues at coordinate 13,497,300 of NC_022028.1, read as the reverse complement.
TAGTAAACTACCCTCTAACAAACACAGCCATAAAAACGCCTCATTACACCACTCGCCCATGTAGACAGCTGTAATCCATTTCCTCCCGGTAGACCATCAGCATCATCCAGACACCTTGTCTTTATGACGAACGTAGCACTCCATCCACCCCATACTTATGCTACCTTGGTTATTTGCCTGTGGAGAAAAATGCACTACGTACCTGCAGTCTTGTTGAATTATTAACACCGTGAAGTCATTTTACAGTCCCCATTTGAAAATGAATAATTACGTATTCCTCTCTCTGTTTTCATTCAGCATTTTTTATAACATCTTGGCATTTACACTGTTCTGCTTTGTAGCATAACAAATTGCTGCTCTGTCTGCTATCCTTCTAATCTTATCAGCAACCTTAATGTAAATACATTGGTTCATTCTTTCTTTTTTATTGTACCTTTTGTACCTCAAAGATGCTTCCCGAGAAGGACAGTTTCATACACATGCATAAAAACACAAACCTAAAGACATTTAAACATAGTCAGTGTATAGACTGTGAAAGCCTGGACAATGAATGCTGTGGTCTTGACCAGTCTTCAAGAATCATTCCAGAAAATTCATCTGTGATAAAGGGTTTTACACCAAATATGTTCATCGACAATTCCTTTACCTGCTGAGAAGTGGATATTGAAGACCTTTGCTACTTAAACAGTGGTTTGTGATTTACTATCATAGAGAGAAGCTACATAGAGCTCTTCAAGTCAACATTTTTTGTATGTTAGAATCATATTAAAGATAGCAAACTTAAAGTATTACTTCAAGGGCATTTGTATATGCCTTTGAAGTTTATACTCATTTGAAAGGTAATTCATATATCATTCTCTAAAAAAAATATTTCCTTCCCATTCACTATGTATCTTATCTAATATTTTTGCCTTACTTGTATGTACTAACACCAAGCTTCCCCTCTTTTATTTCCAATGTTTTAATTTAGAAAATCTAATTAGTGTGTGTGTACGTGCTAATGTGGGTGCATGTGAAGGCTTGAGGAGGTCTCTGGAGAGACAGTCTTGCCCGTATACATTTACATGGCTCCTAGGGCTGGAATTTAGAGCATTGCACTTATATTTTTGGGAGCAAGCCCCTTACTCGGATGAACTCTGTAGTTTGGTTCTCATATTTTTAATGCCTTCATGATGTACACAACCTCAAGCCATTGCTTTCTTTATTATTCTAGAATTACTTTATATTCTGACATGGTCTAATGTTCCAAGAAGTGGTCTTATTATATGTGATGTGGTCTTATGATGTGTTTATATGAACTATTTTCATTCTAAGTATTTGCAGAAAATGTATTTGTTTATTAAAGAATTTATATTTAAGTTTAAAGTAAACATAGACTAACTTGTGGTAATAAAAATATTCTTAGTATTTAAAATATAAATTCTCTTTTGGAAAAAAGAAAACTATCCCAATTGGGAGATTAAAAATGGCATCTATAATAAAAACAAAAATACAAATATTTTATTAGCATTATTGTTTTTATAATAAAATGTAGCTGAGTCAATACCATGAATTTTTATTCAGTAACTAAAATAACATCTTCATTGTTTGAAATTATTTGTTTTTAAATTAGATTGAATATCATAGTATGCCTTTAGTTTCATTCAAATGAATGTATCCTTTACTTGGAAAATTATATTTAATTATATAATTCGGTCAGTGGACCCATTATTTTCTATTACATCTTGTTTTAAAACATTAGATAGGAGCACAAGCAAGAAAATGAGTATATATAAACATTATACAAGTTATTTTATCCTGCTTATTATATAGAGTAATTTATTAATTTAAAACAAGAATAGCCATTTATATAACATGCACACACACACACACACACACACACACACACACACAGAGAGAGAGAGAGAGAGAGAGAGAGAGAGAGAGAGAGTTTGTTTTCCCATAGGAGTGGTTGTTGTATGATTCAATAATGGAGATTAAATTCTGAGTAGATGGTTGAATAGATCTTTTCCTAAAAGAGAAGCTAAAATTCATTTAAAACTAATTAGAAATGTATAGAAGGCTCATTTTGCATGTTAAGCCTTATTAGAGTGAGATAAGTAATTCATAAAGAATCATAGCATTGCTCTGGACGTAATCAAATGAAATGACACTACCAAGCCTTTTTTCCTAACAAATTGCAGAGCACAAAAACAAATCAAGGGAAAGTCTCAGGTCCAAGTCATCTCGCTTTTTGTCAGTGGAAGCTACACACATAATGCCCACACAACTCTATTAAATAGTGGCTTCTGGCAAAGGTTTCCTGAAGTAGCAGCTGTCCATGCAGGTGGACCGCCTCCCTTTTAGTATCTGAGCTAGAGAAAATCATGCCATTTGCCAGGATAAATTTACCCTCGGTGAAACATAACTGGGTATGAATCTTTTGTAGATTCAATGCCCAATTACTGAGCCTGCAACAGGACACCATAATAGCAGTATGTCCGGCTCTCTGAGTAAATCTGTCAGCTGCATTCGACTGCAATTTAGATATATGGTATATAGTGGGAATTAAAGGAAAACAAATGCTATAATTTTTATTTTGCTAAATTTAGACTCTGTATCCTATATTAGCATCATTTTTAATCTGCCCTTTTAACTAAATAGCTTGGGTTATTTCCATGTTGGAAAACTTCAGTTCTTTTGACATCCCTTCCTGTTAACCTCCTCCAGTGGGTGTTCTCACTTCTCCTTGGTTGTCCTAGTAGACAGGACATCTGCTGATTTCTGTAAACAGTAGCATAATCCCTTTGCTCCCAGCTCAGCTCACATGCACTGAAGGCAGTGAGGAGCAAATAAGAGAGACGGGAAGAAGATGGAAGAGGCAGACTGTGCTGACCTTAGTCTCAAGCAAGAGCACCTGGAAATGTATAGTGATGTGAATGTCCTAATCCACTTTCTCTGCTTTCTTGTTTTGATCCTATTCAGGTTTTCTCAGTTGTGACTCAGGTAGTTTTTGCTGTTGTTGTCATTATCGTTGTTTTAATCTAAATTTGGGTTCAATAGGGACTGATACTACTCAATGTCGCATGGTGACATTGGCTCTTCTCAGATATCTTTAGCAGCCATGATCAGTTTTGCTGTGTTCCTTGGATGTTTCGCTTTCTTCTGTTTTATAATTTAGGTGTTGATGTCACATTAAGGAATGAAAAAAAGAGTGACTTCTTCTTTGAGTGGTTTGACCAAGTGTTAGCTGAAATTTGAATTTTCTACCTCTCTTCCTTTATCTTCCATCTGTTTAGTTTGTGGGTAGTGGCCCGTCTGTACTAATCTGCCCCTGTTGTCTGTTTGTTGTGTCTTTGTGATCTCTCTGTCATATTTGTTCCTAACAAAGGACTTTGCTATGTATTTATTGATGAGCATGGGAAGTATACTATGAGAAAGTTTATAGAAATATTTAACAGAATTATACAAATGAAGTAGTTGGTTTGCTAGCCCTAACTAAGCCAGAATAGCTCTTAAAATCACAGCTGTAATTGACCTATATCTACATATTGTTTATAACATTTTTGAGATATTTGTTGCATAATATTTCTTTTAACCTCTCGGCTGATTTCAGCAAATGATTTCCACAGTGGATATTTTGATTCAGACACATGGAGGAATATGTCTTCTTATTAGAGCTATTCATTTAGCTGATTTCATTAGAATACCAAGGCATAGTAAGGTTTGCTACATTGTTCTCTTAAAGGCCAGTTAAATTTAGACAACTGAATGCAGAGTAGAAAAGCCTGTTCAATATATGTCTTTAGTGATCTCAAAGCATATCATTAACTTGGTGGACATTCAGTTTACCAGTACCTTTTGCTGAGTAGGCTGCCCCATCCCCAGTGCATGAAGTAGTTTCCAATACCTCTGTTAAAAATCAGATGAAACTAACTGTGTGAGTTTAGCTCTCAGTCTTCTATTATATTTTTGTGCTTCTACCGTGGTATATTTATCACTATGGCTTTGTAGTATAATTTAAGGGCAGGACATGTTATTCCAATATCTTCTTTCTGTTTCGCATTACTTCAGCTTTCTATGATCTTTTTGTTTCTGTATGAATTTTAGTTCTGCATTTCTAGTTTTATGAATATAACAATGGATTCTGGTGAAAATTTTAGTGAATCCATAGATTGCTTTTAACGGTACAGCGATTTTCACATTATTAATTCTGCCAGTACAGGAGCATGGGAAGTTTTTCCATTGTAAACATATTTAATTTTTTTCTTTGGCTTGAAATATTACTTATTCTTGCTTTAATTCTGCAAGGAAATAATATCTAATAAAATTGGAAAATTGAACTTAAAATTTGTAAGTAATTTGACTAATAAATAATAACATAAAAATAAAAATGAAAAGAAGAAATAAAAATAATAACCATAAAAATAATTTCAAATGGCATTACTAAAACAATACATTGTGTCAAGAATTGTTGTATATGATCAAATTACGACTGCACATTTGTCCTTTTATGTAATAATACAACTTCTTTTGAGAAAAGTCTATTAGGGTCATGCCTCTTTCAAAATTGGATATTTTATTTACTTTGAGTCATTTGAGTTCTTAATATATTTTGTATACTCACTGCTCATTAGATGTGTTGTTTACAAATATTTTTCTCATTCTATAGGTTTTTTAAATTATTGTTTTGTTTGCTTTGTAGAAGATGTGTTTTATATAATCTTTTAAAGTTGTTTTTATTTTAATCATCTTTGCATTTGTGCTCATAGCAAATTATTTTCATTAGCCATCTTTATTGTAATTTTGTTAGTAGTTTTTGAATTTTTCTTTTTTATTTTTTACCCCTATGCTTTTGTTGTTTATTGTTTCATTTTTAGCTAATTTCACTGGCAGATCTGGTTATTTCTTTTCAATTTTTGTGTATACTATTAAGTCCTAGTTTAGCTAAATATTTCCCTGGAGATACTGTAAGTTCATATATATATATACATATATATATGTATATATATATATGTGCTTATTTCACAAATACTTACAAACACTATATGTAGAGGTATAAAACTGAATGGGATTTGCCACTACTTTTTATATTTAGAATTACAGAACTTAAAGGAAACTTGTAACTTTAATATCAAGAAAGCATAGCATCTTTCCATTTATGTTATTTTCTAGGGCTTCTTTATCAAGTGTGTTTTGAATACAGTTTTATATTTATTTCATTTATTATTTCTTGATAGTTTTAATATGTAGTTTTTCTAAAATCACAAGTTCTCTGACAGCTTCTTATTTGGAGTTTTAAAAACCTTTTTTTTTCTTTTTCTTTTTTATACTTGTTGAATCTTCTTTAAGATCTCCTGAATAAATTGGGAGCATGGGGATTTTGGGGGAGGATTGAAGGGGAGGAGAGGGACAGGGAGGGGAGCAGAGAAAAATGTAGAGCTCAATAAAAATCAATTTAAAAGATACTGTACATTCAAAGATACACTTAAAAAATCCGTAAATAGAGACAGTCAGATAACATCCTTCTCTATATAAAAGTTAATAACTCATGGTAACATATAAAATATCATATTGCTAATCAGAAGGACAAAAAGAACTAGTGATACAGAAATGAAAATCCACAATTGTAATTTGCTGCTATGTAACCTAGGATTCCCATATTACATTCTCAGAGCACAGTCCTTTTTTTTGGACACATGACCATCATTTTTTTATGTCAGGCAAAAATAAATGTTCAATAGTTTTATCTTAAAAGAGTCTTGTGTTTAGATCCTTAATCACAAGTTTTTAGTGTGTAATTTGAGATACTATTCACCCATCAACTTACAGAGAAATAACCAGAGTATGCCAAGCCCATTTTTATGTTGTATGAGATAAAATAGTTAATATTACTTCCATAGTAGGAAATTTCAATTAAAAGTATCTAGGATAAAATGCATAGTTAATTTCTCTGTTTCAATAGTAGTTTGTCTTTTTTTTCTGAATAAGAGAATCTTAGAACTAACTTAAATATTTATAGTATGTAGTAAAATCATAACAGTTGCACTTTATGCATTAATAGAGCTTAGATTTTCATAATTCAGAAGAGAAAGAAAATAAATTGGATAAGATTAAATCATACACTGTTTTTAATGTAAAGTAATATTGAATAAGAAAATATATGAAAATGCATTGTGAATGTATTTTAGAATAGTCTTTGTGTACCAAAATAGGGTGTGTGTGTGTGTGTCTAGATTTAGTTTGTTGAATGAAATTTTCAGAAAAAAAAAAGGGATCAAGTTATTTTCCGAACAATTTAAAAAGAGCTAGAGGTCAATAGGTACAAATATATTTCTAAACTTCTCATGCTCAAAATGAAGGAAGTCTTAGACTCCTCATTGGGAGAGAATGTCCCAGATTTTTAATGACTTCCTGTTGAAATTAACGGGAGCTAAAATAAAAAGCCTGCCACGGCATATCTTCATGCTTTCAATACAGTATTTTGAGTTACCCCGGCTGTATTCATTTTCAGCTGACAACCGCTGTCTTTTATTATCCTAATAGAATGAGAGCAAGAAATCTACATACTTTGTTTCTCCTGTTTTATATACAAACCTCAGTAATTGGATTCTGAGACTTCATTCTCATTTTATCCCAGGGCTCTTATTGATTATTTGGCCAGGGAGACAGGACTCTGGAAGGAATACATTAAGGGAACAACAGCTCTGTCTGATAAGTGCTTGCCAAAATCACTGATGTTGTAATTTTGGTAATGTACATCTTTGTCTCCAGATAGAAGGCTGGCAGAATGCAGACTTCCTTCTCTTCGTGTTCTGCATTTTATGTTGCTTTTCTTCCTCTTAGTAGTGTCTGGAGAGGGGATGGGAGTAGGGCAGAGAAGAGAGAGAAATGTGTGGTGGGGGAAATCTATAGAGAGAAAGAGGCAAAGAGAGACAGAGCAACAGAAACAGAGTCAAGGAGTCAAATTAGAATAGTTTGGAAGCATCCTGTTTTTTAGTGAGCAACATGTATTAATCTACTAATATGAGCAGATAAGAAGAAATGAAAATTTTCAGATATAGGGAACTAAAGTTCTGGGGGAAGACTTGTATTGAGCCCATACATTAGAATCTCTCAGAATGAGCTTGACTTAGTGTGTCAGGAGAGCCGACAGTGTCCTACTGTCAGTGCTCCTGGCTGTACATTCTGGACATTCTTGATTCCTTAGTTTGTGACTTTGTGGAAACAGTCCTGTTCATGCAAATGCTTATTTGTATTTCTTACTAGACCCTTTGTTGTAGGCTACATTTTCTAAGTTGCCCTTTAGGATTGCTATAAATTCAGAGAGGTGGTATGGGTAGGGTAACTGTCATAAAACTAAAAGAAGGTCTTTAAACATTGTCTTTTTCTTATTATACACACATAGATTTTAAAGATTACATGTATATGTAGATTACATTTCAATGTGAGAGATTTAAATGGATGCACTTGGTTATGTTACAAAACTGAATATTATCACAGCTATTTTAAAGCCTTCATTCACTGAATACTTATTTTCTATTCCAAGACATGTCTACATTGTCCTAGTTATGGAGAATGCAACAGTGGAAGAAAGAAAATCTCTGTGTAGAGGGAGTTTTTATTTGCCAAAATAGAGGCAAAGGATACACAAGCCATCAAGCAATTTGATATTATGGCATTTGAAATGACATGGAGAAATGTGCATAAGTATGAAGAGATAGCAGTTGATATGTTCTGGGCAAGCCAGATTAGAGTGGGCAAGGAAGGAATTCTCTACTTTTTCGTGGCACAGAAAAAAAAATTACACAGCTCTAGGAGAAAAAGGGATTGCTTTCCAGACACAATTGTGATCAGGCCATATGGGATTTTGAGTGCTTAGTAAGACGTGGCCTTGGGGGCAGAGGCATGACATTAACAGCTCTGTTTATTGCTTGCTACTATTTATAGGCAAAAAACTGCTGTAGAGAGAGTTGTCCTTTAAGAATGGAATATTGCTGCATCAGCACTGTATAGGAGAAACTGGAGTGGGAAAGAATCCAAACTAGACAAAGCAGTTAGGGGACGTCGCAGTACTCTGCAGACGTGTAGGGAGATCGTAGTGCATATTGTGTTGAGCTCTGCAGAAACAAAGCTTAAAGACCCATTGAGGGCCTAGGGGTGGAAGGGGAAGGACTCGGCAGCGAAGAAGGAGGGGAAGGCCAGGGGTGCTTCTGGAATTTAGGTCTCAAGTAAGTGAAGGGTTGGTTAAGCTGTTAGGGAAGTGTTGATTATAGTTTTTCCTTCCTCTACTCCTCCCAGTTCCTCCCCCACCTCCCCTCCCCTCAGTATATACCATCTTTCTGTCTCTCATTAGAAAAGAACAGGTTTCTGAGAGACAACAACCAAATATGACAAAATAAAATATAATAAAGCAAAACTATCATACTGAAGTGACACATGGCAACTGTCCCATCTCACCTGTTCCCTCCTGCTCTAGGCTCTTACTTAGCTTCAGTCCACCTGTGAGATCTATCCTATTTCTTTTTCTCTAGGGATCTATGAGTACCCCATAGATCCCACATGTTACCCAGCCTCTCTGGGTCTATGGATTATAATTTGATTATCATTTACTTAATAGTTAATAGCCACTTATAAGTGAATGTGTATGCTATCTCTTCATACTTATTTTCTCTCATATCTATTCTTTAATGAGCTTTCATTGAACATTTGCTCAGTTTTAACCTTAGAAATTCCCCTTAAAATAAATAAAGGAAGAATGAAAGAGCATCAGAATTAATTCTTTTTCCCATCTGCATATAACTTAATAAAAAGTAGAGATAATAACCACAAATAATTTAAATACTTTAGTAGGCAAAGTCATAGGGACTCCATGAGGCTAGAAATGATAAATAACACTTATTCCAGATTCAAAGGGACAGTGACAACTTCCTT
>NC_022028.1:13480494-13487196 GCF_000317375.1 Microtus ochrogaster | reverse complement strand
TAGGCAGTTTGGATGCTCACCTTACTAAATCTGGATGGAGGTGGGCGGTCCTTGGACTTCCCACAGGTCAGGGAACCCTGATTGCTCTTCAAGCTGATGAGGGAGGGGGACTTAATCTAGGGAGGGGGAGGGAAATGGGAGGCGGTGGCGGGGAGGAGGCAGAAATCCTTAATAAATAAATAAAATTTTAAAAAAAGAAGCATATGGGAGGGCGATCTAGAGTGAAATTAGTCTTATTAGGACATAGACAAGGAATGAAGTCCTGGATGTGACGTAGAGGAAGAAAGAAGTAGAGTGAAGCGGAAGAGAAAAAGTGAACATTGTCCATTTGTTACCAATGGAAGAGGTTGGATCTGGGCCTTATATTCAAGGAGTTAAATAAAGACATACAGAGAACTGACAGGTAGCAGGGAGACTTGATTAAAAACAAAGTGATAATACAAATTAGGAAGAATACAGACCGCTTCTTGGCGTTTCTGGTTAAGAGCAAGTGAGAAAGGTATACTGGAGGAGCGGCAGCAGACAGACATAGAGTATGCAAGGCTCCAGAGTATTGCTAGAGGCTCCTGTGGTAGTGTTCCTAGAAGGAGTTTCATTGCTGAATGGTGTAGAAAGGACAGTTCTCTATTTTGATTGTGTGATTGTACAAGTCTTTGTTTAATGAACATGCCTCCTTCTCATGATTCATCTAACTTTGATCACAGGAATTCCCAGTTATACATCTACTGCTTGCATTTACAGAAAAAAAATGATATTTATGTTCATAAAATATAACGTTTTAGTTAAATATCACTTAAGAAACAGTCCTTAAAATATGAAATATATCTTATAATATTATAGCCTCCTTAATATAATATCATGAAACATCAACTATAACAAAAATAGAATTCATGACAGTATAATATGAGTCAGAAGTAAAAGCATTTCTAGTTAAACAGAAACAAAAATACCGATTCAGGGGGCTAATGAGATAGAGTAAAAGTGAAGACTCCTAGCTGCTTTTCCAGGAGACCAAGGTTCAATTCCCAGCACCCACATGATAACTTACAACCACCTGTACCTTAAGTCTCTGGGTTCCTAAGCCCTCATCTGTGGCACACTGCATGCACACGGTACATAGCCATGCATACAGGTAAAACACTCTTATACATAAAATAAACATAAAGGTTTAGAAGCATATAAAACACTGGTTATCTCTTTTAAAGTACCAGCCCCTGATCAGAATCCTGATCTGTCTTAAATGCTCTCATTCTGTAAGGTAGGAGGATGAGGAGCACCCAAAAGGAAAATTCATTTTGGAAAAAGTGATTTTGAAGAGATCAGATAGGGCAAGGCGCATATAGGTCTGACACTCCTGAATATGCTCATGCCTGTGGCCTTCGGGTGGAAGCAGGGGTCTTCCCTGTCTGTCTTAAAGGAGATAAGCTGCATGAAATCCTCCCTCCCGTGTCTTTTCCAAGCTCTTGCTGAAAGAGTGGGAGACAGTTGACTTATCTCAGCACATTTCAGCTCCATCCACACTTGCCTGTGGCTCCTAGTATCACGGAGGAATACTTGAAGAAGAAGGAAGGCCCGGGCATGTACTTGGGAATCTATACCATGCTCCCTTCTGGGGAGAATCACCATTGTCATTGTAACATATATCAGAGGACATAAGTGGGCTTCATACATTGCAGGTCATAGAAGAGCGGCAGGGTTGGTAAGAGGTGCTTCGTGCAAGGAAAAAGAAGTAGGATTAACATATTTAATCCATTTCCCCAAACAAGTAACCTCCAGATATCTGGCCAGGAGAAATTTGATGTCATACTTCCTAAGAGGAGCTTGGAAAGCTTTCCAATTCACTCCTGGATGCACACTGCTGGCATCCACTATGAGCTGGCTCAGAGATTTAAAAGCTAGCAGATAGCAGGTCTCCATTTTGTTCCTTGTATCTTTTGTTTGGTGTAATCACAGAGGCTTTCCTGACCACCACTTCTGACTCCACCACAAGAAACTTCCTCTCTTCCCTACCTCAACTCATTTTCAACACAGGCACCTGAAAGAAATTTCTCTCCCTTACCTTGAGTGGGGGAAAAAAACCCAGATAATTTATTGTCAAGACGTTTTCTTCATGCAGCATTGATTAAATACTGCATTACATTGAAAATTTTTTTTATCATTCTTACAGATAAGAATTTGGGGAAATGGTATAAAATTGTTTCTCCATTACCACGACTGAGTTCTGTCTGTGCTTCAGTATGTAAAGAGTACTTACAAAGTCATAATCTAGACACTAAAATAGGATGGTCCCGTATTAGCTTTGACTTGCTCCATGTCCCCCAGTTTACTGGCCATTTCATCTTTGTATTTTAAGTAGATATGAAAGTGAGGAGAAAGGAAGTACGCATTTCCAGTTTCATTCACTGTGAAAAACTCTAGTGGGAAGCATAGGACATAAAGACATGATGTAAAAATAACTCCTTGCAACTGTATATATCTGATACATTCTTTAATCCTCTACCATACACCTAGGTAGGGGTTGCTTGACTTGATCTTCATACACTGGAAATTAATTCATCTATCTTGAATAGCTAAGAAATAGTGGGTAGCCTGATATCTGTGGCATGGATGCAATATGACCTCTATGATTTTATTTCAGTATTTGATTCAGCAATTTGAATGCATAATTTCATATGCATTTATTCAGAAATATGTGTACCCAGACTTCTTTCTTCTAAATGCAGACACCCACTCTTAATACTGGTGAGAGAAGCCTGTTAACTGACATTTGCATTTTCAGGATGGTATCATGTGGGAGAGGGAACTGTCAATCATTTCTGCCAACATCACTCTCAGGGGGAGCTTAAATGAAGCTAGCTCTGCCCAATTAAAAGAAGCAATTATGAATAAAGAAATGTAAACAAATATAAGAAAAAATGATGTTACAGATTATAGAGCATAGGCAGAATGAAATTCTGTCATGTGTAAGATTTACCTTTGTTTCTAAAGCTGTTAATCTTTGATTTCCTCTAAAGTCTTTGTGTGAAATAACCAAAAAGAAATCTTCAAGCTGTAATAAATAGCCGAACAAAATTCACTTTAGTGGAAAAATTAAAACGCTCTTTACAGATCCTTAATTAGGTCACTTCTACATGGCCTTTGGGTTAAGAAAAGTATATAAAATATTATTACAGTGTGACCCATTTAGCTATTTTATTATAGAAAGTCTTGCAAAACAGCCTAAATAAGACTGAATCTGTGATAACTTGAGGTCTGCTTTTGTGCTATATTGCAATATAAGTGATGTAAAATTTAAGTTTTTGATAAATTTCTACCTTCTCCCCATGAGATATCTTGAACCACGCACCATGCTCTTATGTATATGTGTGCCTTTATCCTTGAAACTATAGGGATAGAGCATTTTACTACTGTCAACAAGCCTTGTTTTAAATTAGTTGACTCCAGGTCACAAATACTATGGTTCAGTTAGCAAGTATCTTCAAGCATTGACATGTTGGTTACATATTCTAAATAGAAAGATATGCCTGCCTTCAAGTTCTGGAAAGGCAAGGTGTGTGTGGTTTTTTTTTTTTCATTTTCAAATAGTTTACCTACTCTGACAGTACCATCTAAAATAATATTCTATTAGAAAGGCAAAACACAAGCTTGCATTACCCAGTAGTGATAACTGGAAGGCTTAGGTTGATTAAAAGCATGAGATCCAAGAACAAATGCCTGTGGACACAAGGAAAATGGTGGCAAATGGGGAAAATAAGAATAGTAGTCTTTTTTTTCTTATTTCTGGAAAAACAATAACCATGCCAAAGAGAATAAGAACAATGACTGTTTCTTTGAGAACTAAGAAATTCACTCCCAGTGAACTTATGTGATAGCATAGCTGTGGAAAACATTTCTAGCTTTTTCTTAAAGGCTTTAAAGCTGATTCCCGACTGAGAAGAAAGGATGGTCCAAGGAAAAACGGTTACATATCCTATAACCGAATTTGAAACATATTGAAAACCAAAAGCAAACATACAAACAAGGAAGCCTTCAGGATTACAAAGAAAGAAAAACTAAGAAAAAGAAAGAAACCCTAATCTATGCATTCTGTTAAACCAGCAATCCTTAACCCACAGCCATGATGCCATTGGTGTTTTTCAGAAGGCAAAAAACAAATGTGAAATCTACTACTCACGGCGATGCAATTGGCCTTTTAGGCAGTGATGGACATCATGTCAGACATCCTGAAGTAGATGCTATTTCATTAGCATCACTTACTGCCAGCAAATGACACAGGCTTGGAACAGGGCCAAGATACCGACATGAACGTTCCAGTTAACACCATAGACTGTATTTCCCCAAGAACCAGGAGAAAAACTATCTAGTCTAGTACATGGAAAAGGCTGATAGGAGAGATAGATGGAAAATGTTCATATACTCCTTGTGGCTGAAAAACAAAACAACAACATCAAAACAAAAACAAAAACTAGACTTTAAATTGCTTTCTCACAAGGCCTTTGCTCATGCTTCAGGCACAGGTCCACAGTCTCTCTTCTTTCTACCAGCAGAACTTCATCGTGGCCTCATGTTCCAAATGTTAAAAAAAAAAAGCAATCAAGCATTAATGTAACTTTCAACTACAAATTATAAAATCAATCTAGCTAATCTAATTTATATATGTATGCATGCATGCATTTTAAATTATGTCAATGTGGGGGATATGTACATGTGAGTGCAGTTGCCCCTGGAGGCCAGAAGAGGGCATAGGATCCCTGGAGCTGCAGTCAAAGGCAATTAGGCCCAACAGTTTGTGGGCACTAAATTCTGGTTTTCAACAAGAACAGTATACACTCTTAACTGTTAAGCCAAAACTCTATCTCTGAGAATTATATTTAGGCACAAACTCATGCATCATATTACTACAATCCAAAACTGAACACATTCTGTGTTTTACAGCTTTGTTTCCAATTTTTCCATAGCCTTGTAACAAAATAATAGGTTAGTCAGCAATATTTATAATTTTGCCAACCTTGATTGTTTTGTTTTGTTTTAATTTTGTGTAACACTTGCAATGAGTTCGTATAAAATGCCTACACTTTATTTCCTACTGAACCTACCTGCACATTTTTCAAATTTTCTCTTTGCAAGGAAATTAAGGTTATACATTTTTATATTCAAAGTAGTACCGCCCTCCACCCACTCCACCTCCATATTTACCCCTGTCTTGATGCAGGCCTGCCATCTGGTGGAAGCAGGAAGGCACTTCTGATTCGGACCTATAATATTTCTAACTAGGATTCCCATAAAGCAATGCAGGGAACAGGAGCTCTGTTTCTTGTCTCAAATGAAAATAAACAAATCCTGAAAACAGGAGATATTGGTAACAATTATAGCAGCCATTCCTCAGGACCTTCAAGGATTGCGATTTGGGGTTAATTGGAAGACACATAGCCCAAAAATGAGATCCCTCATTAATTAGTCGAAATTTAGAGATATATGTTTATATATGTTATATGCAAAATGTCTAGATTAAAGAATTAAGGAAAATCACAGTGGAAATAATGTGAGCAAAGACTTGGAACAATTGCCATATCTCCTTTTCTTCTTCTACATCTGCTAATCACTTAGTCTCTCTGAGTTCATAGAATCCTGCCCTTGCACCATTGTCTACAGTAGCTAATAAGATCAAATACTGCTCAAATATGGTGCTACCTAGCTAAGGTGGAGGATCTGCAAATCTGAAAGACTTAATATGTGCTCTGTTACGGTCCTGTTTTCTTCAGGAACCCTGTGACCATTGCCAGATACCTTAGGTGGGAGATCAAAAGCTCCTATTGGAGGAGGTGGTCAGTAGTAATTTAATGTTGTTAACCATGAAGGGAACCAGCACGAATAATCAATTAGAAGAACAGAATAAAGTCTTCCTGAGCAGTGTGTGTGCCTCTGGCATTCCGTCTTTTAAAAAGAAAGTTTCTTATGTGCCAAGCGCTTTCATATCCACCCAGGTTAATCAAAGACTTCAAATAACGGATCCGATTATTATTAATGTGGGGTACACCTGCAACTTCTCAGACTTCCAGACCTCAGGTATATGACAGACACTGCGTGCTTGGCTATTTTTACTTTAGGGCGAGTAGATAAGAAGTGGAGAGGAGCAGTCTCTACTCATTCGAGCGGCTCCTGTGGAGCAGGACTAGCCTTTTGAAGGCAGATAAAATCCCAGAAGAACAACATGAAGAGCAGCTTCCCTAAAATTATTCCCGTTTCTTTGAAAATGGCATCATTAAGGTTGAAACATTCTGTTTTATCAGAAGAAAATTCATGTATTCTTTTTAACTGGAGAAATATGAAAAAATTGCTACAAACCTTTTTTTGTTTGTTTTTACTGTGAGTGCAGGGGTTGACACATTCTCCGAGTATCTTAGGGTCATGGACACTCAAGATGGAATCATTTTTTAAGTTAATCAAAGCCCATTACCAAAGAGCTTCATAGTTGGTAATTACAGTGCACAGTCTAAATATTCCTTCTTTTTGTGAACAAGGATGAAGTGTTACTGAGCAGTGGCCGTGCTCATGTTTGTCTCACAGGTCCATGTGACTTTGATAACTGAGTTGTGGCAGATTTGGTGACTACTTTTCCTGCAACATTAATGAGATAACTATACATGAAGAATTAAAATCTCAGAAGCCCAATGGAAAAGCAAAACCAATGTGTATGGGGGG
>NC_022028.1:13473649-13480394 GCF_000317375.1 Microtus ochrogaster | reverse complement strand
GAGGGAGGGAGGGAAGGAGGGAGGGAGGTTTCTAGTACATGCCTGGCATGTGCAAGGCCCTATATCTAATAGCCAAATTATACCATCAAAATTAGAGGAAGAAAGACCATCTCCAAAGTGGAAAATATTGCGAGAATTTCTTACAACATATCCAATACCTAATGCTCTAGGATTATGTTCTTGGTTATGTAACAAATTAACAATTATATTTCCAGTTTCATGTAGACAATCCAATTATGGCTGAGAATTTTGACTTCAGCTTTTGGGATTGATTCTCATATAATAAGCCTAGGCTTTTTTTAAATTTTAAAATAATTTTAGATTCACCAGAAGATACAAGAATAGGATAAAGTTCCTGTGTGTTCTTCCTCTAGCTTTGTTCAGTGTTAACATCTTATGTAACCTGAATGTTTTATCAAAATGATGATATTGAGATTGACGATCTGCTACTAGCTCCAGAATTATTGTGGCCTTTCCATTATGGATATTTTAAAAATATTATTTAACATGGCTTTAATATTGCCTTAATTATTTTGTTGTGTAAATTGCATTTCCTAATTCTCAACAAAAATCTACTTGAATTTAGGGTTTCTTAAACAATGACTTGCTCTCAGTTTTTCTGTTTGTATTTTTTCCCTTGTATTACTCTTAAATAAATAAATAATTGCTGCATTTCCGTAAAGTTTGCTGTGGTTTTCTTTATGTAAAATTTTGACTTGAAGCCGGGCGATGGTGGCGCACGTATTTAATCCCAGCACTCGGGAGGCAGAGGCAGGCGGATCTTTGTGAGTTCGAGACCAGCCTGGTCTACAGAGCTAGTTCCAGGACAGGCTCCAAAGCCACAGAGAAACCCTGTCTCGAAAAAAAAAAATTTTGACATGAAGCAAAGTTCAAGGTGGAAGTTCATGTCTCCTGGTGGTTGTTTGTTTTCATTTAAAGCATAATTCCATCATTTCTATCAGTGTCATTTGGGTTATAAGCTCACATTTTCTTCTGTGCCCAAGTCAGGTATCTCTTATGTGTTATGCTCTTCCCATAAACCTACCATTAAGTTTCTGGCGTTTCTGGACATCATTATCTTTTAGAACGTTGGTGTAAAAGAAATTTGTGTTTCTTCATAATTGAAAATTAAAAATCTCAAAAATTGTATTTGTGTAACTCATGCTTTCAAAATCTTTTCATGGAGCTGGATATGGTAACACAAATCTTTAACCCAGGACTTTAAGGCAGTAGGATTCTGAGCTGTTGGAATATAGAGACTGTCTATATAACAAAGAGTTCAATGTTCTGCATTTACATATCTATGAAAAATATGCTAGTTAGTTAGTTAGTTAAAAAGTTAGTATTGAGGAGAAAACACACACATATACACATGGACACAGACCTAGACACACACACACAGACACAGTGCACATAAGGACATTACACATATGTATTTGTATGTTTTTTTTACTTTTCTAAAAAATTTATTAGATGTTTTTAAAATACCAATCCAAGTTCCCACTCCCTCCTCTCCCCCCATTCCCTCCACATGCACCACACCCCGCCCCCATCCAATCCTCCAAGAGGGTAAGGCACGTTACTTTGTGGAAGGTCCCTGGGTAAGAGCCATTAAAACAGCAGTATCAGCCAGAGGAGAACTTGGTTTTTTAGTGTGGTTACTGGTGAATCATAGAGAGGCATGAGAAGAGTGTGTGAACAGGAACTTTTATAAGAAGAAAGCTTTAGCGAGATTGTTATAAGCCATAGTACACCCAGGGAATCCTTCCCATCCTAGACAGCTGTGAACTGCTCTGATGAAGTGCTGGGGAGAGTCCTAGGTAGATTTGCTTTAGAAGTCTGCCTGTGGCATATGGTGGCCACTATGTGACACATTTGGTGACCACATGATGATTGTTTGGAGCACTGCATAAATATCAGGGGAAGAATGGTCTTGTGTTTAAATGTCATGTTAGTGCAGTAGAAAGGCCCCCAGCACTATCTAACCTTTTACATCCTATCTTAACGTCTCCATTACTAAAAAGTGTTGATCTTGTTAAGTAGTTAGAGATATTTGAGAACAGGATTATAACACTTCATTAATTTGGTTCAAAATGAAAACTATAAATCAGGGTATACCTATATTTATAGTAAAATTTCATATAGAGAGATCTTTGAATAACTCTATTACTAGCACAGCTAGTTTTCCTACATGTGAAGATGAGCTATATGAGCAGTAGCAAATGGAAGCCACAAACACAAGGCTGCTGAAAGGCAGAACCAAGACTGTAACCAGGCTTCCCTCATGGGTCAACTTGATCTGAGTCACATTAACTCCCCGACTGTATCATAGTTATGTTACATGTTTACTTGTATAAATCAAGCTTCTATGTCTTTCCCATTCAATTTCTGTATATTGGATTTCTATTTATAACTACTTTTATGTCAATTGCAGTGATATATTTCCTGCTGGAAATAAAAATTTTAGTAGCAATCATCTATATCTCAGAATGCTACCTGTCAAATATATAAAGTTATTCATAAATTTAAAAGCTATTTAATATTGTTATATGAGATTTCAACTTAGATTCACATGCTTCCCATTGTATTGCAAAGGATTTTAAAAGGAAAAATATATATTGGTCTGCTTTCTAAGAGGTAAAAAATGATTTTCTTGCCTTTTTTAAATTTTAATTTCTTGTAGGTACTCATTTATATTAAAATGGAGTAGCTTCATATCTGCAAAGCAGAAAGAATTATTGTTATTAAAATACTGATTTCCCTTTCTTGCTTTCTCTTTATTCATAGTTTAAAAGTGTTCATTTTGTTTATTTGAATGCTAAAAATTTCTGGGTCATTATAGCATACTATGATCAAATTAGCTTAGGTGAATGAAAGACAGTAATAGCTGAGCTTATTTCTAGGTAGTAAGTGAATGGGGATGAAGTTACAAAACTTCTAATTTGGGGTGGTAGAGGTAGTATTGTGGTAAGGATGACTGCCTCTAGAAGCCTCCAATTCTCCTAGAACTTCATCAGTACTACATTCATAGCAACATAATATGTATTGTTAATAGGTTTGTATTATTATTGTTTATTCATAAAAATCTCATATACATGACAACCTATATTTGTACCTAATATAATATTAGTAGTGTCTTCTTTAGGGATTTTAGTTATCTTGCTTTAGGGTTTTATTCAGAAGGAATTATCTTTTGTCAGCATTATAACTTTTTATGCAATAATCATTCATGTCTTTCCTTACTTGTATATCTGTGCATATTCATATTGGATCATGATGATTTGCCTGGAGACTAGAATAATTGATCCCAAATTTAAAGGTTGTATGATTATTAGCTGAAACTGTCAACCTCAGAAAACCTAGAGTCACATGGGATACAGGCCGTTGGTCATGTCTGCGGGGATACTCTTGCTTGTTTTCATTGTGGGAAGATTCACCCACTGTGCCCAGTACATTTTTCTGGCTGGGATCCTAGACTGTGTGAGTGGAGAATGAGTAGCTTCCTGAGTTTGAAAACAATGTCATCAGCTATTTCCAGCTGAGACTTTTCCTCCATGATAGACTGTATTCTTTGAGCTGTGAACCATAATAAGTTCTCCCTTAAGTAACCTTTGTCAAGTTACTCAATAATAGCAACTGGAAAAGATATCAAGAAAATAATTATAAGTTATATAAGCAAATATTATGTAAATGTAATGACTACATGCATATTGAATCTTGTTGGAGAAGTGAGGCTGCTCGGCTAACTGAGACCCAAAATAATCACACAGAAACTGTATTTATTAAATCACTGCTTGGTCCATTAGCTCTAGCTTTTTATTGGCTAACTCTTACATCTTTATTTAACCCATTTCTATTAATCTATGTATCACCAAATGGCTGTGGCTTACCTGCTGAAGTTCCAGCATCTGTCTCCAGCGGGGCTACAAGGCATCATCTCTCTGACTCTGCCCTTCTTTCTCCCAGCATTCAGCTTAGTCTTCCCTGCCAAGCTAAGTTATGCCCTGCTATAAGTCCAAAGCAGTTTCTTTATTCGTTAGTGTTAAACACAGCACACAGAAGGGACTCCCACATCAGAAACTTTGAAGAAAATTTATTGATCAAACAAACACATATTTTACTTTTTCAAAAGTTCTATTTTGATGGAAATTGATTGTTTAAGAAAATTCAGCTCTGGATCAAAATGCAATACTTGGTGGTGTATAGACGTTAGATGT
The DNA here is from genome assembly GCF_000317375.1 of Microtus ochrogaster. Taxonomy (NCBI): domain Eukaryota; kingdom Metazoa; phylum Chordata; class Mammalia; order Rodentia; family Cricetidae; genus Microtus; species Microtus ochrogaster. The sequence continues at coordinate 13,476,177 of NC_022028.1, read as the reverse complement.
TTTCTAAAGTATAGACATGTACCTCACTTGTGAGTCTGTACTTTTGGATAACTAAATAAGGTTTAGTTTTAATGATGATATTCTACCAAATTTTCCATATATTAAATAGTGTGTTCATATCTTCAGAGTCTGAAATTGTCTTCTGGAAGACAAATTAGCAATTGCACACAAGAGACTTTGATGACGACATTAGTTATTTTAAGTTACATACTTAAAATCATTTTGTTTATAACAGGCAAGTTACAATTTAATTAATGTGTCAATAAAGAGCTCTTTTAGACCCAACTCAAGAAAATTATAATAAAGGTTTAAATAAGGTTTTAAACAAATGTGCATCATAGTTTTAAAACCTGGAAAGATGGATACAAAGTTGAATAAATGATACAGAGGGTAGTAGTAGTGTAACCAATAGCTTATCCAGAAGTAATCCTTGCTAAGAATTGGAGAAGAGATGAATATTACTTTCCGCCCTTTACCAACTCTAGGTCAACAGTCATGACTAGCAGATTTATACTATACTGTTCTTCTGCCTGGTAACATTAAGACTATTTCACTCCAAGACAAAGGATAGTGCATATATCTGTAAGGGATTGACTAGCTCTCTATGTCATAAAAATTTTAGAGTTGAATTACTTATTAGGAACCCATCTGTGCCGAGCTATCTAGGAACATATATGCCATCAACTAAGAGCAGGGAGAGGATGTTTCTTCATTCAAAGTGGCCAGGTATAGTATGTCTCTTTGTTGTAACTATATCACTTGGGTGATAAAACCAAGAGAGACAGGAGTTCAAGGCCATCCTGTGCTGTATAACAAATTAGAGGCTGGTCTGTGGTGGAGGAGAGAGCAAAAGGAAGAAAATAAAATCAGAAGTGTCATATGGATGGACAACTTTGGCCTGCTCTATGTGTTAGTGCTGTCACTGCCAGCCTTCCACAGGCTCTGTGTCTCTTGCTCACATGATCTGTAAACTCCCAGTGAGACTTTGCTTTTCCTTCTCTATGATCCACAAAGTGTTGGACGCCCTGTCATTCTGAAAGTCTCACTGCCTCGCACTCGATTTCCTTCCTGTGGGTGTTTGTGTTCTTCTGAGGCTCCACTTACTGTGCGCTGTCAGCATGTCCTCTTGTCAAGAGGCTTGCAATTTCACTGGTTTGTGGGGGAAAATATTTCTTTTGGTGTTTCGAGTGTGAAAGGTATATAAGCCTTTGCTGGGCAGTAGTGCTCCGTGGTGACTCTTTGTTCCAGTAAACAACCTCTAAGTCTGATCTCCAGCCTTGTCTAGCTCAGGTGCATCACAGTTGAAATAGTCCTTCCTTTCTGTTCTCCTTTTTTTTTTTTCATAGGTTCTGCAAAACGTATTGCTCTAGAGGGAAGAGGAAAGAAAGAAAAAAACAAACATAACAGCAACAACAACCACAAAAAAGCAAAAAGCCAACCCAAAATCCACAAAGGAATAAAACAATAATCAGACTTCTCTGGCGTGCCTTGTTGAATGTCCTCTGCGTACCCATGCCTGTGTATCCATACCCTCCCTCCGCTTCCGATTGCACTCTTTTCTCTTAGCTAGGGACTTCCACCTGCCTTTTCCTCATCTTCAGTTTGTGTACAAGATCACTACCTGGAATGCTCCTTTCATCACGTAGAAACCTGGCATGTGTAGTGTTTCATTCAGATGTCTTAGCAAATGTCTAGGCGTATCCACGGAAAGTGCTCACATAATGAACAGACTCAGAAAACGAAACGGTCTTAATTAGAGTTACTCTTGTGGTGATGAAACACCATGGCCAAAGCAACTTGGGGAGGGAAGGGTTTATTTTACTCATTGTTCCATGTAACAGTTCATCATAAAAAGGAGTGAGGGCAGGAACCTGGAGGCAGGAGTCATGGAGCAGTGCAGCTTACTGGCTTGCTTGGCCTGCTTTCTTATAGAACCCAGGGCCACTAGCCAAGAGATGGAACCACCTACAGTGAGCTGAACTCTATCACTGTTTAAGTAGATGCCTCATAGACTTACCTTCAGCCCCATCTGAGGACGCATTTTCTCCACTGAGGCTCCTTCCTCTTTGATGACTCTAGCTTGGGTCAAGTTGACATAAAAGTAGCGAGGACAGATGCACTGGTCCATAATTGATTATACCTTCAAAAATTACATTTGAGGCCATATTATTCTAGATAACAGCTCCTTTTTGCTGTGGTTTTTCATTCCTCATCATTGGGCATTATGCCTGGTACCTTTTCTGATTTTCCTCATGTCATAACGCTAAAACATTCAGGTTTTCTGATTTGTGCACGATCCCGAAAAAGACTGAAGCTAATGCATTAAGTGAAGGAAGATAGCAAAGGTGCGCATGCAGCAGGTCCCCCGGGATATTTGCATATCACAGAGTTACAGGGATGCCTTTGTTCCACTTGTGTGGACTCCTATCTGGATTTGTCTTGAAAATGTTCTGCCATTTTTACCAAATAAAACCAGTCTCTTCTTATTTGGACTGAAATTTGAATTTAGGTGCTTTCATATTTTATGT
>NC_022028.1:13454524-13473494 GCF_000317375.1 Microtus ochrogaster | reverse complement strand
TCTCTCTCTCCTTTATATCTGTTAACTAATTAACAAATTAATATTTTACTATTCACAATTGTCTTAAAGGTCACAGTCACTATTTTAGATTTTTAGTTAGGAGAAATCATTTTATTTAGTAATTTATTTTGCCATCTTGTATATTTCATGTTTTAAATCTTGAATCTATATACCCTTAGTGAGTTATTTGCTGTCCTTACATCTATGACCCAGTGAACTTTTGCACTGTTGCCTACTGGTAATACACATAAATCTGTCTTATTAGAATTTTAAATGTTAATCATGTTGTACACAGTTCAGGGCTTAAATGGGAGATTCAGTATTTCTGCTCAAATATTCTTTTTTATACATTTCACAAAATAACCAAAGCAATGTTGTGGGCTGTAGATAAACTCACTTCTTAGGTATATGTGTGTTATGGAAGGTCGCTTGTTTGTTCCTAGCTGCTAAGCCCTGAAATAATCACAAAGAAATTGTATTAATTACAACACTGCTTGGCCTATTACCTTATGCATATTTCTAGCTCACTCTTATCTTTTAAATTAACCAATTTCTATTATTTTATATTTTACCACAAGGCTCGTAGCCTACCAGAAAGGTTCCAGCATGACTGTCTCTGGCAGCTGACAGCAGCTCCATGGCTTCTCACTGACTCCACCTTTTTTCTTCCAGCATTAAGTTTAGTTTTCCCTGCCTACCTCTATTGTCCAGGCACAAGACAGTCCATTATTAATCAATAGTATTCACAGCATACAAAGGGGAATCCCACATCACATATGAGCAGATTTTGTGTATTCTTAAATTTTAGAAGATACAGCCAGAATAAATATTGGAATCAAACTATATTCCCTTCAGGGAGAGCTATGTAATATTAGCCTCCCAATTTTTGAATACATTCACATATTTACACATATGCACTATATACATAAATAATTCATACTTATATGTTATAGTAATAGCTAAGAATGGGTCAGTAATAAATGTAAGATTTGTTAAAGATATATAATCAAGTCAAATTGCGAGCCAGTTCATTATTCCTTAGTGAATGAGATGCAACCTGGTGAAGAAATCGATGCTGTGGCAATGGCTGCAGCATATTGGACTCAAAGCACATACCATCTGGTGTGCTTATATTTTAATATACATAGCAACCTTAAAAGGAAGTTGTTACTTCTTTACAAGTAAGGTGAGAATTAAATAAGTGAAGTAATTTATTGAAGATATGGTAGTTAGAAAACCTATAGTTTGTCGTCTGTTTTGGTGGCTTTTTCCCTGTCTGGATTAGAAGGAAATTGAAGTTAGCATGGTGAGCTGAGCAGTGTGTATGTTTGGAACAGCACCTCGTACAAAGCTGAATCAATTCGAGGTTAGAGACTCATCTTACTGAAGAGGTTTTGTGCAAAATTTATATTGGAATTACATCACTGATATCTAGTTTGGTCTTGCCATGAGCTCAAATGTAAACTGATAATTTAAAACTTTCCACCTTGGTAAGTCCTAAAAAGGCAGGGAGATGAGCTTCCCACATCAGTGCATGGAGATGAGCCACTCTCTTCTTGATTGATGGGCCATGGTAATTCTAAAAATAATTCATGTGCTCTAATAACTTAACCCTTGTCATCATTTCATGATGTTGAGATTTCCTAAAATACCCAAGTACATAGATGGTCCCCATTCAAGAGGCATTACGTACAAGCCCCTGTGGCAGTGGAAGTGAACATGTGTAGGGTTTAGAGTCTGTGTCCCTGAGCTTTCAGGAAGGTTCAGTGATTTTTACAAATATCTGCTTCCCATGTTTGAGTTACCGGAAACTCGTCTTTTTAAACTATCAACAGTATTCAGACTTGCTCATATCCTATGTTTTCTTCAAAGAAGGCAGCTAATAGCAGAAAATTAAAATTATCTGATAAATTATGAGTGAATAAAATTTTCCCAGCAAAAATATTTTAAAATAGAAGAAAGTATTATATATATATATATATATATATATATATATATATTCTCAAATTTTAAGAAAATGAGATTTTATTTTAAAAAATTACCCAGATATCCAAGAAGCTAATGATTACCATGAAATGCAATAGAACAATTATAATTTTCTTCTTTTAATAATCTGAGTCAAGGATATAATTTAAAAATGAAAAAAAATGATTTTTATCGTCCTCTTAACTAGCCAGAGGTAGAATAGACATTTTACTGCTAATTAAAAAACCGAGTTTTTCTCAATCCAGTTTTAATCTTTAAAGTCTTAACATTTATGGGGAATCTAAAAGCTAAAATTATCAGAAGAGCTTGAAAAAGTTGCACTTAAATAAGATTAACTGTGAATGTTTGTGAGTGGGTTTGAAGTTGCCAGTGGACCTTGTGAATTAAAAGGTAAGTCTGTGTAAGAGAAAGTGTATGTACTTTATTGCATTTTCAATAGAGTCCAAAATTTTCCAACCCTTTCTCTCAACTGACTTGTTTTTTCTTTTTCTTTTTCTTTTAAATCAACTGCCTTGTTTTTACTTTCCCCCTCCTCTTTTTTTTTTTTTTTTTAATGTCAGTAAGCTGCTTTGGCTAATGGCATCATGCTTATTGTATCTTACTAGCTTTGTTTAGAATTATCATATCCTGATTCAGCTTCCATCTTCAGAAACCCTTCTGTTTTCATTGCCAAGGGAAATAACAAACCCACAAATAAAATCACTCAATCAAAAAGAGGAGGAAACACAGAATTTAAAGCTTTGATGTGATGTAAATTTGTAATTTTGAGTTCAAAATTATCGTTCCAAATTGGCCAGGCTCCATCAGCCTTTAGAATCTCACCATTCTTTAACTTTAATGATCCCATTCCATACTAAAGGCCTGTAGAGTATTAAATGACATGTATGTGTTTATGTATCTGTATGTGCGCACTATTTTGTACCTAGGCAGAGCTCTATGTGGGTTTAAACATGTTCTGAGTTTTTCTTCTTAAAGCATCCTTTTCCACATACTGTACTTCCTAGGATCTTCCTAGATATGTTTCTTCTAAAAGTTCTATTTTGAAGCCTTCCATTCTTTTGTTATGACCCTAAGACTGATATTCTAGGGTTACAAGTGTCCTCATTATTCTCATCAATCCTTTGAGACATTCATATTTTTTACTGCCAGACGCCTATAGTTATTATTTTACCAATCATTCCACATGACTTCTCAGAATTTTCTTTCCTGGTTGAAGGTTTCCATCAAATATTTTCTGAATTTTGATCTCAAAAAGTATTGTTTCCCCATTTTTTTGAAGTTCACTGAGTAGGTCTATATTGTCTTCTTGACAGTGCTGGTATTGTGACCTAAATTTAAAAAACCTATCATATGAAATGTTTGCTTCTATAACTTTGGATACAATCATTCCAGAGAATCTTTGTTCATTTATAATAACATTGAAACAATTGTGGCTATATTTCATACAGAAAGAAAAGGTACTTTTTGTATACCATAGTGGAGCTATTTATCTATAATAACTTTAGGGCAAATAAACAAGAGAAGAGATTAAAGCTAATGTACACCTATATTTGTGTTAATCATTGTCCTTCGCAAAGTCAAGGAATAGACCTTCACCGGTAATAGTGAAACTACAAGAAAAGTATATCCAAAGACAGGAAAAGTACATATTTCAGGTTTGTTTCAGGGAGAATTTTTTTTTTTTTGGCTAAAATGAGTTCTTCACTTGTCAGTATACTTGACAATCACTCAAGGCATGACTCAAATGGGTGATCCGCAAGACAACCCATATTTGCCATCCTACATCCATTCATTCCATATCCTCCTGTGCATCAAATGTCTAGCATGTGTTGAAAAGGGTGGAAGAATATTCTGGCACAGACAGGAGGAGAATATATTAATGCTCGACTGTCTAGTGAGAGGAGCCACACACAGGAACAAATGAGCTGTGGGAAACACTGTACATGCGAATGAGAGCAGAGAGCCAAAAGATGCGGGGCGTGGGGACAGGGTTGGAGGTTGGAATCTGAAGACTATTGCCTTGCCGAGGTGCAGTGGTTGGAAAAATGACTGACAGTAGTGACAGTGAGTTCACCTGGAAATTAAGAATGTCTCCTGTGAAAAGAAATTCCATTATCTTTAAAAGCTGTAAAGGGATATCTAGCATGTGTGGAGCCTGGGGTGCAAGACCCAATATTGCCAAATAATGAGTAAATGAAAACGGCACAGGTGTCTTCGAAAGGAGCAGTTAGTGTGTACAGGTTGCTCATAGTGAAAGAGGGTGAGGTGAAATGGATACATTACTCAGAAATGTTGAAATGGCTTTTTCAGATCTTCTATTTGTGGATAAGGTTATTAAGTCAATCTTTGAGAGAAGCCATGGCAGGAGCTCAACTAGCAAAAAGCTCCCGAGTTCAAAATCACACATTTACACACACTTGAAAGGATGGAGAATACTACAGCAGTGTCGTATGGAAATACGGGAGGGAAAACTTCGCTTCGGAAACAGTTTTCCATTGCATTTGGGAAATGAGGACCTTTGGTGAAAAATTAGAGAAGTAACAATCTACCATCCAGGAAATGAGAAAGTACTGAGAGAAAAAGAAGAAAATGGAGAAAAAAGAAGGCAGATCATGAAGTGGGAGAAAAGTCACAGCCTCAGAATGATACGTGGAACATAGAAAAAGGCCACTTTGAGAAGCAGTATTTATTGGAATAGGTGAATGAGACATTTCCATGTGATGTTCTGAAAGACAGTGTTCTCTCCAGAGTCATTTCTGTGGGAAGTGGTCATCATTAGCTTCAGCTGTCAACTTGATAGAAACCTAGAGTCACCAGGGAAAAGGGACCTTCAGTTGCGGAAATGCTTCAATGAGATTGGTCTGTGGCTTTATCTGTGAGCCGTTCTTATTTGTTAATTGATGTAGAAGAGCTTCCTCTAGCAAGAAGGTCTGGACTATGTAAGCAAGCCAGTAAACAGAGTTCTTCCATGGTCCTGTTTAAGTCCCCGGCTTCAGGTTCCTGCATTGATCCCCTACCTTGGCTTCTCTCAGAGATTGACTGGAGTAACCTGTGAGCCTCCGCAAGTTGCTTTGGTTGTTGTTTGTTTTGCTTTGTTTTCTTCCCAGCAGTAGAAAAGCAAAGTGAGGCATGAGGAGAGAAGCTCAAGCTGGAAAAAGGAGGTGAGGGCAGTGACAGGAAATGAGTTTCAGGTTAGTTGGAGGTAGCATTCTAGTGGCGAGGAATTGTAGCTGTGCCATTCAGAATGAGACAATGACAGGCTTTGAGGTCTGTCCTTAAACTTAAACCATCACCTAGTTGCTGAGGATAAGAAAATGATTCTGGAGGTACAAAAGGACCCAGGTACTTCTCTGGAAAGCTGGGTAGCAGGTTAGGCAGAATACCATGGTGTCTTGAATTTGGGCCATATTGAGGACTTCAGGGCGATGTGAGGAACTATATAGAAGGAAGAAAGATAAGTCTGTGAAGGCTATGTTAAATTTGTGACTCCTGAACTTTTGCAAGGCAATAGCAGGTACAAAGGAAGATGTACCCTCGGGAACTGGGAGAGGGTTCATGCTGGGAAATACAATGTGGGGCTTATCGGCATATGTGTGTACTGAGTCACCTGGGATGGGGGAGGATAGCAGATGGAGAAAGGGCAGAGAGCTGTTGAGACTGGAAGCAGACTGCAAAAGGTGGAAGGAGGAGGATCCTGGCAAAGGAGCTGAGAAGAAAGGAGGCATGGGGACACTTGTGTCTCTTTCAGTAATGTAAACAGTAATAGAGAGCTTAGGAGAACTGTGGGTTGTTGTGGAAAGATGGGCACCAGTTAAACACTGGGTCATATCAGTTTTAAAAATTAACTGATTGTCTTCTGCCTCTCAATGAACTAGTTCATACATTAAAAGTTGATAGCTGTACATACAGAATTGGTGTCCAAGATGACAGGGACAAATTGCTGTTTTGGGAGCACAGTGGAAAGTCTGTTTGAATGGGTAGGGAAGGCAAAGAGCTATGCATTCAACTATTAGTATAAGAAAAAGCATGGCTTTGACAACAGACTGGTTTGTATCCTCAGAAAAAAAGAAAAAGAATCCGGGCAAAACAAAAAAAGGCCCCAATTTTTTTGGTGGTGGTGGGGGTTTTTTCTTCTTCTAATTCTTCACCTCTGTGTACAGACTTAGTTAAAATGCAAGATATTTGTTTCAATTTTTAATAGTCTGTTCCCTATGTCTGTGAAGGAAAAAATGGCCACCAGCCTTTGCCCCATGCTATTTCAAGGATCACCATAATACAGGTTACTCCTTAATGTGTTCTTATCAGAAACATCTATCTTCCCAACACAGTACCAGGCTTGATATAAGCTGTGACCATCATAGCGTTCAACCTCAGAATTAAATGGTTTCTCCTCTTTTCTTTTTAGATGTCTTAATGTTTCTTAGCTTTTATATTCAGCAAACGTACTAGCTATTTTTTAACTTAAAACAAGTTAGGCTATCATCTGAGAAGAGGGACGTCCAACTGAGTAGATAACTCCATAAGATAGGTATATGGACAGGCTTATGATACATTTTCCTGATCAACAATGATGTAGCATGGCCCATCCAACGGTCGCTGGTAACACCCCTGGGCAGTTGATCCTGGGATCTAGAGAAAACCCAAATGAGCAAACCATCTGTAGACTCTGCTTCAATTTCAGTCTTCAAGCCCCTGCCTTCAGTTCCTGCCATGACTTCCCTTCATGACAGACTGTTCAGATGATACAAACCCTTCTCTCTGAAGCTGCTTTTGGTCATACGGTTTTATCACAGCAATAGAAAGCAGACTAGGTCAGGGAGCAACATTGTATTTTCCAGTCATTCTTAAAAACTGAAAGGAAATGCTCCGAGTACATTATTGAGCATCCCCTAGTCTGTGTCGCTGGATTAGCGAATATAGCTATGTGGCAATATCCATGGCCAGAGAACACTTTGAACTCTTTCTTGCATATTGAGGAGACTAAAAGCATTCAGTCACAAAACAGAATTTGCCCCTAAAAGAAACAGTATCTTAAAACTTAGGCAAGGAAAGGAAATAGTCTAACTCCTTTATTCTATCCTTAAGAAAGCAAAATCTTATATTTTCAAATACTCATCTAAGGACACCATCTTAGTCATTGTTCTATTATTGTGAAGAGACACCATGACCACAACAACTCGTAGAAAGGAAAGCATTTAACTGTGGCTGGCCTGTAGTTTCAGAGGTTTAGTTCATTACTTTCATGGCAGGGAGTATGGCACCACACAGGCAGCCCTGGTGCTGGAGTGTCATGAAAGCTCTACATACAGATCTACAGGAAGCAGTCAGAGATCATCACTGAGCCTGGCTTGAACATTTCAAACCTCAAAGCCCTCTCCAGTGCCTGATCCCTTTCAAGTTGTGCCACTTCCTAATGACCTAGCATTAAAATGCATTAGTCTATGGGAGCCCATTCAGTTCATAACAGTCACTTTGCTCACATTTGCAGAAACAGACATGGCCTTCAATCTTTTACATCCTAGATGATCAAGTCCCTTTTATAACAGAGTACTGTGCACACCCATGTGTACACACACACATGCACACACAAATGAGCACATGAGTACCCATGCCTGTGCATGAACACACACAGACACACATACACACACACACACACAAAGCAAGAGTTTTTTTAATAGTAAAATCATGTTTATTAGAAAGATAAATTATACTACATACTTAGAAGTAAGAACTCAATTTACAGTGGGGAGAAAATCATGGCACTATAGGACTATGTTGTGTTATAGGTAAAGATAATAAATTTTACTTAGTCAAGGCATCTGTATTTCAAGTTTCAAGTTTATTTCCTCATTATGGAGAAAGTATTTTTTGATTATATCTGCTAAAAAAATGGAGGACTTAGATATTGATATAAATAAAACATTAATATTTAATATCTAAAAGTAAATTTAGTATTTAGTAGATTAACTACTTATTCAAGTAGTTACTTTATTGAAATATGTGATCAATTTAATATAAATCTAAATGAACTAATCACTTGATTAATGAATCAGCTTAACCAGGAGAACTCATGGCTGTGTGAATGAATTGTTAGAGCTTTTAGAACTGGCTTTTAGATGTGTGAGCATGATTTCATGTAAGTAGATAAATGCAGTCTCTATATCACTCCAATTTGGTTCCTACCATTGCCGTCAGAATTTTCTTTATAAAATAACCCTCAGAGTAATTCAGTTGCCTTATTAAAAACCTTTGTGACTGTGTGCTGTTTTCCACAGAATGGATTTCAAACGTCTTTATATGACAGCTATCCCATCTACTTCAGCTCGCCTTTCTGGAGGTGACACTGGCCCCTGCTCTCATTCTTCTCTGTCTATACTCTCACTCCACCCCACCCCCTTGTTTCTAATATTCTATTGTGTACTTGCTTTGAATAATCCCATCTTTATGGCTTGTTCTTCCTGTAGAACCAGGTTGGAACACCCTTTCTGTTGTTTTTCTCGTGCTTCTAAGACGCCTTCCCACATTCACACCACAGTGATTACTGTGAGCATCCCTCCAGCTTTCCCCTCTCCCACCAAACACAAACAAACAAATGAAAAGCATCATCTTCTCCACCGCCCTTTTGTTTTTCCACGTCCTGTCCTTAATTTGATAGAAAGCCTTGTCTTTATGTCTGTGGTATCTTTTCTACTGTTGCCTTACTATCTGTCCAGAATTCCCCCATCTTTATAAATATTTCACCAAACCTCAGTTTCTTTCCCAGACTACTCGTGGTTCCCATTCTTTTGCTTTTTAGCTTATGAACCAATGTGTGGAGAGAACTGGTGGACACATCCTTGTGTTGTCTCTGTTGCTCACTTTTCTCTCGTGTGTGCTTTGTCTCGTTTTCCTGAATTGGCTCTCATGCTTTGATCTTTTCTCTCTTCATTCTTTCCTTTTACCCACCATTACTGTCCCTAAATATCAGGTCTTCCCTGACATATGGATATGGATCTTCAAGGATGCCATCCTTAAGGGTACAGACCCTCCAGAATCTCTTGCTGCTTTAATATCTCTCCTGTCTCTTGCGTAAAGTCTGACTGTACAACAGCTATGATCTTCCTTCTTGCCATGAAATCTAGTAGGGGGCTCTCCATCCTAGTCATAGCAAACCTGCCTTTTCTGCAGCCTTTGTTGTAGCCACTTGAGAAGGCCTTGGAAGTAGCATGCACATTATACCCCAGAGCTTTCGGGATACAGCAGTGGCACTCTGGATTGCTGTTTCACAGTTTGCAACTTTAGAAAGTCGTGCTTATCTGCAAATTATCTCCCCAGTATCTCCCCGCTGCGCCACTTGCTCTCCTTGGTTGTTGCCTGGGTAATCAGCCGCCGGCTTTGTGTTGCTTTAAGGTCTTATGTGCCTTCAAGGGCTTTAGAATTGTCAAATATCACACTCTGAAATATTTTCTCAGATGCCTAAGGTTACAGGACTTTCTGCTTAGGTGAGTGTTTACAGAACCTAATCTCATAGTGCAGTGTAAGTAAACAGTAAGTATTGATGTGCTTTTCTTTATTTTATTTTTATTTTATGTGCACTTGTTTTGCCATGGGTGTCCGGTCCCCTGGAACTGAAATTCCAGGCTGTTGTGACCTGTCATATGGGTGTTGGAAATCAAACCTAGGTTCTCTAGAAGAGCAGTCCACGCTTTTAACCACTGAGCCATCTCTCCAGCCCTTTGATCTGCTTTTACCATCAAGTATTTTATTTATTTTCTTTCTTTGATGCAGAATTTCTATAATAGCTCTCTTTATCACTCGTTTTTATAAAATAAATTAACAAAACATCTTTCTGCAATTTCAATTAGTTTATAGTAATGAGTAAAGGTGCTGACTTTTGAAGAAAGGAAATTACGATTTTAAATTGATATTGCAAAGCATTATCATTCCACAGTATTTATATCCTATGTCTGATCATTCAGATTGGATTGCTGCACCTCTAGTTTTCCACATCATGTGACTTGTCATCTCTAATTTTCTCTGGATTCGCATGTTGTATTAAAAGGTGGAAAGTGCAGTTGTTAAAAGCCATCATATTGGAAGGAGCCTGAGCCCATATTCCGAAATCACTATGACATAAAATGTGAATGCTTTGCAGGATTTCATTCTTCCCGTACACGGAGTGCTCACCAGGAAGTCCATTTTTCTGCAATCTACGTCTCCTGCGTTCACTTTATAGAGCTCCATCTCCCAGGTAGTGTAACTGAGGGATTCAGTAGACCCATTATGAATGTAAAGTCAGTTCTGTTTTACCTTTGCCCACCAAAGGTAGAAGATCAGAACATGTACACGCTTTCTGAACTGTGCAAAGGGTTTGTAGCAAACGTTTACCAACCAGAACCTGCTGTCTCGTTGTTAGGGTCCCTGTCTTCTGTGATTGAAAAGACACAATGTGGTATTCTTGAACAGTACAGATGTGTGCAAATAAATAAATAAGAGCATGGTTATTTGTAGGCTCATTACAGTCGTCTTCCGGGTCACGAAAATATTGATGATGCTTGAAAATCAATGTTTATGGTTTAATAGAACAGTGTCTACTAAATTTGAAATGTTTATGAATGTACTTTTATTGATTAAATTTATTCTTTGGTAATCCCATTCATTCTGATTATTCTTACTTCTCAACATCTCTTCCCCGTCCCCCCCCCATCATCTCCCATCCTTTCTACGAGTTCTTTCCTATGTTTGTCTCTTTTTTATTTGTTTCATTACCCAATAAATTAAGCTGGGGCCGTCTATGTGACTGTAGGTTCGGACAATCCCCTGGAGCATGGTAGTCTCACCATTAGGAACATACTGAAGACTTCATTCTATTCAAATTCACCCAGTCACCAAGGGGTCAGCAGAGAGAAGGACCCAGTGAATCGCTTCTCAGTCCATAATTGACTAGTGATAGGCCCAGCCTTGTGCAGTCTCAGAGCGGTGGCTGCAATGCCCCGAATACACCATTTCACAGTCCATCTCACTACCCTACAGGTCTTCCATTCTTTCTGGTGACTCTTGTGTGTCCCCTGACCCTTAGAAAAATTGGTATATAGGACTGACTGCTCAGTAATCATTTATTCTCACTATCTCGAACAGCTACAAGTCTTCGCATTTTTTATTTATTACCCATCATAGAGTCCTGCAGTTGGGACTCTACAGGCCCGTGCTGTTTTAATTTTTAATTTTCATTCTGTAGTTGGTAACTCACATAGTCAAAGCCATATTTCTAACTCTGTAGTCAATAGGGACCTAACCTATTTACCAGATGCTCAGAATTAATGACTCGGAGAACGCTCTGAGAATCTAATATTTACGTATTGGTTCTTTGCATGCACATACCCATTCAAAAATTATTTTACAGGCAACATGCAATAGTACTAACATTTAATGTAGAGGAAAACAAATATTCCCATAGAACCATAACTGAGTAAATCACTAGTTTCCGTTTTCCATCTTTCATTCCAGGTAATTGATAACACTCAGCTGGAATATCAACATACTCAAAACCTTGAATTCTGCATAGTCACCCATTTCCTGAAAATTTTCATGTTGTCAAACCCTTTTAATGGTATAACAGTCCATAGTTTGATATTCAAAATGTATGCTACGATACTAATTTTTTTAAATTTATTATAGGACTATAACTAACAAACAACCTACATTGCAAATAGGTATTTGTATTTTGACTTCCCTGAAAAAAACAGCTAAATATTGTGGCAATTATTGACTACTTTAATTGGGTATCTCTATTTTCTATCTAAACAATTTAAATATAAAAACAAATTTTATACACTAAAACATAATCATTTAATTCATAATAAAAATATGAATTTTATAAGCAGAAATTGTATTATATTAAGACTATTTTTTAAAAGAGATATTTCCTTATTATTCATATGGTATTTTCTTTATGGAGCATACCATAGTTTAAAATTATACTGGTTAATGCCCTTTAAGAATGACTCCAGCTAAGACTCCCAGCAATAGTGGAGAGGGTGCCTGAATTGGCCTTCCCCTGTAATCAGATTGGTGAATACCACACAGTCATCATGGAGCCTTCATCCAGTAATTGATGAAACCAGATGCAGAGATCCACAGCCAAGCTCCAGATCAAGCTCTTGTAATCCAGTTGAAGAGAGGGAGAGGGAATAAGTGAGCAAGGGAGGTCAAGATCATGAAAGGGAAATCTACAAAGACATCTGAACCAAGTTTGGAGGAACTCATAAACTCAAGACCAACAGCTGTAGAGCCTCCATGGGCCTTAAATTGGGTCTCTGCATATGGGAGACAGTTGTGTAGCTTTGTTTGTCTGAGGGTCCCCTGGCAGTAAGACCAGAATCTATCCCTGGTGCATGAGCTAGCTTGTTGGAGCTCATTCCTTATGGTGAGATGCCATGTTCAGCCTTAATACAGAGGGGAATGGCCTGGTCCTTCCTTAAAATAATGGGTCAGGCTTTGTTGACTCCATATAGGAAGCCTTACCTTTTGGGAGGAGTTGATGGCAGCTGGGCTGGAGGGGGGAAGCTAGAGGGAGTAGCAGGAAGGATAGAAGGGAGAACTGGGGTTGTAATGTAAAGTGCAACACACACACACACACACACACACACACACACACACACACACACACACACATCCCAACACTGATTAGTTAGATTCCATTTTCTTCCCTCTAGACCAGTGGTTCTCAACTTGTGGGTTGTGACCCATTTGTGGGTCAAACAACCCTTTTACAGGACTTGCCTAAGATCATTGGAAAACAAAGGTATTTACATTATGATTCATTATAGTAGCAAAATTATAGTTATAAAGTAGCAATGAAAAAAATGTATGCCTGGGGGTCATCCCAACATGAGAGATTGTATTAAAATGTTGCAGCATTAGGAAAATTGAGAACCATTGCTGTTGATCATAAATTGAAAAAGGAAAACCAAAAACAATCTAGAGACAAGGTTAATGATGTCCAGACAGGAACACCCAGCTGTCAGTAATTTGTAAGCAGTTCTTTCAAATTAAGGATTTAAGATTTTTGTTTGTAATTGCATGATTGTGTGAGGGGTGGTATGGACACATGAGTGCAAGTGCCTGCCTAAGCCAGGTTCGCAGGGAGTGGAAATTACAAGTGGATTGTAAACTCCCAGCTTGGGTGCTAGGAACCAAACTGAGGGACTCTGAAAGAGCAGTAAGCACTCTCCACTACTGAACTATTTCCTCCATTTCCATATTGAGTATTTTTCAGGTGTTTATATGTACTCCACTCAAGTGAAAACTCAGATCTGTGAAGCTTTGTCTGTCGAAGCATAAGGGGGACAGCTCAGTCAATTAAACTGTTTGCTAATAGTTGCAAAAATATTATGACCTGAATATTATTGAACCATACATTATGTATTCTGAGTCCCCTTTGATTCTCCTCGGTGTAATAACCATCACAACAGTCTTTACAAAGCTCTCAAATGGTTTTTTTTTTTTGCATCAATAATATTATGTTAAGGTCAGATGGATCTAATTTCCTTTTACTCTGAGAAAGATAAAGCCACATAAAATTGAATCAGATGCCCCGGATTCCTATATGGTTGTTTCTGATTGCATTTAGTGCCTTCAAAACTTTAGTCTAGAGGAGAGTGCTCACTGTGGCAGTATCATCCATCACCTTGTCATCTGGCTAGAGAGTAGACTTTGTGCTTCTGCTGCAGATAACAGTATTTGAACAGTCCGGACTTACAGAATTGTTCTCCAGTAAGAGAAGAACCTTCACTCTTCAAGGCCTTTCTTTTGCCACCTTTAACTCTTTATTTATTGTGTTTAAGGTAATTTTCAAATCTAGCCACCTTTAAATCTTTGCAGATCAAGTCACATTTTATCTAATAGAGTTAGACAGGGTTTGGGGCACATAATTTTATATGCTATAAGTGGATAAAATGGACATGCCAAATTAAGTTGCATATAATAGTTGTGTATTTCTTAATATCTAGAGGAATGTCTTCTAATCGAAGAATCATATACAATGCATTTCTCAAGGGTAGAAACTTTCCTTTTTAGTTTTAACAATAAGCACATATTTATTTTTGTAAAAAAAAACCTATGCATGCTAATGATTGGCATTTCAGCATCATAAAGCATAGGCCTTTCAAGAAAAAAATCTAACAAAAGGAACTCCTGGAGAATGCACTGGAATAAACACTAATGGGAGCTTTGTCTGTCCCTTGCTCTTAGAAATGACAAGAGTGAGGGGCATTAAGTTGCAGAAGAGTTTACTTAATTATTTTAACATTTCCTGAATGGTGATTGTGATACTTAAATAAAAAAAATAAGATTAGCATGTATAGATACAGTTTCTTAATAACTTGAAACACTTGAATTTTATTCAAAATTTTCATTCCAGAATATCCATATTAATTGAGACAAACACTGGAAATATAATCTAAGTAAAAGATAAAAATTGGTATACATATCAACTTCCTTAAATTGTAGAGTCCATATATAGGGTCATGTTTTAAATAAGACTTCTGAGATTATACTCTTCTTTATATAGTTTTAAAAACTTCTTATCTAGGGAAAGATGTCATAAAAAGTAACAGATGAATATAGCCCCATAGGTCACTTGCTAATTTCATATTTCCATCACTAAAATAATACTACAAGTACCAGTGCCAAAATTATTAATTAATGAAAAATAGATTTTTTTTCATGAAGCTGATTTTGACATGTGCATTTTAAGCTGTGTTAACATTATTTTCTTCCTTTTTCCCCTTCAGTGTTTGAGGTTGAATTGTAACACAAGTAGATTATGCAAATCAAGACAGTTCTTTCCCAAAGCCCTGAAAATTTAATGTCAGAAAATACATATTTTAGCATACATTATTTCATGAAAAGTTCATTTTTATTTTTCTGCAAAAGTGCTGTAAGCTTTGGAGGAAATCTCATGGTCTCTGGTTAAGCCATATGCTTCAGAGCATTTAACTTCCTTGCAGTTACCCAAAGATGGTAATACATGGTTCCCCTGACATTGTATTACTCCTGTTTCCTTACTATTGCTGTGCTGACACTGTTTATATGTGAACAGAAATGGGAAAATGTCCAGTTGATCAATAGTCAAGAGCCACCTTGCTCCTGACCAATCCTTTTCATGACTTCATTGATTAGTAGGTTTTGTCCAAGTCCTTAGAGGACTCATAGTATGATTTTGTGTATAAATAAAAATATAGCAGTGTGCTTCTGAAAACAAACAGCCATCATTGTTACTAACATCACCCCAGTCAAATTTGGGAATCTTTACCTTGTTCTCTATCAGCAATAGAACCATCTTAGGCAGATTTTTCCTATCAGGATCTACCATGAAGTAGGTACTTAGCCAAAACAGTTTAAATCAACTTTGAGACTCTGTGAACACATGATCTAATGGGAAAACCAACAGATCATTCTTAGGAATTAGTTTTGTCTTTTGAGAAGTGGTTTGAGGTAGGTTTTATTTTATGTTAGTTTTCCAAATATTGCACAATGCACATGAATGATAAGAAAAACACAGTATATGTAGTGATGAGATAAATAGTAATTGGATAGTTACATTAAAAGTACATCAAGTTGAAGAAAGGGCAATTTGAAAAATATTTAAAATTAAAATATAAAACATGTGTCAGAAAAAAGTAGGCAGATTGAAATAACAAGCAAATGAGTTCAAATGAAGTCATCATTTAAAAAAAACAGGATAATGGGTGCCATTTGATGCAGGCATCAAGCAAAAGAAAGCATGACAGCATATTTTCAACTTATATAAGTATTTAAAAGTAAGTTAATCAAATTATAGAAAAGCATGTTTTAAAAGCATGTCTTCTTTATGTATTTTTACTACAATATTTTCATCATTTTCTGAAAATAGCAATAGTATTGGTTCATTAATTTTGGTTTTATGCCACAAGATTTTTTCATTAAGTAAATTTGTTCACAGACAATTTCACGTAGGTGGTACTACCTGCACCGTTCCAGAGATTAACCTTACTAGGATGCTGACACACATTGACACATGGGAAAGCTGGGATCAGGTGGGTTGGACTCTCTTGGAGGAGAAGCCCCAGCACCCTGGAAGCCCAGAGTGTTTATTATATACAGTTAAAGGAAGAGTGAGTCGGGGCTATTACATACAGATAAACAAGGAAACGTGTAGTAAGGAGGCCGCTTGTTGGTTCCAGCCACTTAGCCCCAATATAATCACACAAAAACTGTATTAATTAGATCACTGCTTTGCCCAGTAGCTCAAGATTTTAATTGGCTTGGCTAACGCTTACATATTAATTTAACCCATTTTTATTAATCCATGTATCACCACATGGCTGTGGCTTACCAACTAAACTTCTGGCATCTGATCTCCCTGGGGCTACATGACTACTCTCTGACTCCGCCCACTTTCTCCCAGCATTCAGCCTAGCTTTCCCAGCCTGATTCTCTTCTGCCCTGCTATAGGCTCAAAGCAGTTCTTTATTAATCAATGGTGATCATAGCATTCAGAGGGAAATCCCACATCAGAAATAGGGTTATAATATATGGATAGGAGGCAGACTTAGTCTTTGTAGGAGCAGTCTATATAGGGAAACAGTCTTCAGATCATATACATCCGGGGGTGGGGGACTACAGGGGACATTTTCTGAACACACTGTGAACACTCTTTCTGACATGGGCTTGATCAGGTCCGCAGCATACATTCACTCAGGATTTCACTTGCTCCCTCTATGCATATACACAGTGCATTCTAAGTTCTATCACATCCCACCCTTTCCTACCTCACTAGCTACCACATACACAGATCACACACACACACACACACACACACACACACACACACACACACACATTTTAAAAAGAATAGTGAGTGTTCTATGGGCTTTTTAATTATATGATGTCGATTTAGTCTCTCATTTGAAAGAAATTATTTTTGGCACAAAAGCACATCAGAACGGGCAAGTCACTTTTCTAGATGCTCTGAAGTGATGTGAGGTGTCTGAGATAGACAGATACACACAGAGAACTGTTGTTACCTTGACTTCATTTGAATATGTAATTGTGTCAGTGAATACTCTTAAGAAATTAGTGAGGTAGAAAAGTCACTTTTGGTTGTAGAAGAGAGGAAACTTTATAATATTAGAATTAGAAACACTTGATGCATGATTCTTTGGTGTTTGATGCTTGAATGAATGGAGACAGGGACGGAGATAGAAATAAAAACAGCAATTATTGTTTTATATCATGGTTTTAAAAATCCTGTACAGAATGCTAGTTTAGACTCTTTCAAATGTCTCCCACAAGTCATGGTGAAGACAGGGAGAAATCAGCTGTGAAGAACCTTCAATGTTATGCAAAACAAAGATATTGAAATTTGTCTTATAGACAGCCATGATCAGATGGATAATAAAAACATTGACAATGTTGCATGTGCTTGAGCTTTACTTAATCTCCAATCTAATTTCTTAGTTAATTTATTTTTTAAAAAAAATATTGTGAATATGTATATTTTGCAGTGTAAATTTTTAATTGTGTGATTATATTGCTAATGATAACAGAATAACTGCGTTTTAACAGTATTCAACAAATGCTGGTAATATGCTGTTTAACTACATTGCTAACATGACCAATGCCCACGGAAATAGCTATACAATTAAATAGCCTCCACATGAAGGATTCTTTTCAGCACAGAAATCATCTAATAGATACGTCATTGCCAATGTTGCTCCCACAACGTGATAGGACAAGTTTGCTGTCAGGAGTCCTTAACAATAAAGCCGGAGAATTAGGAGGATTGAGAGAGAGAGTACTGGCTGGGCTGTGAAAACACCTAAAATATGCTACATACAAATATGAGACTTTCAAAGGTTTTTGAAATGAGCATAGTGACTCTAAATACTATGAGGATGTCCGTCTGGGAACACACATATGCTCTGCATTAGGCTGTGTTCATGAGTCTAAGGTAAATATGTGAGCCATTACAGTAAGAATTTAGCTTACCTTGTAAAATCTTTTGCTCAACTGCTGTGAGCAATCTAGAGTTAGGTCACAAGTTTAACTGCAGTTTTTAATTTTGTGTTTCTAGCACTAACACACTGTATACTGAATTTCTAGATGGGCCTGGTTGATTCCTGTGTAAGGTAACTATACTACTCAATCAGTCACAAGGTAAGGTTGTTGAAGTAAAGTGAAATCATGACTTAATTATGAAATAACTCGTCAACAGCACACAGTGTAATTTTCATGCAATAGGTTTTGTAGGAGACCCATCTTAGCACAAGGAAATTTATTTTCTTAATATTGTTTTGCCAGTAATTACTGCCTTTGCTTTTAAGATCGATTTGATATTCATGAATACTTAAGTGTATTCCATGCGCATAGATATGTAGATTCTGTTAAATGGAGACACATGAAAACTCATCTGGAGTTGTGAAACTTAGCCAGGAAATAATTATTGGCTTTAAACACATTTTACATATATTACTTGGCCCCGAAATAAGATATGCTCAAGATGTAAAATCTTTAAAATAACTTGAACATTCACATTGCTCTATGTCTTTCTTGTGATACTGTACTAATTTGCATGATATATGTTATGCTATATTTTGACACATTTCTAAATGTCATAATGCACATATTTCATATACTCCACATGATATATTTATTCACAAGACTTTACATTATTTTATACAGTGAGCAATATTAAGCTTTTAAGTTGAACAGATTGCCATTCTCGGGGTAAAGAAATCTAAATTTTCTGCATCTTCTCTACAGTAATCATGGTCCAATATGTCATATACCTTTACCCAAAATGGGCTTCAAATAACATAATGGGAGACTTTCACCTTTTATCATTACAATTTATCTAATAAGATTGAGAAAAAGAAGCTTTTATCCTAGGTTGTCCAAGGTGCCTTGGATTCAGCTTTTATCTTGTATACTGTAGTAATTGGAGCGGCGGGGCTGCGTCCCC
>NC_022028.1:13445329-13453972 GCF_000317375.1 Microtus ochrogaster | reverse complement strand
GAAATCAGTCTTATTCCTGAAGGCACAATGACAAAGTTAAAGATAAACCAAATGCAATGAGCAAAAGCTTCTATTTGAGGATACAAAAATTAGCTGATGTAGGATGAGAGAAGCATTCGTTGTTTGATGCATTTAAATTAATAAATAAGCTAGTTTTACTTCAAGTAACTAAGTTAAGCACTCATTAATGTATTGAAGCATATTGAATTGGAAATAGACCTAGAAATATTTAGCTTGGGACAAGTATCCAGTGTTACTTGGAATAAAAAATATGATTATTTATTTTCATTAAGATGATTAAGGATCTGTGCTGAGTTGTGACACTATTTAATGAGTTATTAGAAAATATAGCAGAGAATATTAATAACTAATTATGTAAAATTGATTTCTAATTGTTTCTACAGGAGCACTAAGATCATTTCTGCTGTATTAATGACAACCATATTCAGAAGGAAAGCTTTTTCCTTCTTCTTTAATTACTTTGGTTTACAAATTCTTATTTAGGAAACAAATATACTATTTATCATTAGGTAGCTGTGACTCCCAAACCTGATGTTCTATTGTATGGAAGTTTCTGTTGTCTTACTTTGCTTTAAAAATATTACTGACACCACATAAAATCACCGTGGGAAAAGGCAACCAAAACCAGACCCAATGCTAAATAAATATATGAGTTATGGATTTAGAAGTATTGTTTTATCCCATATTATTATGATACCCAATCCTCTTCAGACACAGGCAGAATCTGGAGGCACAGAATGCTTCAGCACCATGAATCTCCCTCTCTGGGAAACTTATCCTCTTCCTTCAGGGTCTGACTTTTGACCCTCCTGATACCCACTGCCCCAACAAAACCTAAGTTAGCTGGATCTCTTTCATGATTCCTTTTCCACTGTCATCTTGATTTGATAAAATTCATGTGATTCCCTCAAATACTATTGGCGAAATATGTGAAGAGATTTCCTGTCCTAAAGAGATCTGGACAGCACCTTCCCAAGATTTAACATTTGTGTATATGCATCTGTCCATGTCCATATGCACATACGTATTTTCATTCCATTCTTTTCTGCAAGACTATCATACCTGAAATCAGCCATCTCTGTTTATTTACCTTGGTATTTGTCATAGGCTAACACCACCAGCACTGTATGCTTATCCATCGCTGGTATTTTGTAAAAATTTCCCAGAAAAATAAGAGAAAAACAGTATATATGTATATATTCAACAGTTTATTTCATAAATTTTGAGAGATTTAATAATGAAAAGTATTTCACCTATTAATTTATCCTTGTACATAAGAAATTTAAGATACTGTATTTTATACATTTTCACATTAAAGTGGTAGTATGACTCTTTTAGATAATTTTTTTCCTTCTGAGTACTCTTCTCCAGTTGTTACCTTCATCTTAAAGCATTGTGAGAATTCAGATCTAGACTATATACAGAGAAACTCATCAGTAACACCTGACACTCATGATAATTGCAAGGCTTAATAATATTATTTGCAAAAATCTAACATACAGCCTAAGATACATAGGAGGTCATTAATAAATTGCATCTGTAGTTGTATTTCTTTCTTATTTTCAAACCGAGAATATTTGTATGTGGATTCGTAATTGTAAGCAATTGCAAACAGTGATGCGCTGTGTACAGAAATGTGTCTTTAGTAGAACTCACAAGGAACAGAGTAAATAATTGCTTTTTCTTACACACCACCAGGTACTTGACCATTCCTATGACATAACCCGTGCTTCTAGTTTAAATGTTTGATGTTGTGATTAATGCCTATGATCTGAAAAAGTGAGAACTGCATCTCAGGTGAAGGAAGAAGAGAGACAATATTAATTAGCTTTCTTTTTAAAATGGTGGACATTGGAGAAGAGCCTAAACACAAAAATCCTTTTGCTGGTATTTTTAGTGAGTCTGGTCTGTGGTCCTATATGCTGTTTTTTATTATGATGGGGTATTTGGTGGGAAATTTTACCTCATGGCAGAGAAAACAGAAATAGGCCATACAGCCAGGGTAAAATGCAGCCTGGCAGCACAGGTCTCCAGGGACCTGTTTCTTCCTTCTAGGCCCAGTCTTTTTTTTTTCATAGCTTCCAAAACAAAGCCACAACCTGGCGACAAAGATTCACCAGGAGTCTGTAAGTCTCAAGTCATAGCATTAGTGAATATGGTCAGGTCAATTACCATATATCCATCCATTTTTCTTATTTTGATTAGCATATATTAATTATATGAAATATTGGGTTTTATTATGACATTTTCATACATGTATATAATGTATCCTTATTCTCCACATTTCTTTCTTATTCCACTTCTGCTAATCCCATCCATTATACCAACTAGTCTTTTTTCTCATACGTTTTATTATTTTCTGCCTGTGTGTGTGTTGACTTGATGAGTTTAATGAGTGGGTGATGGATTACTTATAAGATCGTGGACAACTTCCCAGTAGACATACCTTTGAAGAAAATATCTCCCTCACTGCTAGTAACTATCCATCCTCAAAGAGAGGCAGAACTTTACGAGTCCCAAGTTTCTCCATGATGGAATATTGATGGCCCGATCTGGTGCAGCTCTTCGGAAGATAATTACAACTTCTGTGACTTGGGGAGGATTGGCATGTCGTGTCTGGAAGCCAGCAATCCACAACACTCCTCCGCATCCTCTGGCTCTCACATTTCCCTGCCTCTTTTGCAATGTTCCCCAAGTCCTGATGCGAGTGATAGAGATGTGCCATTTAAGGCTGAGCCTTCAAACTTCCCTCTTTCTCAGAACTTTGAGCAGTCATGAGTTTCCATAGTAACAGCTGGAAGGAGGAAGGAAGGAAGTGGGTGAGGAGGAGGAAAGAAGAGGAGTGGAGGAGGAGCAAGTCATTTCTTTGACCTAAGCTCAGAGCAACAAATACAGGGAAGAAAGTTACTCCCTGTCTTTTAGCTAAGGCCACTTCCCTTCAGTTTGCTATACTACCAGGGTGGTTCAGCAACCCACGTACTGTTGAGGAAATGAGAACGCCACACTGAATATGGGGTTCGCTGGGTGTGAATTCATCTTCTTCAGCTGCACACTCCCCACACAGCTCAGGTGCAATGAGACAGTGTTGGAGTTCGAGCTTAAGACTCATACTTTTAATGTCACTGAAGCTTCATGTGAAATGCCAGTCCCCTTAGCATTTGCATTCATGAGGAAGAAAGAAACCCACAGGTGAAAGCATCCAGCAGCAAATCCTCTAGGCACCATTTTCTTTCTCTCACTTCCCAGTCCTCTCTCTACTTGCCTTGATGTGTGAAAGCATTCTTCACCTAAGGCAGCTCCTTGGATTGGTGAGACCTTTGATTTTCTAGTTCCTTTTTGAGTCCCTATTTACTCAGCATGAGATTCTTTTTCACAGAAAGGAAAGAAGTTGTATTCTACCTTTGTCCTCAGAGCTATGCCTTCTTGGGCCCTCAAACATTTTATAAACCTATTATTTTTTTTCCTCTCAGATGAAAGGTAGATTTAATTATTTATCAGTTGCACTTTTATCTAGTGCAAAATGAGGCTTCTAAGTTTTTCCCTCAGGCAAACAAACAGAAAAGAAAGTTATTTTATTTTGCCAATAGAAAATTTGACATAGGGAAAATTTAAGGCCCAGAAAACCTCTTGATGTTTTACATAATCTCTCAGACTTTCTGTTTTTCAAGACTTTAAAGAAAAACCAACTCTCCGAGGAAAGCTAAATTTTAGAGAGAAGTACAGTATTTAAAGATTGACAAGCTCATGTTTTACTCTGTGAAGCATTTGAATAAAAAGAAACAACACACACGGCAGATGCTCCTTTATCTTGAAGATTCACAGCTGTCATCTGGTGCAGTGATGATCGTTAAATGAGTGGAATATTGTTTATCCCACGCAGAAAATTATCTAGTCTTTAGTGGAGAGATAAGTCTCATTTCCCCCAACTTTATGGTCGGAAGCAAGAACATACCTATTTTTTAGGTCCTTACTTGCTAGTCCTTGAAGCTTTATTGCACCCACCATCTTGGTCTGTCTGTCATTCATTCCACTGAAAGTAACTGGTTCCTTTTGAAATGGCTGTCTAACTCCTGGGCCACCTTTCTTCTCCTTCTAACTTAAATCTCTAACTTAATAACTTTGGTTCTCTTTATAACATGCTTGCACATCTTCCATTCCATGAATTGTTGTATATGATCTTTCATTTTTCTCCTGCTCCTTTGCTTTCACTGTTAACCTGCTGTTCTGCTCCCATGTGTATCCTAACTGCATCCTCAAATGACCCTCAGCCATATAAACTCTCTGTCTTCCAGTGTTCACTGGTTACCATGAAACAAGTTTTACTTGTACCTTTAGGGATCTGAACTCAAAACTCTATTTGATGCTGAGCCTGGGCATTTGCCCTTGGGAGGCACCAGTATAAACCTCAAAGCATAAAGTTCCTAAGCAAAACTTATTCTCCCATGGAAATTTACTTCTTCTCATTTTTCTTATCAGTAGATTTTGAGCTTTGAAAGTACACACACACAAACACACACACACACACACAAACCTTATTTACATGTTGTAGGAGAGCTGCTTGTTTGTTTCCCTACTGCTTAGCCCCCAAGATAATCACACAGAAGCCATACTATTTAAATCACTGCTTGGCCCATTAGCTCTAGCTTCTTATTGGCTAACTGCTACATCTTAATTTAACCCATCTCCATTAATCTGTGCATCACCACAAGGTCGTGGCCTACCAGCAAAGTTTCAGCACGTCTGTCTCCAGTGGCAGCTTCATGGCTTCTCCTAAGCTCTGCCCTCTTTCTCCCAGCATTCAACATAGCTTTCTCTGCTTGGTTCTACTCTACCCTGTCACAGGCCCAAAACAGCTTCTTTGTTAACCAGTGGCATTCACAGCATACAGAGATGCATCCCACTTCCTTATATACATTTACATATATATTTCTGTAGGTCTGTGTGTACATTATGCATGTACTTGCGTGTGTCAAGGTAGACATGTGGAAGACAAAGAACAACCTTGTGGATTCAATTATCTCCTTTCACTGTGTGTGTTCCATTGATGGAAATCAGGGTGTGAGACAAGAAGCAAGTACCTTGAGTTAACCTGCTGAACATTTTTCCACCCCAATGCCCCTTTTAATTTAGTTTGTATCTTCTCATATTGTATAAAAAAGTGAAGATTTTTATGTGACTCGAGCAGCTAAGAATGTTGAGAGCAGACAAGAACAGTTAGCAGTAAATTAGGATAGAATAGGCTGTTAGAACAGAGCAAAGCATGCCCTGTTACCTTTCTAACTTTCTAGACAAAGAGGCACAGTATCCAAATAACCACACCCACAGCAGCCATTATTGTGAAGAACAGGAAGCAGTGTGGAGCTATCCAATCAGGCCCAGTCTGTCAGCCAAATACTTTCTCCGAATATCAACTGGTTCAGAAATATCTTTCCAGTCTCTTCAGCCACACATTTTGGACTCCAGTAAGAGTATGAAGTTCATAAAGTATATAATTTTTGCCAAAATTAAATTGGTTTTTACATTCCATATGCTTTAGGAACAAGTCATAGTGGGTTGGTTTTTTTTTTTTTTTGTAGTATTGGAGTTAAACCTGATATGTCTACTCTGTCACTAAGATTTTAGTGTGATTTTAGTATAAATCTTATTAAAATTATAGATTGATACCACTAGTTCTGCAGTCCTTATATTATTATACTATAATATATTAGGTATTTGTTTATATATTTGCATTTATCTGCCATTTAGTATGGAAACTGTAAATCTACATTTTACTTATTTTTATTCTCATTGTATTAATTCAGTAGGTTTTACCCTCAGTATTTATTGAATTTAATGAACAATATTTATTTATGTCTATCTTAATGTGTTTACAACCTTGTAATACTCACTATTATTTTCATGATTTGGAAGGGGCTTCCTGTAGCCTCCTTGTATTATATTTTGCAGTGCATACTAGACCAGACAACTTATTATCTATTTTTACCAAAATATTATGTTTGAGGCCTTAATAGATGGTTAATGGGATAAAGTACTTGTAGTGTTAGCATACGGAACTGAGTTCAGATCATGGAACACATGTAAAAAGCTGAGTGTTGCTTCCAATGGGCCTATAACTGCAGCTCTGCAGAAGGCAGAGAAGGGTGGGTTGCTGAGATTTACAAACCACCAGGCTGGTTCTAGTTTCAGTGAACGATCTGTTCTCAAAGGCATATGCTAAACAGTGATAGAGCAGGACACCCGAGGTCCTCCTCTGGTCTCTACACATGTGCATGGCTATGTGCACCCGCATTCTCATGAACATATCACACACACACACACACACACACAGAGGGTGAAGGGGTGAAGGGGGAGAGAGAGAGGACAAAGGAAGTTGTCAATTTTTATAATCTAGCTCTCTTATTTTAATTTTCCTTTAAAACTCTAGCATGTTGTTACAAATTAAAAGCGTTTGGAAAGGAATTGCTAATTTGAACAAATCTATTTTACAAAGAGACGAAATTGTTTTATTTCAACTCTTGTGGCATGGTTAATTAAACAACTTACACTTATTTTATGGGAAATGAAATCACTTAGTTCTCTGATGCAATTGGATACTTGAAGAATCTGACTCTAACTCTATTTACCAGGGTTATTAGAGCAGCCCCAATTGCAATCTCCTAAAGAGCAGCGCTTGGGAGGTCAGCAACGGCAATGTGGTCATGTTCTGACTCCCACTGCTTCCTTCTTTATTTTCTCCTATTTCTACCACATGACATAACTCGGTTTTTCCCTTTTTGAACATTCATCTATACAATACATTTTAATTATTTCTTTTATTTTTGAGATAATAATTATATCATTTCCTTTTAAGTCATATTCTTTTCCTTCTCCCTTTGCTTACCATGTATTTTTAGCCAATATATTTTGATCCATATTTATTCTCTTCCCCTCTTTCCAGATTCTCCTTACCTACCTGCCCACCCAAATTCATCCCACCTCTCACAAACCAAAACGGACTTCTCTCTATACCATGTTCTCCACATCACAGTGAGAAACTTAGAAGCCTGTTCTCTATCAGCAGCCTGACTGACAGGCCAAATAGGCCAGACAAGTGTCCCTGTGGACAGAAAACAAGCAGAACTTTCACAGATTATATTTATGAGCAGAATTGCAGGTGTCTGACCTTGCGAGAGATGCCCTTCAAAGATTTACGGCTAATTAGGGTGGTATTGCAGGTGTCTGTCCTTTTTATATCATAGTCCTTCAAGAGTTCAACAGCCCCTAGCTGACTAACCATGCCCAGATATTATTAATCACGCTTAAGAAGTGGGAAATAATACATGTATCATTTGCATTTCCTTAGATCTTTCAATGGTTTTGTTTTCTCCCTTTGTAACCTATAGCAGCCTCTCTTTAAGAGACAGCTAGAACTTCCCTACAGTTGCAGCTGCGGCTAGCTACCAACTAGCTGAAAAGCCTTGCTACGTATCTTCAAAGATTGCCTGTGTCCCTGAGAATTTTTTTGTAGTTTTTATTACTAACAAGTTGTTAATGAATGTGTGTATTTGGGAATGTGTAATGGCAGAATAAGTGGAATAAAAATATAGGCGTAGAAATAAGAATGTAGAAGAAATAGATTGAGAAGAAATAAGATAGAGAAGCAGAGGAAAAAGCACACAAAGAATGGAGAGTAATTAGAACAAGAATGGTTTGAAACAGAGTTTTGCAACAGAGAATTGGAGTTAGAATTGAGACAGAGAATTTGAGCAAAAAAAATATAAACAATTAGGACAGAATAACAGTAGAGGCAGTAGAATAAAGAGAAAAAAATAAAGAGCATATGAATAAAAAAGAATGTGTGATAGAGTTTTTACTATCACCACCAGACTTTAGTTTCTATGCTTAATGTGGCTTCTCTTTTTGAACCCTGAGATAAAACCTTTAAGGCAGAACCTTGAAGGTTTCCAATAATAAATAATGAAAGAAAAAATGATGAACGTCATAAAAATGTAGTAAGCCATAAACAACAGAACAAATTTTTAAAAATAGTATACAAACACACACATGCATACACACACAACGGAGACTATTTTGTTGACCACTGTTCTTGCACTTGGGACCTACCATGATGTTTGGTTGATATGTTCAGTGACACTCCATGGGAAAAGAAACAAATCTTTCCCTCAGGAATTAATTACACATAGACTCTAGGATACTTGGTGTATATTCTCTTCCATGTTGGCATCGTGTCTGGCTTGGTTGGTGCTGTGAGGGTCTTGTGCTTGCTGCCACAATCACTATGAGTTCGTTCATGTGTGCCTCTGTCGGGCTGTATCTGGAAGATGCTGTTTTCTCCGGAGTCATTCCCTGCCTCTAGCTCTTACACTCTTTCTGCTTCCTCCTTTATTCAATACCTGCCTTGTAATGTGTTTGTATATTGCAGTACTGCTGACATACGATTAAAGATGACTTCAATTAAAGTTGTGTGTATTGAAGGCCAGTATTCTTAGTGCTTAGCAGGTTTTCTTATTGAAATTTAGAAACTGACTTTCAAGCTCCTTCTGATGTCTCTTTAAACTGTAAGATCTCACTCTGAGCGAAGAACTATCAAGATTTTTTTTTTAAAAAAAGTTTATTTTGTAG
>NC_022028.1:13443622-13445021 GCF_000317375.1 Microtus ochrogaster | reverse complement strand
GTCATCTAAGTTGGTGACACTTTGCGAAGCTGTGTTGCCTTCCAAGTCTTTTGGAAACATTTCATCTTTTTTATACCCCACTTAAAAAAAGCAAAAGGAAAGAAAGAAAAAGAAAGAAAGGAAGGAAGGAAGGAAGGAAGAAAGAAAGAAAGAAAGAAAGAAAGAAAGAAAGAAAGAAAGAAAGAAAGAAAGAAAGAAAGCAAGCAGTGTTCATTTAGGATAAGCAGGAAATATTTGCATCTGCTATTAGAAACTTAAATGTTTAAATAAACTTACAGCACAAAAATTACAGTGATTCCCACTACTGATAAGTTATTTACTGTGGCAGAAGAGGTGTCCAGCCAGTGGGAAGCAGATATTGTACAATTGCACAGTGAAATTATGAATCCACTAAAATATGCCTGTTGCTGACTATAATGTTACTATAAAGGAAAGACCAGAAAATTCTCAAAAAAATGGCTTATTGGACCAAAACCCATGCATAGGAAAAAAATAAAGCTGTGTTACTGTGAATTTTTTTGTACTTTTCTGTGATCTTGTTTTATTTCAAATTTAAAATGCTTTTGTGGCACAACTTAAACTTTTTTAAAAATGAATTGGCATGTTGAGCTGATAGAGTATCATTTATGTCCCACCTAGTCAGACAGGTAGATAGATACATATTTTTATGATTTATTTAAAATTTTTTCCAGGTGTCCCAAAGATATTGAAGACTATGAAAAGTCTTTCTTGGGTCATGCTTTACATATATCCAATATTCTCATATGCAAAAGAGAATATTCACACATATCCACTTGTACATAAAGAATAATAATGAAATAAAATCTGCTGGAGATGTGAGATGACTCAGACAGTGAAGGCACTTTTCCTGGAAGCTGTACGATCTAGATTTAGATCTCTGGAACCCATGTGAACAGGTAAGGATAGGAATGACTGCATAGTTTTCCTCTGACGTCCACACGTGCACTGTGGCACATGTGTGCACACACATACTCACACACACACACACACACACACACACTCACACACATACAAACACTTACAGGTGCTCACATGCACTTACACTCCGTGGCATTCACACACTCACAGACTCAGGCACTCACACACACACACACTCATATTCTCACAGACACTCATACACACTCATATAGTCACAGGCACTCACATGCACACTCACATACTCATAGTCACACATGCACACTCACATACTCATAGGCACACACACACTAACACTCACAGGCACTCACATACACACACTAACACTCACAGGCACTCACATACACACACACACACTCACAGGCACTCACATACACACACTCACACACTCACAGGCACTCACATACACACACTCACACACTCACAGGCACTCACATACACACACTCACACACTCACAGGCAC
>NC_022028.1:13405506-13443484 GCF_000317375.1 Microtus ochrogaster | reverse complement strand
ACTCACAGGCACTCACACACACTCACTCACATACTCACAGGCACTCACACACACTCACACACACTTACAGGCACACACACACACTCACAAACTCACGGGCACTCACATACACACACTCACACACTCACAGGCACTCACAAACAGTTACATACTCACAGGCACTCACATACAGTCATTCACAGACTCACATACACTCGCCAATACTCATATACACACTCACACATTCACAGACCCTAGCATACATACATTTGCACACTCACATGCATAAACACACAATGTGTCACCATGCATACAGTACAATACTAAACAAATGAGTATCTTTAACTTCATAGATTGAATAACAGAATTTTACATGATCTGTGTTTATGCTACTCTTTTTAGGACCTGGCTATCCATTCTTTATAGTTTCCTGAGAATTTTTCTGCCACAAAATATTCTGTCTATAGGCGGGCGGTGGTGGCGCACGCCTTTAATCCCAGCACTCGGGAGGAAGAGGCAGGAGGATCTCTGGGAGTTCGAGGCCAGACTGGTCTACAAGACCTAGTTCCAGGACAGGCACCAAAGCTACAGAGAAACCCTGTCTCAAAAAACCAAAAAAAAAATATTCTGTCTATTTATATTTTCAACAGATATTTACTAAATGGACACCAGGTTCCAAATCCAATACTAAAAACTGATGCCCTTTGAGAGTTTCCATTCTGGAAGTGACAACAGTTAAAAGAAATACGTTACATACAGTGTAGAAAACTTACAGAAGAGTGTTAGAAGTGTCCCTAGGGGCAGGAATTACAACTTAAAAGAGAATGCATGAAGACTTGACCGTGAAGAGAGAGCTGAAGTATGGAAGTAAGTGAGTAGGGAAGTTATGTAGAAGCTTAGGTGAACAAACGGTAAAACCAAATACTTGGAAGTATAGTCTTAAGATAGGGAAGCACTGTGGACTGCGTGTTGGTTACAGCAAGAATGGAAGCAGGTAGACAGGAGAGATCTGCCCATTACTCTTTGTGGCTCTTGAAAACTTGGGATATTTTTAGGGGGAAAGTAGTATCTGTCTGATAGAAGCTGAAAGAGATCAATGTGGCTGTTCCATTACAATCCACTGGAATTGTTAAAGAAAAAAAGAGGAAATACCCACCAGTGACAGCAATTCAAAAACACTGATGGCTTTCCAGGAGCTATAGCAGTGAAGGGAAGCAGGAGACAAGTTCTGAAGGTGCATTCATGGCATAGCCTAAAGAATTTATTTGATTTAAATGTGTGAAGTGCCAGAAGCGGGTTGACAAGTGATTACTTTTACCTAGTCCAGGTGATACTGCCATCTTAAGACTGGGGAGGCTAGGACAGAAATGTCATGAATTTGAGACCAGCCTAGGTGACATAATGAGACTCTGTCTCAAAGGAAGAATGACCAAATGAGTGCATGAATAAACAAAAGAAAAGAGGGCTGTAGGAGAGGGAAGGAGAGAGAGAAGAAAGCAAAGCTGGAAGGAAGGAAAAGAGGAGGAAGGGGAAAGGGAGGAGAGGAGGGAAGGGAGAGAGAGAAGGAGG
Source organism: Microtus ochrogaster (assembly GCF_000317375.1). Taxonomy (NCBI): domain Eukaryota; kingdom Metazoa; phylum Chordata; class Mammalia; order Rodentia; family Cricetidae; genus Microtus; species Microtus ochrogaster. The sequence goes on along the minus strand of NC_022028.1, from coordinate 13,441,936 downwards.
GAGGGGAGGACCGTATTGCTGAGCAACAACTGCTAGATTACATGTACTACTAACTGAGATGGAAATAAAGCATGAAAAGTATTTGCAGAAGAATTTTGGATATGTAAGGTTGGTGGTACTTATGAATCAGTCCTACTCAAGATTCAAATACAGTTCAGGCAGGGCTTGGTGGCTTATGGGAGGAAGCAGTGAAAGATCTCTATGAGTTTGAAGCCAGCCCACTCTGCAAAGTGAATTCCAGGCTGGCCAGGGTGCATAGTGTTTCTTTGTCTCAAAAACAAACAAACGGAAAATCAAATTGTCAGAGGGCATAGTAGGCTAGCAGATGTCAAGCTGCCTGGCATCCTTAGGTAGTTTTTTGCTTTAAGCTCCAGTTTTGCAGTCACTATCCCATAATCATGAATGGAGAGAAGGTGGACTCTAATGACTGAGTCCTGAGGGCTCTTGTGAGGCCCACAAGATGCCAGGGAAGCAGAAAGGCAGAGTGTAATTAAGCAGCCCATTAAACCAAGAGAGAATGAATCCCACAAGTTAGGGCATTGATGGAGTGACACTGGGTATGTGAGTGGTTGGATGCTCACCATGAACATAGTTGCAATTTGGAAGTGGGTTAAAAATAAAGCTAATTGGAGTGTGCTCAACAGAAAATGGGAGGAAATAAGGTGATTGTCTCTTTTTAATAAGGTGTGGAAGAGGAGCATAACTGGAGAAGCAATGACTGAAAAAACAATTTTTCTTTCACAGTATGTAAGCATGTTCTTCCTCACGTGAGAAATCTAACCAATAATATATTTGTATATGTAAACAAATATACATGTCGGTACATTATAACTTGTAGAAAAGAGAGTAATAAAGGGAATTAGGCAGGACCAAATGCAGGTAATAAACACAAGCAATGAACAAGGATAGAAAGCTAATTGGTTTCCAGTTTTAACACTGTTGGGTTCTTCTCTTCTGGTGGTGGATTTTATAACAAAAGTATAAAATCCAATGTGAAACACCACAGCTTCTCTTCTGAATGGCTACTATAACCAAATAAAAGTTCAGTGAGTTTTATAGATTTTGTGTCTGGTAATTGTTTTATTTGTGATGTTTTTAATAGCAAAGTTTAAAGTAAAAAAAAAAGAAAGTAGAGGGAACAAAATGAGTTAGAAAAATTTAGATACAAGGAAAATAAGAATCATTTTTTTCCTGGAATACATATGCCAAAAGGTGAATGATGTTCATATGGGGCATTGATATCTACTTACTTCCTAGCAAGTTTTAACATAAAAGAATGTTTGATGGTATAATCACAAATGTTTTCAGAAAGATTCTGAGTCTGAAAGGGTAATGTTATTGAAGCCCTGAAGGATCACTTTTCCTACGCCTTTCTTGTGAGGGTCTATTCACAGGACTTTTCATTTACTCAGTTCTTCCTAAACATACTCACCACAGTGTACTGGTTCATTCTATCTCATATGGAAATCACTCCATGGTTTATTTAAATCATGCTAATTTATTCCACAGACCCAATTTTATTTATTTATGTGCTCACTTGATGAACAATTGTCTTTATCATTGACCTTTAATCTCAAAAGGGTAGGACCAAGTTTCTTGGAATGTGAAAGACACAAAATATATGTGGAATAATGGTGACCAAAAGTGAGTTCTATTTTTCAGAAAGTATCTTAACTAAAAGGTTCTTACATACGCTAAATTTATTGTTAAGTGGTAGAAAAATGAAGAATGCACCTGTCATTGATTTTAGCTGCCTAAGTGAAATCAAGACTAAAATCGTCATCATAATCGAGATCACATGAGTAAGCTAAATGTTATGAGAATAAGTGAGAAAGTAATATTGTACAGCAACACATTCTGGAATTCTTATCTCAAAAATAACAAACTGTAACCATGTAGAAAATGTTGTTGAAACATTTGAAACTAAGCTTAAACTTTAGAACCTTTAGCCATGCTCCCGTAATGCTGAACCAGCATTACGTCAAGTACTTATAGTTCTACTCACTGAAAGAAAATGTTCACTGGTTTCTGAAAGTATGTGTCCAGTGAAGCATGGTGATGCTGGTATTGAAAGGTGCTGAGGGCTCTGGGAGAAGAAAGATGGAAATCGAAAGCAAAATAAATATGAATCAGTGACTCAATGTGTCTTCACGTGTGTGAATAACCAATAAAGCATGAATTAAGCAGAGCACTGACTAACATTTTACCAATGTTCAGAAATCAGGAAAAATAAAGTGTCAGGTAAAATCAAAGAGCTTAGGAGTCAAGTGAAATGCGCGTATATGTCCTGAACATTGATTCTTGTGTGATCATTCACAGAGCTGTGCAAACTCTGAGCTCAGTAGAAGAACTGAGGGAGCACATGGTAGTATCTGTTTATATATGTCCACTGTATGCCTAACGTTTATAAGAAAGGAATATAAAGTATTACACAGGAGGTTGCTAAGTCTTCATTAATCCCGCTGTTAAATATCATACATATGTAACTTTGAGACCAGTATCATTATCTTGCTGTTGTCCCAACGCTTCCAAGTCTCCAGTAGAATGGGTAACTTTTTGTAACTTAGCTGTTACACCCTTTTCACCCTTTCACTTAGCTCTTACAATCCCATGACTGTGATGTCAAAGCAAAATCACCCCCTAAAGCTTTTTATCAAAAAGGAAGACTTCTTTTTTTAATGTAATGTCAGATGCATGAGGAAATTAATGTAGGCTAGACTATTGCATATCTCTTAAATCTTTAGTTTAAGCTTTCATTCCACATTGGTATTGATGAGGGGGTAATTTTAGTATTTTTTCACTTAGCGCATATCAGATTCACATTGTTAGGTAATGGAGAATTCATCATTTTTCAAAGACATGCTCATTTTGGAAAACTGTATAATGTGATGGGTTATGTGCTAGCTTAGTCTTTGACGTGTTGAATCAACGTGAGCAGATCAGTTTTCCAAAGTGTTATGAGTAGTGACTTATTGTTAGATGATAATGTAATAAGTTACAAAACAAATATTAATTACTCATTATTAATTCAACAAAATGCTTACTAACCTGAGCCTTTTTTAATGACTATAAAACATGACAAGTATTTTTGACATATTTTATAAGTTCATGTGTATATTCTTTCTGTGCTAACTGCTTTCAATAGAAATGTAGTCATAGATGTTCACTAAAAAGTCAAATTTTTCAGAATCATCTGTATCCATTTTCCTACATTCATATTTAAATGATTATTGTGCACCAAATCTATTTTTTTTCACTTTGGCTACAAGATAAAATAATGTTCTTAATGGAATTTCCTGGGTTTGGAAGCTGCAATAAAGTGATCCCCTGAAATGGGACTTAATAGTGAATATTTGGAAATGAATAGCTATGTCTGCTGTTCAGAAAAAAAAAAGAGTTTCCCACATTATCAGTGACTTGAATCATACATTCCTGAAGGGAAGCAGCAAATATCTCAAGTGTTATCAGTAAGACTTGTAAAATATGTGTTATCTAAATTTTCAGAGAAAATGATACTGATGAAGCTGATTAAATATGGTACCTTATGAATCTAGGTCCATAATCAGAGTCACTTGATCATCACTATTCACAAGTGTTATTTTTGACATTTTCAAGTCTATAACAGAATCATAACTGGAAATGTCTAATTCTTTATGGTCACACAGACAGTAAAATGCTAGATATGGAGGGAAAAGAAGAGAAATTCCAAGTAAGCGGATGTTCATACTCAGAATCAGAGTTTACCACTAGAAGGTCTTTTTCCTCTCTCGAACTCTCTCAGTCTGATAAATTGGTGTCTTCAAACAGCATATGAACCTGACCCATCTGCCCTAGCTCACTCGCTCTCATGATATTTGCTTTAGGAAAGTCAGCAATAATGCCTTTCACTTTATCTTATAATTAAATGGCCTGCTGAAGCCACAGGAAAAGCACAGAATATGAGTCATGAATACAGTGGGCAGAGAATACAGGAATGAATGCATTTAGAAGCTGAGGAGGAAATAGTCCTAAAAGGACAGGTAAAGATAGGTATCAGATCTTCTCGATAGTTCTATGAAATGGACTATAAGTTATAAGTTATATACTAAATAATAGGCAAAATATTGTTTGTCCTGATTTGCATTCTCTACCCTAAATTATATTTCCACCCATCATGATTAGTATAAAAAACACTGAAATGGCTGTTGAATTTTAACTTCTGTCATCAAGTCTTTTCATTCATACTATACTTATGGTGAACTAGCCTGGCCATACTGTTTTTGTGATAATATTGCTAACAGTATAACAGGTAATGATTATGCATGAACTTCTCTGCTATATTTTTGTTAAATTACAGTGTTATGTCATTTAAATAAAATTGTGATGTGTCAGTTGCTAATATATACCTAAAAGCTTACATTCTGAATTCAAATGTTATGTTTAACCTTATGAGATTTAGCTATCCTCAAGAAAATCAATATAGAAAGTACTAAAATTGTTGATATAAACAAAAGAAATATATTTAGAAACATTTTATAATTGGTATATATCATTTTAATTTTTAAAAATATCTATTTTGTAAAGATGAATAAAGAGACTTTATTATATTTTCATTACTTGAAGTATTGTATCATTGTTGTTTTAGTAACAATACCATTCATTCATGCTAGGGAATGAGCGTGTGCCCATTTTTAAACAAAATGTAAATATATAATTTTTCTGCCTTCTTTTAAATTATTAGGCTAGTCATTTATCTCTTCCACTAGAATCAATTTTTATGGTAGGAAAATTAATGATTTACATACAGACATCTAAATTTCCCACACTGCTTGTTTTTAGATCCAAAATTCAAAAGTGGAGGCATGATAGAAGTTTTCTCAAATATCATCTTAGTAAATATTCAAGAATATATGTCTGCTTTGATAAAAACAATTTTCACCTGTTTAATTATAGCTCACATTTTGGTATTTTCAGTTTCTCAAATAATCTTATTTAACCTAATATCATTACAGTATTAGATAAGTTAGCAATTAATGCTTTGAATTTTAGATAAGACATTTCCCTATCTCCTGACCATGAATTTACTTAAAAATAATAATTATAATGATATCTTAGAGTTTCTCTTGCTGTGAAGAGACACAGCAACTCTTATAAAGGAAAATGTCTAATTGGGATGGCTCACTTACAGTTCAGAGGTTTAGTCCAATGGACTGACATGATGGAAAGCAAGGCAGCATACAGGCAGACATGATGCTGTTGCTGAGAGTCCTTGCATATTGATCCAAAGGTAACAGGAAGTGAACTGATATACTGAATGTTACTTGAGCATATGAGACCTCAAAGTCTGCCTCTACAGTAACACACTCTGTCCAATAAGGCCTTAGTCATGCTAACAGAGCCACACCTCCTAATAGTGCCACTTCTTTTGGGTGGCAATTTTCTTCCATATTACTACAAATGATGATATATAAGATAGAGATCAGACTCTCCTGAATTAATGAACTGTCCCCACCAATATGCACTGGCTTGTTGACAAGTGTCTACTCTGTACCCTTCTCTTGTTATTACCAGCAGCGTGGTCAAAAACATGATTATGTATGCCTACTGCACAACTTCTGGGGAGCATGGTCTTAAGGGAAAGGTTATTTCAAAGGTTTACAGCTTTCTAAAAAAATATGATATTTGTTCTTATAGAAAATACATGTGTACAACCAGAAGCCCAAAGATACTCAAATGCATCTCAAGACATCCTCATACATGCAACTTTTCATCCTGAATTGTTTAATGAAGCTACTTCACAATTGAATCATATTAACTGTATTAACAAAGAATATGAAAAAACAAGAAAGAATATATTTTACTGTGTATATGTAAATTGGTATCTGAGTAAGTATATAATACTGCAGGGTTTTAAAATATAGTTGTTTACATAATTTTATTCTTGGTAATATGAATGCTCTTTTTTGTGAAGGTAACACTGTACATCTAGTCAGCTTATGACTTTGTGAGGCCATAACCTTGAAACCTTATAAAAATTAAACTAAACTGTTAACACTATTTATATTATCAAGCAGTTAAAATAAGTGCTTTGCTTAATGTTTTACTAAGTGAGTATTTTTCCAGAATGAAGAAATCCTTGAAATCAGAGTCTCCATTGTCTTCATGTTTTATTGAAATCAATTTATCAATTAGCTAAATATAATTTATTAAATAAAATTAATAAATTCTCTATTTATTTAAATCATGAAAAATTCCATTTCTTCAACAGCCACTGTAAAAATAAACATAACTTAAAATTGATTTAGAACTAATATTGCTAAGAGGACATTTGTATGTCCTCTTAGCATTTTTGAGCCCAAAAGAGTGAAAGCAGTGGTTTTATCAGGACTTAAGAAATATGCAAAAATTAAAACAGCAATTTGTTTGATATGATAGCTAACTCAAAAGGAAAATGCTTTCTGTTAGGGAAAGGAGAAACTGTTTGGACCTTGGCTTTGTCTGCTTAGCTTTCTGCAATGTCTTCCCCACCCTGTGCTTATATCTGCGTGTAGTTGTAAGGCATTTATAATGAGTGAAAAATGCGTGTGATATCTAAGAAAGCAACTTGTTGCTCATCAATATGATCATACTATAAGAAGAAAAATAGCAGGTGAACGTTGTCTATATTGAAAACTCTGAGATCCTCCTATTCAACTCTAAAAGATTTCCTAATTGCATGTATATCATTGAAAGCCATATTTCATTGTCTCAGCATATGGGGATTCCCAATGCCCTGCACCTTTGGTTCTGAATATGAAGAGGTCAGAGTGAAGGTGTGTACGAATGAACACAAAGTCAGTAAATAACCATTTATGAATAGCTGAGCTGACTTAAGGATACACAATGAAACAACTTACAATAACAACACGAAAGACCACTTCTTGTGATGTACCAGAAATCCAGAAGATTGCAGCCGAGTCACAATCTTCAATAACAGAAAGCTTCAATGTGCTTCTCCTTAAAATTGCTAGTTAAGTTTTCTGAGTATATTCGTGGCTATCCATCTGTTCTGTGCAGATACAGCCGGGATGATTATATTTATTTGTGGCCACTAACTCCAATCTGATGAGTAAGTGGAAAGTACGAAGGTCATGCCTGAATTTAGCAAGGCATATGAAATACTGTCTACTAAATAAACAACAAGATTCGGCTGCAGATGTAGGTCAGTGGTAGGGCATTTGTCTAGCAAGTACAAGGCCCAAGTTCAATTCCAAGTACAAGAAGATATAAATAAAACTTTACTATTTAATATATTTATATATGGAATTTCAGCGCTAAAAATATTTTGCACACCCTACACAAGGACAATTTTGGGTAGAAAATTCAATAAGTTTTGTCTAACACAGAACACTTTAATTATAAAATAAGACAATGAAACTTTAGGGTAAAATGGCTGGCAATAGGTAGGTTAAAATGCTGTGTAAGGAAAGTTTCTTGTGGGTAGGTCATGGCCAGCCTCAGTTAAGGCTGGGCAGTTTCCCTGGTTTCTTAACTCAGCTGGGATTTATATCATGGGAACATGTTCTAGTTATATTTTTATTACTAAGAAAAAACACCATGACCAAAGACAATTTGTGGAGGAGTGGAGTTATTTCTTGTGGCAGACTACAGTCTATCACCAAGATATGTCAGGGTAGATACTCAAGGCATGAAGGAAGAGATGGGGACTGAGACAGAAACCAGTGAGTGCTGCTTACTGCCTTGCTGTTTATGGCTTGCTCAAACTGTGTTTTGTAGCAGTAGGACCAGTCCAGGCTGGCACTGCCCACTGTACGATGAACTCCCACATTAACCACTAATTAAGAAAAGAAAAGCAGAGGTTAATTTGGTGGGGGCATTTCTTCAAGTGAGGTTCTCTCTTCTCAAATGACCCTAGCTTGTGTCAATTTGGCATAAGACCAACCAGCACAGAGTATATTAAATAGTTGATGTGTATTTCTCTATGGAGTTTATAATCAGAAAAAAATATATGCACAGGATATATGTACTTCCTTATAAGAAGGTAGTTTGTTCAGTACTACTTATTTTATTTATCAATGAGAGTGATTTTGGATGATGTTAAGGGACCAAAACCTATCTCAAACTCATATACAAGGAGTAGGATCCCATTGTCTTTTTTCATCTTTTTTTCCCCTTATTTTTTATTTTTAATTTTTCGGTATAGCTCATTTAGTATTCTAAAAGTTCTCATTGGGAACTTCCCATAGATTTTAGATTTTCCTCTTTAGAAAGGTTACAACTTCTGCAATTATGTAGATGTTACAATGTCTCTTTAAAGCTATTGTCAGTTTTGTAGGAAAGATCCTTGTATGAGGTTTTTTTTTTTTATCTACTTTACGTTTTCATGTTCTTTTTGTCTTAAAGAATTGCAGTTTTTTTTCCTTTTCCTTTTGGTTAGAATATTTATCATATTTTAGTGGAGATTTTTTCTTTGTACTGGCTTTTGATATTTTAAGAACAATGTTGGTGTGAACTGGTTGGGCATTAGTTTTTTGATGTTACATGTGTGCCTTCACTCTGGTAGGAGCCCATCTATGCCTTTGGTGAGAAGGTCTGATGGGCAGAGTTGTTCTTTGTGTATCACTTTGTTGTAGATTGTTCTCTCTTTTAACTGTACTGAAAAGACAGCTGCAAAGGTGACTTTTGCTCCTCATGTTTTAAACTGAAAATGTATTATATTAGAAATGTCTTGGACAGATTTTCACACCCAGAATAACTTGCTCATCTAACAAATACTCAGGAATTTTTTACCTTCCTGTTCACATACCATCTCTCTAAGCAAAAGACTCAAGTTTATCAATGAAGTGTTTTTGAGAGTTACAAATTACAAAGGCTTCACTCTGAGTCCTTTCCCTGGACTGTTTCCAGTGCTCATTGTTTTGGACAATATGTTCTTCTAGTTGTGTTTTTTTATTTGTAGCCATTTTTGCATTTCATCTGAGATGGAGTTTTCTTTCCTGTGCTTGTTTTCTTGTTGCAGTTGTTGACACTTTTATTTTATTTATTTTATATAATCTCTGAATTATGCTTAAATATAAGTTAAGTTTCATTAAGTAAATGTCATTTTAATTTCAAGTGAGCTGTTACTAGTATTAATAATAATAACAACAATGTATGGAAAAGATTTTTTTTTCTTTTTTGGTTTTTCGAGACAGGATTTCTCTGTGGCTTTGGAGCCTGTCCTGGAACTAGCTCTGTAGACCAGGCTGGTCTCGAACTCACAGTGATCTGCCTGCCTCTGCCTCCTGAAAGAATTTTCTTTTGTGGAGAATAACAATGTAATACCTATTATGTCCATGATCCTCCTTGGAATTTAAGAGTAACATCTCTAAGAAAGAAATTGGGAATTCAAGCATGAAACTATGGAGCATTAGACTTCAAAATTATTTCTCACTCAATTATTGAACTATTAAATACTCACTTCACTTCAAAAAGTAAATGTAACCTCTCTTAGGCAATTGGTAGTTTAGAGAAATTTAAAAGCTAGTGAGCTTTTTCATAGGGCAACTTGTACCTACCAGTCTAACTGCTGGCCCTCTCCTGGGTCCATCTTACTCAAACCCTTTGATAAATAAATGCATTTCTCCTTATTATTATATGTACCAAATCACCATGATCTATATAAAAAATAATAAAAAACCTAAAGCTTTATGTCTGTAATTAGCTTTCTATTATTAACCTTACCCCATGTGCAGGATATAATCAGCAGTCTTGGCATCCAAGGCTACTACTAACTATATCATGAGGGTTTTGAAAATATACTATTACTAGTAAACTTGAAAGAATAGAATAAATATGTAAACAATCAGCAGTAGTCAATAGTCTTAAATTGTAATTTACTAAATTATTACTAAATTCATTTTACACTCATCACTGCTAATAATATAATTGGTGTTTATACAATACTCTCATGCCTTTACTCATAATGCATTAGAGTTAAGGTCTGGTTGCCATAAGGTAAAGGAGATGGAAGGAAAATTCTTGAAGTCCATATACTTTAAAAGAAAAAGATAACATGGCAAGTTATTGATAAATACTTTCATTTGCTCCTTTTGAAGGCGTATGTAGGCTAGAAGCCAAGTCCTGTCATTCAGTGATAGTTTATGTCCCACCTGAAGAATTAGATACAGGCATGAAGACGGTCTGTCCAAGCGGGGATTAGATTCTTTCTCTTTGAAAAAGTGCATTGGTCCCTTACAGCATTATTGTAGGGTTTCTTCCAGCCAAACTGCCACTCAGAGGATTTCCAGTTCAGAATCCCCTCCCTTCCCAATCTTTCTTTGTGCAGAATGCCACAGTCAAAGGGTTTGATAGTGTTTTAAATAAATTTGTTGCAACCACTGCCAAACCTTATCTTCAGATGAGCTGTGAAGAAGCTCATCAAAGTGAGTGTCCAAGCCCAGTTCGATAATCTTGCCTTGATTCTGCATTTTGATTTTTTTTAACCCAAGTCTCTACTTTTATGTGGTTAAAAAAAAAAAAACAAAAACAAAAACAGAGAGGTCAAAACAGCATTAGGAAAGAAAACATGTACAAGGAAAATGTTAGCCTAGAAAAATCTACAGAAAGGACAGCACCTCTGTAGGCGGTGCCTGGAACCCGAGTCCTGTAGATAAGAGCTGTTTGTGATCTCAGCTGTGACCCATTGACCCAGGCTCATTTCCCTTGTCTTCTTTATTTTTAAGTATCTTATTATTGTATATGTGTGAGTATCTTGCCTGTATCTATGCCTGTGCACCACTTGTGTGCCTGGAGGCTAGAAGAAGAAATCAGATCCTCTTGTGCTGGAATTACAGACAGTCGTGAACCACCATGTGGGTGTCTGGAATCGAACCCAGGTCCTCTGGAAGAGCAGCCAGAGCTCTTTACCACTGAGCTATTCTTTCTTTTTTTATTTTAATGGAAGAATTTTCATAGACAAATTGGGAGTACATCGTATATGCCTAGGTGAATATCAACACAGCTGCTTCCTCTCCCCTTGACGGGTGGGAGAATTTACTGTTTGCTATGGAACCCACTCCAGGATTACAGGCTATAGCAATGACAATGACAAAAACAAATGTCTCATGAGCTTACTTGAACTTACTTTATTTCTCCTTTTTCGCTTTTCATTCTTCAGTGACATCTTTTTCAAATTCTAGCAGCCACATAATAAAGGAGAGTCATCACATATTTTCTCTTCGTCAACTTTTTCTTATGAAATATAAATTATTGCATTCCAGTCAAATGATTTAACAGAAGGAATCATTTGAAGGTAGGAATCAGTATCCCAAATTTTGAGCTGGAGATCTGATCTATTTACTGGTTTGGTTTATACAGGTTACTTAGCTTTTCCTAAATTATTCATTGACCTGTAATGTGCATCTGCTCTTTTGGCTCGAGTGGCTGTATTAGTTCCTTTTCTGCTGAAGTGACAAAACACCATAGTCATGGCCACTTATAAAAAGAAGGGTTTATTTTTGGCTTGTGGTTCCAAAGGGATGAGTCAATTATTGTCATGATGGAGAAGCATGGCTGCAGGCAGGCATGGCACCTGCAGCAACAGCCTGGAGCTCACATCTCAAATATAAACAGAAAACAGAGAGAACTAAGAATGGCCTGAACCTTTGAACTCTCAAAACCTGTGCCCAGTGACATACTTTCTTTACCAAGACCAAACTTTCTAATCCTCCCCAACAGTCACCATTTGGGGACCAAATGATTGAGATGATGAGCAGTGTCTCATTGAAATCACCATAGCCACCAACACATGCAGATTCTTACTGTGTCTGTTTGAATTAATTTCCATAACCCACCTTATGTCGTCAAAGAATCTTTTGGAAGTGTTCTACAAAGGCACATGAACTATTAATCAAAGTTAACTGAATGCAAGGACTAACCTACGTAGGCTAAGTATAGTGATGCATGCCAGTTGTCCTAGTATTAGGATGCTGCTGCAGGCTGATCCTCTGCAAGTTTGAAGTCAGCTTGGCACTAATCACAGGACCCTGTATCAAACAAGCAAGAAACATGGAGCACAACTAACTCTTTTCTAGATATAAAAAAAAAATTACATTTCCATGAATGTGAGAGACATACATGCTTATTCTATCTCTCTCTCTTTTTACTGTAAGTAATCATCAAGGGAATTCCAAATTAGAAATATTTCTGTATTCTTTGTTGCTATATAATGTAAAATTATAGCTTTGCTCTTTTATATTGTAACGTAAGCAAAATAGTTTCTATTGTTTCCTCTTGGGGATTTCAATCTTCCCAATTTCTCCATAGAATCAGGTAACATTGTATTCTTTTGGACACTTTAAGCTTTGGCATAAGCAAGTGAAATCAAAAGAAGTAGGTGAACTATAGAAGGTAAGTCAGAAGTTATGTGTTGAGAATTATATTTGGGGAGAATGAGAGTATTAACGCAGGAGAAAGAAAGACATCAAGAAAGAAGAAACAGTGATATTAGAGCATGAGTAATTTAAGTCATGGAACCGAGAAATTATTCAAACACACAAGCACGTGAATAAGTCCTAAGTATAAGCTAGTGTTTGTTAACAATAACCTACAATTAAAAACACATTTATAAAAGTCAAAAGTGTATAAACTTTAAATATATAAGAATGGGTATTGTTTTTCATTACCTCAAGAAAAAGCAATAAGAGAAGATAAGAGGAAAACAATAAATCTTTCCTGCCAGTTATTGAGTCCAAGGCTCCATTTAATTTATCTTCCATCTTGATAATTAATATATACAAAAAAGGAATTTCAGATTTTTGTATAAACAGCAATAATAGCAACACTGTTTCTAATAAATCAGAATTAAAATAATATTGTTATAAAGAAATGTTAAAGAATGAAAAATACAAAATTTAACTTTTCAAATTGTTTCTTTAAAAATGGCTGTTAGAGCTTACCTGAGCTAATGGGAGCTCACCAACTCCAGCCAGACAGGGAAGGAACCAATGTAGGACCAAACTAGGACCTCTAAAAATGTGGGTGACAGTTGTATGGCTGGGGCAGACTTTGGGGACACTGGCACCAGGATTTATCGCTACTGCTTGTATTGGCTTTTTAGGCCCATTCTCTTTGAATGGATATCTCGCTCAGCCTAGATATAGTAGGGAGGGCCTTAGACCTTCCCCCAAGCAATGTGTCCTACCCTCTAAGAGGAGTGAATGGAGGGGGAAGAGGAGCTGAAGGGAACAGGAGGAGAGGAGGGAGTGGGATCTGGGATTCATATGCAAAATGAAATAGAATTTTTTAAATAAAAATAAAAAATGCAAAAAAATGTATATTAGGGCTTAGGAAGTGGCCCAGTGAGGGAAGCACTTACTGTGCAAACCTCATGAGCTGAGGTTAAAGCCCCACTGAAAAGCTATATATAACAGTATAGGCACTGTAATATTGGCACAGCTATACAAGGGGATGAGCAGATATCCACAGCACAAGAGAAGCCCTGACTATAATAAGGTGGGTGGTAAAAGTGACACCAGATATTGTAAGCATGCTGTGTCTGTGTCTATGGGAGAAGGTGTCTCTGCAAACACCAGACAGTAGAGTGCTGATCCATATGAGGAAAAAGGAAATCTGGCTCAACACGAATCGGTAGCCAGTGAGTCTGATGCCAGCTGTTCATTTTAGGAATACCTTAACATAGCAAAAATTTGAAAAATAGTTTCTTGATGCTATTGAACTAATTTTAGTGTGTAAAACAAAGCTTAAGAATGCTTCCACCGAAACTTTACAAAGTACATATGAATGCTTCCATAAAGATATTTTCTATTGACTGAGCAACAATGTTCAACATAAGGCTTTAGGGAAAATGACTGAGATAAAAATAAAAGTGTGGCTTGGTCCTACAGATAGCACGAAGACCACCTAGGCTATTGTAAAGTATGTGTGACATCTCACATAAGGATGGATTCTATTAATAGAGAAACAATACACAAGATGAAGGTCTAGGTAGGAAGAATCTTGGATAAACACAAACATCTGGAAGAGTCAGATGTGGCCTGGCCCTACATACAGCATGCCAAGCTTTTAACTGTATCCATTCTCAGCCTTCTGGGTGGAAGACGGCTTAAATACATCTCTGCTGTTGCTTAAGAACCAGCTACAAGTTTGATTTTTGGTTTTTAGAATCTTACTCAGATCTATTAACATTTTTCCATGGAATTTCATATAATTCCAAAAAAAACTATGTTTAGACTTTTCAATGTAGTGTATTATCATAATTTCTGAACCAGCAGAACAAAGAAACATTCAGACTGAAGCTCAAAATCATATAACCAGCGATTTTGTTTCATTTGATAAGATGTTTTTCATTTTAAAAGCTAAAGATTGTCATCACTCCTGTCTAAGCATAATAAATTTAAGGACCACTGCTTATATACAGATAGGAAGCATCTCTAGATTGTATTGGTATTCTGTAAGTTTTCCACTGCTTTTTGAACACCGACAGTTCAAAGATGTCGTTGACTTTTGATGTATCTTCCCTGTTGAGGAAAAGGCCGTATCTATCTGAAGTACATTCCAGGAAAGAAGAGGCACAGATTTCTCCACCAGCGTGATTACTGAAAGCAAGATAAGTGCAGAGGCTTACAGCATGACTGGACTGTTAGAGTTGTTTGTCAAGGTTTTGCAAAAGCGTAACATTTGCTTTGATCTTCGGGTGAGAAATAGTCTTGAGTCATGCAACAGCGCTGCAAGAAAAATTCAACGTCCTTGAACTAAATTTTCACCAGTGGAAACGAATCATAGTTTTTAATGTCTTTAATGCTCTGTAGGAAATTTACAGGGCAGGTCAAGGAATAGTCTGTTCTAACTTACATGCTTAAACCTGCAGTTTCAAAGTTTACTGACAATCTCCTCCTCTATCTAGAGTAGAGAAGAAACAGGGATCATTAGAAGAGCTACAGGCTCGTGAGCGTTCAACACCTGAATCATCCAGAGCAAGCTTGTGAATGATCTTCAATTAGGGATCAGCGACAGAACCTGGGGATATTATCTCGTGGTTGAACATTTCCTTCTCATTCCTAAAATAAATAGATTTAGTTGTTCTAAAAATTAAAATAACAATGAAAATTTCATATGAAAACATAAATTTTCCTCCCACTCCAAAGCAACTATTTTAACACTAGCTGAAGACCATCCATGCGTCTGTCACTATTACAATTCTATCCACCTCTTCCAAACCACAGCAAGATCTTTGCGTGTGTGGACAGGCGGGTGGATGCCTGAATATACAGGGTTGGTTTATTTTGAGAATATCCGAATGTGTGTACTGTTTTAGGAGTACATGGACACTTCGGTTTCACTGGTATTATTCCAAAGACAACAAAACTGCTCAATTAAAGGGGAAAGAGTGAAAGGGACAGGTGAGGGAGAAGATAGCAAGGGATGGGTGGAGAGACAGGTCAACAGAAGAAAGATGAGAACAGGGGAGTGGTTACTAGGGTATTTTACGAAAGTCAGTTTTTCAGTGGCCTATTGACTCCCATGTTACACATACTAAGTCCTTTTCATGTGAATAATATTGGGCTCTATTTTTATATCGCTCATCTGTGGCATTTGCATTTCTTTTATTTGTAGTTCTCTGGATCTGGATTCAGGATGTGTTGCCATTCCATTCTTCCCACAGTGAACCCTGGGGTTCTCCATCTTTGTTTCATTTATCTTTTAGCTGGTCGTATTTTATAATTAGTTAGATATTTTAATTCTTTTCTCAAAAAGGCACCCGGGCACTGAATTATCTCTGTTTTCGTTGTTGTTGTTGTCATTGTTGAGAATGTGTCTATTATCATTAAGAATGAATGGTTTATCTATCTAGAATGATTATAGAAGTTTGATTCATTCTCCCATAGGTAGATAACAGTTTCATTCTTTTTTCCTTTAAGAACTGGAGGTATATGATATTATTGTTTTATTTGGTGTTGCCAAGATCTTGCAGGTACTGGTATTCAGTAGGTTACATATATCATTAAATCAAAGATTGACTGGAAACATGTCATGTCTTTTAAAGTTGGCATTCATTTCTTCATTTGGGACTATTGCAGGTTAAAATACATTTCTTGCATTTGGAGAGGTTAGTTTTTGGACAGGACTTATCTCTTTGGTGTATTCTCTTCGTCTTATTTTCTTATCTAGAGATTGCTTGTCTCTAATCCTTTTAATCCTTTTCATTAAAAAAAAATCATAGTTCACTCTATAACTCCCCCAACATACTCTGCATCACTCATTTGATTTTCAGTCAATCAGTCATGTTCCTAGTATCTCTAATTATGTAGTGCTATATAAAAGAGGATTGGATTCTTAATATTTATTCATATGTCTTTAATTTTAATTTTACATAGTTCTTTTACTTTGTATCTGAATTTGTTTTTGTATAATTCACGTTATTAATACACAATTTTGTAGTGCTAGTACTTGTAAGAAATTCTTTTGTTGCTCAATAATTTATTTGGAGCCTTGGCCTTCTTTTCTGTTTTCTTTCTGTCCTGTGAGGAGCTCTGTGAAATGTTTCTGCTTGCTCTAGAGAAACATGGGTGGCAGGTTTGCTTTTGTCCTGTGTATCTTAGACTAGTTGTCTTTCAAAGCTGTGGCTAGAGTGTGCCCTGTGTCTGTGTGTCTGTTT
This sequence comes from Microtus ochrogaster, assembly GCF_000317375.1. Classification (NCBI taxonomy): domain Eukaryota; kingdom Metazoa; phylum Chordata; class Mammalia; order Rodentia; family Cricetidae; genus Microtus; species Microtus ochrogaster. Next base: position 13,425,300 of record NC_022028.1, on the reverse strand, counting down.
AATTTTTGTCTTCAGCCATGTGTCTTATTAGCTCTTTTTTATTTGGCTTCTGCATTCATTGATATTAAATGTATACTGTTGGGAAAACCTTTTTACCTTTTTAGTTATTTCTGCTCATTTTATTTGGTGAAGATTATTCTGATACAAACTTTTTGGACACGTTAACCCTATTGGTTCTGTGTTGGTATTTGAGGTTCTGTATATACATTTTCAAATGATCGTCCACCAATAACACTCAAGTTTTAATGATTGTCAGGTTTCTGAGACACTTATACCTGATTTATTGAATTAAAAAAAATCTTTTATTTTTAAAATATCTCTCATAGTTAATTGTAGTAAATGCTTGTAATCCTAGCTCTCAAGAGGCTGAGGCTGAAGGATAATGAATGGTTGGTTCAGTGACAGCCTGGTCCATGAAAGGAGACCCTCAGTCATAAAGTAGCATGTCCATCATTAGTAATAGAAATATACTGAATTGCATTAGGATTATTTTTAAACATATCTCTTAATTTTTCCTCCTCTCACTTCATGGAGATAAAATACTCTTGAAAACTTTGAGGACTGTAAGAAGGTACTGCAGTGAACTCATTCATCTCTTGGAGGCAGTTCTTTTTCTATAATTGTCAGCTGTCAAAACCTTGACATTTGCATTTACTCAAAGAGCTGAGTTTTCTTCACTTTTGTGATGGCACATATACTATATTGGTGAATTATCTGTTTTGTCTTGGTCATTCTAATTTATTGCTATAGGTTTTTAAATCTTCACCCTTTAATACAGTTGTTAATTTATCACATCCATGAGAAGTTAACATCTTTATCTCCTATTAGATGTGAAAAGTGTATCTTATGTATGATGCATTAAAACTGTGTCTTAATTAGGAATGTTCAGATTTCTCTAGTTATTTAGTTATAGCCCTGATAGTGCAAAAATCGTTTTTGTCATTTGTGCCTTTTATTTTTAGTAAATACCAAAGAATTTTTTAATTGTGAAAATTATATAATAATATGCCATATGTTGAATATTAGCAGAAATGAAACATTGTAATGAATATTTATTTAAAGTACTAAAATTTTATCATAAAATTTGAGAAAAATATTATCAATACAAACACAATATTATGTCTACCATTCAGGATTATAAAACTTTAGCTGTCATCTGAGGGTCACAGAGTCCATATATACTCAGCTTCTTTCAGGGGTAAATAAGTAAGTTTTGCTCATATTATACATTTTGATATAAAATTTTAAATTTTTAAATGTTGTAAGCCTATATGAACTTTTTTTTGTTTTTAAAGTCACCAGCATATTTTTTCATTTCATATAAATCTATAGCTTTCAGTGCTTCACACAGTATGAGCACAGACTGTCAAAGCTCAAGTAATAATTTAGCTGGAAGTGAATTAACGTGTTCTGTGAGTCATGCTAAGTTAGTTAGAATTTTGTCTGAGGTAATAAATGTTGGCCCTGTGTATAGCATAATGGTTTACTTTTTTAAACTCTGTGGACCTTGTTACTTCTGTGTTTGGAATGTTAAACAGTAAACCATGTGGACTTTTCAGAAGCAAAACACATTTACTGACCAAGCCTGATGTCATAATCCCATACATGGAAAAATATCTAGAATTAATTGTATATGTTCTGGATCCAAAAATTTCCTTCCAGGGAACCTTACTCATTAATGTTTCTAATATACTCTTATCCACAGGCAAAGTTTTAAACTTTTATTTAATCATAGTAGGTCACAGCAGAACAAAATATGATGTATATTTGTATAACAATATCTGACAAAGAAATAATATTTTGGAGAAAAGCAATTAACATGTATCATAATTGAGTATAAATTTCATAACTTGTATTGTTTCCAAAAGGTTTTAAAGCCTGATATTTAATAACCATGGGCTTAAAATAAATGAATGCTCTCATTCATTTTTTGACAAATAATTTAAAATGTTTTCGTTCTTTGCTGATTATTAACTTCTTAAGTCAACTGAAACAGTTTCCATTAATGGAAATGGTATAAAATGTTATTAAACTGAATGTCTGTGAGTAATAGGAAAATGGCCTAAAATCATAAATATATTTTGTACATGTGGGAGGGATCTTTTATACCACATAGCCAAGGGTGAGCTTGTCCTTCAGATGACGTTTCCCATCTTAAGTGTTGGGGTTGTAGAAGTGTGTCACCACATCCAATTTAGCCAATGTTGGGTACCAAACCTAGGGCTTCATGCTCATAGGGGATGCAATTTTTTCTGAGCCACATCTCAGTCCAAAGTCTTCAATATTTTTTTAATATTTTGCTTTAAGCAGTCATAATGAACACCCTAAGCATATACATTTTCTTGAATGATACAGTTAGTACCTGCTCAGCTCTTTGTTAGCTTGGGGTCTACTTCAGTCATGCTTAAAAGTTAGGAATAAATCTTGTATAAAGCCAGCCTAAAATTGTGAAATAATCATTGAAATCACAGAGAATGGTTTTTAAAATGATAATCTAAATTTAAGTAATGGTAAAGGTGGTGACAAACATGAAAGCTATGGCTTTATTCTTATTCCCTACTACCAAGGAGATTGATATCTCCAATCATGAATATGTAATAGAGAAATATTTTTTACACCCAGTTCTTTGTAGAACTTTTATTTTATAATTATGAGCCACCTACCCTTGTTCTAATCTCTGAACTCATTCTAAAGTGTTGACTTTCTTTTGATCCATCCCTGTGTCAGGTTGAAGAAGTGACCGCCTGGAGCATATACTGATCATGTAAGGAACTCACCTTACTTTATTAAACAAGGAAATGGCCTATAGAGAAGACATTGTAGTGTTAACACTTGGCACCTGTCAACTTTGAAATGTCAGTTTTTATCCACTGCATATCTTACTCTAAGCTCCCATTCCTTTCGCCCTGAAGCTGGGGTACCTCTTTGTCCCTGTGGTATTAACAGGATACCTTTGTTCTTTGATGCCTTACTCCCTTTCTTTCAAAAACATATGAGCCCCTGATCATTCCCAGATTTCTCTTCATCTCTATCCGGATAGGATATTCTGTTAGGCATCTGTGGGCTGCTCATTAATGCTCTAGCGTAACCTTAGCCTATAAACACACCTCTTATACTTTTCCATTTTGCTTCTTGCCCATACTTGTTTCTACCTAAGGAGTTAGGCCCCAAAAGGGCAGTTTTTGTATAAAGGAAACTGATTCCAAAATTATTCAAACACAAAAATATTTCCTTATAGCCACAAATCTACTCCTCCTTCTCTTCCTTCCTCCCTTCCTCCCTTTCTCCTTCCCTCCCTCCCTGCTTCCTTCTTTCCTTCCTTCCTTCCTTCTTTCCTTCCTTCCTTCTTTCCTTCCTTCCTTTCTTCCTTCCCCTGTTCCTGCTTATTTTGATGTGAAATTCATTTAATACTTGATTTGTGAATGTCAAGTTTTACTAATTTTTTTCCTTTGCTATATGATTATAAACTAAAATTTCTTTCAACATCCACAGATTTGGTGATTGTACACCATGCTTCTGAAATAGTAAAAACGCATTTAAATACATGTAAATAGCAAATGTACCCTCAAAATTGAAAGTTTCAAAAGTTGCATATCTACTTTCTACTGAGTTTGCTAGAATTATTTATGTTAAGTTTAAAATTAGTTTCAACACTTCAGAGGGAAAAATGAAGGAAAACCTATTGTAGATATAAGATGCTCTTACATGACGCTTAGTTTATTGAATTATTCAGAGTACATTTTCATATTTAAATACTGTGGTGGTTGAACTGAGAATATCCCCCATAGGCTCATATGATAGACTTGCTTGTCCTTAGTTGGTGGAACTATTTAGAAAGATTAGGAGATGTGGCCTTGTTGGAGAAAATTTGACTTTTGTAGAGGAAGTTTGCTGTTTGGGTGCTGACTTTGAAGTTCCAAAGCCCATGGCATTCCCAGATGGGGCTCTCTTTGCGCTCCCCTCTCTGCCTTATGGTTGTGGATCAGATGCAAGCTCTCAGTTAATGCCTCAGGGCCATGCCTGTCTATCTCCTGCTATGGTTTCTGCCATGACCACCATGGAGACCTCCTCAGATAACACAAATTCCAATTAAACTATTCATCTGTGAGTTGCCTTGGTCATATCTCATTATGAGAATAGAAAAGGAACTAAGACAATTATTATGTGCTGCTATATCTACATATAGTTAAATATATATACATATAGATTACTCTATATTTAGCTACAGTTAGCACTATCTTGTAAATGATATCTTAACAACTGCCCACTTGCTACTCTTCTTTCTGCATTCTTCTAAGCTAAAACAGTACAACTTAACATCTTCCGCCTAGCTCATAGTATCTAGAAAGGAGCCACCATCAGACTTGATTTGAAGCATCAAGTTAGAAACAAGGTATGCCATTTTCAAGCACAATTTTAAAGAAAGCAATGTGGATTTTCCAGGCCTCACTCCAGCTTGGTGCTCAAAGCACTGTGTTTTACCATGAGTGGTAGATGATCATATCTTAGGGATAGTGCAGCTAAGACAACAGTCATTGAAATGGGGACAAAGTCAATCGCTTTTTTCTTATTCTCACCATTATTTTTGTTTTATGCTATGTGTCTGCTAAGTGCTCAGATTTAGTAAAAGCAAATAGAATTAATGGTGCACCCTCAGCTTGGGGTACGCTCTCTGCTTGGGGTACCAGCAAGATCTTCAGGAAACCAGCGGGAACTAAGGCTCTGAATGTTCAACCATTACAGTTGTCAGAAAATTGGTACTTGTTATGAACAGAATAATTTAAATGACATTATTAATAAATCAATAGTACCTAATTTTAGCTGGTCTTCTTACATTCAAAGTCTGTCTGAAAAACTTGAGTTATTTTAACCTTTTAAGGGCTTGAAAGAATGAAAGACTGATTCTTCTGTTCATCAGGATAAAGCTTGATCTGTGCTTCCCCTTTCTTTACTTCCTACGTATGTGTGCAAAACTAAAATTAAGTAATACTGAATAGAGATAAGTGCTTATTGGCTTATAGTATGGGCTAAGTTTGTGAACGAATTTTGAGTTAGTTATTAGGTTAAATGTAAGTTACCACTTCTTTGTAAGATTCTGCTCACCGTAACACCACCAGAAATAGTTTATTTACAGTATATGCAGTTATCTATGAAAATGATTACTGAAAATCTGGTTTCGTAAGATTTTAATTTAAAGAATCATGGTCTCTTGTTTTCTGAGCACAATGGCTGAAGGATCTAGAAAAGGAGGGAACTGTCTTTTCCTCCTTTGGCATTAATACTTTCTAGAAATATCTGGAATGATAGCAGTCTTGTGAAATATCTACCGTATAGTCTGAAGGGTGCTGCAAGATTTTTCTCCTATTCATTCAAAATGTAGAGGCACAAGATCATTCTGGGGCATCTTGAACATTCAATATTGGAAGAATAATTCCATCCTCATGTCAAAATGCTGTCATCTGTTATGCAGCGCCAGTCTCCACCTTCAATTTCTGCATGGTTGTGGCGACTCATTTACCTCCTAGATCCAAGGCTCAGTATGTGACTGACTAGTCCAGCTCCACTCCGTCTATCCTTTCTTCTTCCTCTTCCAAGTTATTCTTTTGTTCAAAGAAGTATGAATTAATCAATAAATTACCCATGAAGGTATCTTATTAAACAATAGAATGAGAATCTCCCTGCTACTTTCCAGTGTGCTTAAGAGGAGAGTGTCCGATACCACAACATGTTCACCATGAATTATACTTGTATGGTATCTCTGTTTTCATCCATATTTTACAAGGTGGACCTAAGAACAATTCTCTAGTTTTTGGCTCTTGAAAAGCCATCAGAGATGAATCTGCTGCAATTACATCTCACTTCATAAGAGGAATTACTCTAACATTCTCTGTGTCAGAGATTGGAATAAATCCCAGTATACATTTTCTTACCTTTAGTAAGGTATTCCTAGTGGAGAACCAATCATAAACTTTCTTACACACAATATTATTCTTAAATCAAGCATACAAAATTGGAATAAGCCGTTATATATTAGTTTTATAACATATATTAAAAGGGTACATATTTATTTTCCCTTGCTCCTGAAATGAATGTTTTTACTGAGTCTAACACGCTGCTATTTATAGGAAGATCTTGTTTAGGGAATTGTTATAACCTTGATAACTATTATTATCTTTCTCTGAGATGTTTTGAATAAATATTATGATACATATTTTTATAATATTTCTGTGTAGGAATATGTCAGATGTGTGATGAGGTACAGCCTATAGTACTAGTATAATGTAGACTTCTGGGAAGGGTTATGACCATTGAACATTCTACATTCTGATTTATAGCACTATAAACATACTCCAGGTAGTGCTATATATCTGTGTGAATGTGTGTGTACCTGCATGTTTTTTAACTTCACATAAAAATCATCTCTATAATTCTCTTTTACACTTTTAATATTCTTTTATTAATAGCTTCTCAAAACAAAGTAACCCTCATCTGGTAGATCACATGAAACCAATATATTTGACATCAAAGATTGTCCTTTTCCACAGTCAGCTAGGAACCAAAGTACACATGAAGAAAATGATGATGAGATGCTTGCATTTTAATTCTTGCACATTTATCTTTGAAATTTGAAATTATATGCATCTTTTACTTGTTAATTCTATGATAATAACAAAGATTTCCCAATTCATAATCCTACAATAAATGTGAATGATTTGTAGTTGAGGTACATACTTCTTTAATATTTATAATTTACCCACAATTAAAACTAGAAAGATTATTTGGAGGTTTTCTAAAGTGGAAATTTTAAGGAATATCTATGTTTTAGATATGAAAAATGCATGCTTCAAATTTAGAGTGATAATTATGTCTGTGGGCACTTATACTTGCTAGACTGGAAAATCTGGAATAAAAAAGCTAAGAGTATTGAAAAATAGTTTAACCATTTAGGAAGCAAAAGAAAGATGACTGTAAAGCCTCACAAATGAGATTTATATACACCCAAATCAATTTGATCATTTGTTTCATAAATCTAATTCATTACAGACTACAGCATTATAAAGACAGAGATAATAAGGAGTCCCCTTATTTGCAGCTATAAATGCATTTCTACATACAAAAAATGCATAAACTTTTGTTTTATTTCTTTACTTTTTTATAAGGGATACATATAAATACAGCTTCAAATAAAAAAGGAAAATTGTTTTTCTGAAAGAAATTCATCTTCCTTCATATATTTATCTTTATAATTTTCAATGAGTTTCCTATGACCAAAGTCCTTTGCATCATGTTCCCAGTTCTCCCATTTGCAATGGCATTTAAATATTCTACCATAAACTCATTATCATATTGGAGCAAGTGCTCTGGATGAACCTTATAACATGCTGGTAACAGTCATCAACTGATTTAATTGCCAGAATTTAACCACAGATACTTTGACACATTTAGTAAAATTTGGAAATTACAGGTAAGAGTCTTGTTGTCCCTGTCTTGAGAAATCATAATGGACTTGAACAAGAAGCTCCTGTAGCTATCGATTGGGGCTCAGTTACCCAGTGGCTGGAAAGGTGAGCATTTCTTCCAGGTTATCATAGCTCCCTTTCACCTGCTCATTTGCAAACAGTATGCTCCACTCACTAAAACTTTGTAACCTCTAAAAGTATTTGAGTTTTTGACTCTTGATTTAGTCCATCTTTTACAACTGAAAAAAAAAGACTAGTGGGGTAGCACACCCCTGATATCCCAGCACTAGGGATGTAGAAACAGGAGGATCAGAAGTTCAGTGTCATCGTTAACTACATATCCAGTTCTAGGCCACCGTGGTCTACATGAGACCCTGTGTCAAAAGTGGAAGAGTTTGGGCTGCTGTTTACTGTTCTCTTCCAGTTTCTCCTGCTTTGTGTAGGCAGCATTCCTAAAGGACATGGTTATCAGAAATCAGTATGAGTTTATCTCTATAGAACCTGAGAAGAACCTTCATTCTTCAAAAATATTTGGTATCAAAGCCTGGTGCTTGAGAGGATAAAACCCACTCATGACCTCAAGGACAGCACATCTCTGCGCTTAAACCAGATGGAGGCTCAACTTTGATTTGGTGGAAAGTTACCCTCATTGTCCTAGCTGGCCCTAGCTTGTCCTGTGATCTATGGGGAATGGAAACTATTGTTCAAGAACCAAGCACCACTTCCTAGTCCAACCTTTACTTAATCACTCCAGACCAACTAACACATGTCACAGGGACTCAGAGAGAACATCTTGATGGCAAATAGGTAACAGTTGCTGACTCTAGGTTCACCAGCTGACCAGCCAACTTATTATGAAGGAGGAAAAAATATAAACTTGACTCTAACAATGCCTTAGTTTCGGCAGGAAATAGTAGAATCAAGGTATGTACACAAAGCACCTTAGCAGCAACCTGCAGTTAGCATCTATTCTGTGAAGTTTAATTCCTTTTTTAACAAAGGATTTATTTTTTTTTATTTTGCGTACCAACCACAGTTTCCTCCTCCCTCCTTTTCTCCTGCTCTTTCCTCCCTCCTCCCCCTTTCTCCTGTTCCCTGTCCATCCACTCCTCCTCTGCCTCTATTCAGATGGGGTAAGGCCTCCCATGGGAATCTACAGAGCATGTCATATCAAGCTGAGACAGGACCAAGGCCCTCCACACTGCCCCAAGGCTGAACAAGATATCCCACCATAAAGAGTAAGCTCCAAGGAGCCTGGCCATGCATCAGCAAAGGACCTGGTCCCACTGCGAGGGGCCCTATAAAAGACCATGGCATGCAACTGTCGCTCAGATACAGAGAGTCCAGGTCAGTCCCATGCTGGCTTCCCAGCTGTCCATCTGTGAGCTCCCACAAGATCAGGTCAGTTGTCTCTGTGAATTTCCCATCATGATCTTGACCCCACCCCTTGTTCATATAGTCTCTCCACCTTCTCAACTGGACTCGCAGTGAATCTCTGCATCTACTTTCATTCTTTTTTAAATATAAGGCATAAAACAGTAAACAATAAAATAAACAAACAAAAACTGAAGTGTATAGGAAGGGTCTGTTCTTTCGTGCCCAGCCACCTAGAACGAAACTATTTTAATTCAAACACTGATAGGCCCATTAGCTCGGCCTTCTTATTAACTATCTCTTAACATTTTAAATAGCCCATCCCTATTATTTTATATTTTACCATGAGGCTCATAGTTTAATGCTAAGGTTTTGGAGCCATCTTTCTCCTTCAGAGGCTAGATGCTGTATCTTTGACTCCTCTTGCTCTCTCTCTAGTCTCTGAATTTCTGCCTGGCCTTACTCTATTAAGCCATTGGCAGAAAGTAGCTTGTTTATTAACCAATGGCAATAAAACATGTTCACAGAATACGGAGGGGAATCCCACATCATAAATGAATCAAAATCACCATGGTAGATATCACCATGACTCAAGTCCCTCATAACTTCCAGGAACTGTTAATGTCCTACCTTCTAGCAGTACCCCATGGCAGACTGGAAGAATAGAATAAACTTCATAAAGCTCTGCCTTTATACTATACAGTACCTTTTTCTTTGTGGTTGAGCCCAGACTTTACCCCCTCTAAGTTCAAAAACCCCCTCTACTCTAAGCTCAGAGAACTACTGTCTCCTCTAAAATCTGTGAAAATAAGAGATTTCCTGTGATTTGTGTGCTTCTGTTGGATTCCAGCTTTTTACCACTGTGCGTGGATGGCATTGTTAAAGGACCTGATTACCTGAAAGAAATAAAAAACAGTGCAATTGTTGTGAATAATTTACTCCTTTAAATAAAAAAAATAGTCTTGGCCTGGAAAATTTTGATTTACACCTTCAGTTCTCTGGTAAAAGAATAAAACATTTCTTTATTCCATTCTTTTTGAATAAAGCATAATTAGTATTAACATTTTAGAAATCAGGAAACAAATCACTGTCTGCGGAAAAGGTGAGGGCATGAGATGCATTCAGCCCCACTCAACGTATTCTTTAACTTGGTCAGGTGCATTTAATGGACTCTTAGAATTATACTCTTCATAATCAAAAAAGGTTCTTTTGGGTGAGGTGGTTATAAATAATTTCACACTAAGGAAAAAAAAGAACTCCATTTAATTTTCAAAAAGCATTTGCAGCATTAAAAATAAGCATTTTTCTTGTTAAGTTTGTTGTTAAAGAGTTGAACATTTGTATTCCCAAATGTCCCTATCCCACATACTAATTTGAAGTTGACATGACTCCCTGAACACCAGCTAGAGTGCTTTCTTCTCAAAGAAGGGCTTCCCACTTTACATAAATGGGAAGAATAATAGGTTACTTGTTCGTACAGGAGCCAATTATCTGGTAAAAGGAGCATAAAAGTTCTTCATGTACAGGAGACATTGTGTTCAACAGACATATTTGAAGTACATTCCAACTATCAATTTATGGACTTTCATTGTCTTTCAGTAAATAAAGCTTCTAAACATTTATTCATTGTGGATAAATTACATAAGTTATGTAATCTCACTGTAACTTTCATATTCAGAAAACATAAATTTCCCTATGTTCAAGGCCTAGACACCAAGAGACCAGGTAGAATGCATACCATAATTTTGTTCTGGAAACATTAATAAGGTATGGAAACATCAATAAGTAATTTTAACTCCTGTTAGTTTTCATGAAATGCAAAATTATCTTTGAAGACAAATTCTTGATAGCTGGCATTTACTAACAAGATAAAAATGTTGTAATATATTAGTCATCTGTTTCTATGTTCTGCCATGTAGAAGTTTTATATAAAGAAATATATGAGAAACATATAAAATGTGAAAAGTAAAATTAGAAAGGTATTACCATTTGAAAAGAAGAAAAGGCTAAGATAATTACCTTCAAAGAAGGTAAGAGGAGAAAGATAAAATGGAGTGTACAGTTTATTGAATTGAAAGTGTGAGAACCATTTTAATGTTCATCTTTCTTTAGTTACCTTAAGTACTTCTCTCCCTAGGAGTTGCCGAAAATAAGGTCTTCGCCTATGAGCTCTTTATTGATTTTGTGATTTATTCTACCTAATCATGTGGATTAAGTGTTTATTTCTTGAAATAACATGCCCAAAGTTCAGTCACAACTGACTTTATGATGCACGTGTTAATTTTCCCCTTTAATTAAAGTGTCTTTAAATGTGTTTTGAATGGACATCTAGTACTTGGCTTCTCTGTGAGACACAGTAGCCCTGTATGATAGCACAGTTAGACAAGTTCAAGAGTCTCATTTTTAATTGTTTCCATTGTATTCTTCCCTGGTCAAGACACATTTTTTTTAAAGAGCCACCTTAAAAGGAATTATAGATGAAGAATATGGGAAAAATATACATTTTTATTCTTGACTGTTAGACTCCCAGAAACACTAAGTCCCTGTAGACTGATCATTCTCCAGTTTTCATAATTCAAAGCTGGAATTACTGAAGAGAAAAAGAACCAATGTTGAAACTTACAGATTAATTTATGAATTTTGAATCTGCTGAAATTGTTAAAGTCCAGCAAGGTACTCTAAAATACCTACTATTGATACATAAGAGAATTAATTTTCCCCATTTGGTTTATCAGTGAAGAATCTGGATAAAAATAGTTCCTAAAGAGCAGATGAACGTATTCTGGCTTTGGCTTTAGGCTTCGTTAATCTTTGTGAGACTGTTGTTTGGATTTCAGCCACATTTCATGTATTTTTCGCTCTGAAAGCTAATGAAAATCCCTTGAATGGAATGCCATTAATCCCTAGAGAAGAAAGAACTAGGGCAGCGCTTTGTATAACAGATGTGATTTCTATATGTGCCAGAGATAAAATAGGAGTCAGTGCATTAGGCATGGGATTAAAATAAGGAACACTGAACCCTGCAACTAAAGATGGTGTCTGTTCAAAAGGAAACTGACTGATTTACCGGGGCCTGCCTGCCTTCCACCCTCCCATCACCCCTTTATCCCTCCCTCTTTCCTGGCCTCTCTCCTTTCCTCCTTCCCTCCCTTTTGCGTGTCTAAATGTATCCATGTGTGTACTTTTTAATGGGGATACGTAACTGCATGTTCATAAATGTCTGGGTCAACTCATTTCTTAGTAGTCACCTGCCAGTTTTTAGATACTGGGTCTCTCGTTGGCATGGAGCTTGTCCATGAGCCTGGAGAGCTAGCCTAAAGTGAGCCCCAGACAGTCACCTGTATCTGTCTCTTTAACACCGGAGTTAAATGTTCAAGATGCCAAGAGGCAGGGAGGAGAGCAGAGAAAAATATAGAGCTCAAAAAGTCAGTAAAAATAATATACATGCTGCCAAAATTTTCTTTCTTTTTTTTGTGAGTTCAAGGGATTGAATCCAGGTCCTTCTTCTTTTGTAGCAAATATTGTAGTGACACCCAAGCACCTCATAATTGTTAACAATTTTTTAAGTAATAGCAATCAGATCCACTGTCATGGGTTGACTGTGGGCTCTGATAGTGAAAACCAAATAAGATGTACAATATATATGTTCTTCATCACAGAAAATAATATTGATAAAGTATTGGCTTATAGGGAGTGTATGAGAGGGAAACTAAAATAATGATAACTTCATTTACTAGGAATTGGTATTAAATATTCAAAATGCTTTTATTACATTTCCCTAATGGTAATTCAATGCATTTGAAATAGAGTTAAATTTTATTAACAAATTAGCATATATTTTTTTATTCTAAGTTAGTTAGTACAACTCAGAATACCCTAAATATTAAATGAAAACTCTAAAATTATATTGGAAGTTAAATAATAGAAATGTAATTGTTGAGTATTGAAGATGCCTGGGTAGAATTTGCACAGTTTCCAATTTTTCCTAACTGAAGAAATTTGACATTCTAGAATACTAGCCATGTACATTTTTGTGGGACACTCTTTATAGTGTTGAACTTTCTTCCATGGAAAAGGTTTGCTATAATAAAAGCGATTATTTAAAATGTACTTTTGCTGAGCAGAAAAAATATATAGAATTTCATATAAATATTATTACTCTGTTTTTTAAAAACATGACCTTCTGGGAATAGCACAAATGCACTCATGATTTATTATTACATTTCCAATAACACTTCATTTCAAAGCTTGACTTTCAGAACTATAAATTCATCATAAGTACATATTATGGATTTTGCATAATGAACTTCTGACTATTAAACACATTTACTTATTCTTGTCTTTAAGAGCATGTAGTTTTGGTAAAAACCAGCTCTCTTAATTAATTATACATAGAAATTTCTGTAGACTTCGAACTGATTTTAAATGAATCAATATACTTAGGCTCATATTTTGACAAATTTGAGAATGCTATTTATATAGTTTTGTTAAAGCTGGAGGGATGGCTCAGCAGGTAAATTCCCCTGGCATTCAATGGAGACCTGATTTCTGTCTCCAATACTCATGTACGGTAGAACTCACTCCAGATAGTTGCTCTTTGACCTCCACATCCTCCCTGGGGCACACAAGCTCCCCCTCCAAACACACATAATAAAAGTAAATAAAAATTCTAATTTTATACCTTGAGAAAAACCATGATATTTTAGGAAGACTAAAGCTATATTAATAGTCTATATTTTTAATATCTATAAAACAGTTTTAGTCATAATTCCATGGATGAAATTTAGATGTGTGGCATAACTGTTGGTTCCTTTGGTAGAACTTGCTAGTTTGTCTTATGATGCTGTCCAGAAATAAGCTCTCATAAATTTTCAATCATGATATACAGAATAATATTTGTAACTCCATAAAAGACTGTAAATAGAGCTCACTGTATGCTGATCAAAGTGAGCTGATGACGAGCATTATGCTATGGACAGCAAAAGAAATTATAAATTGTGATGTGTTTGATCAAAATACATTGGGTTCATGGATAAAATTCTCCAACCATAAAAATATAGCCAAGCCTGGCTGCATGTCATATGCTTCACATGAAAACATGTATGTTAATATAAAGGCTTCAAATCGGGATAGTGGGCATCGCTTGTTCCCTGAGAGCCTTGATAACAACCTTCCTCTCCCTCTCTGCTTTCATAAGACTGTTGATTCTTGGGTCCACATTTTATCAGTAAATGCTTACATCACATGATGCATTTGATAGGGCTAAGTGGGTCAAGAAAATCATTATTCCATATTGTACATGGGTTTTCCCTAGTTCAAGATATGGCACTAAAATCACAGGGAGCAGCGAATACATGTGACCAGTAAGACTCTGAGTTTATCACATTGGGGCCCAGTTCTGAGAATGGAACCCAGGGCCTTGAATGTATCTGGCATGTTCAATTCTTTAGCTGCATTCTCAGCCTTGAAACAGCCTAGTTTCCCTTACTGGACAGTCTTTATGGCACTATTCAGATGCTTCACTTCTTTTTTTTTTTTTTTGCGCACACAATATTCAATGTGTCCAGCTGTATTATTATTCAAGTTTAAGAATAAAGTAGTCATTTCTTACTCAGTAGAACGGTGAGTTCTGTGGCTAGGTTTTTCATATAAAATATTCTTGTATCTTAAATATTAATGATATCGATACAATTTAAGCACGTTAGATAAAAATAAAGAAATCATGACACTCCCACCCACCCCCCGTTTTAAGTAAATAATTTTGGTGTTAAAATGTCAAAGATTTATGGGTCTGGTGACAAAGCTCAGCAATTGAACATACTTTCTACTCTTGTGAAGGACCAAAGAACAGTTTCCAACACTCAATTCATTTCTCACAGGTGCACAACTAGCTATATCTTCTGTTCCAATATGGGACAGTGCCATCTACTGGTCTCTGAATGTACTCACATACGTGGGTCATCATCCACCACATATACATGCATGTGTACATATGCACATGTATGCATGCATGCACGTGCGCACGCTCACACATATAAAAATAAAGAAAAAGGTGAATTTTCCTGAAAATATTTGTCAGAAGTTTTAATTTCCTAAGAACCCAACAGAGCACATATTAATGTGCTCTGTATTTGCCAAGTGAAACCACAATGCTGCTATTATCTAAACAGTATATAGCAAACTTTATGTTGTCTGTGTTTTCTATTGTATTCCATGCTTAAATGATAGAACTCCAAAGAAATTTCTATAAGTTATTTTTGGAAAAATAACTGACAGTATTTTATGACTATTTATATGAATGTATAACTTAATAAGTAACTATCTGATCTTTTATTGTAAGTGGATTATGGACTCACCAAATATCTCTGGAGAATTCCAAGTAGGAGCTGACAGTCAGAGTGAAGGGATGGACATGGTCTCTGTTCTCCAGGGGATAAATACAACACTTAAATGACAAACTAAAATGATGTCATCAGAAATATGATCCACTGCTTTGTGAAGGACATCACCGCTCTACAGTCTTGCTGCAGTGTGAAGTCTTCCTTGGGGTCCCAAAAATGAACAGTTTCAGTTTATTGAGATGGCTCAGGTTGATTAACAGAATCATTTTAACTACAGCCTTATGTCGGGAACATAGAAAAAAAAAAGCATTATTCTGCTCCTTTCTGGAAGAAGACAGTAGGCAATGCTTTCATACAAAATTTGAAATGAATACTAGAACGTAAATATATATAATCAAAGTAATGCGATTATCAGACATTATTACTGGGCAGTTTTTTTTTTCAAAGTAGAAACTCAGATCTATGCCTGAAATATATATTTTTCTTAACCAACATGCTTTTGTTTTCTGTTATTGGTGTTAAGTATTGAGAAGCCATTGAAAAATAGGCCTACTGTGTCTAGTTTTTTTTTAAATCAGTTTTGATTAAAGATCTCTTGTAGCCAGAGTTACCTTCAAACTCTGTGTTGTCGAGATTGACCTTAAGCTAGCCTGCCACACCCTCTCAAGTGCATTGTTTTTTATTAGTTACTAAAAATAGCTGAAAACGTTACTTGGGGTATAGAAAGATAGCTTAGTAGTAGGGTCTGGGTGCCCAACACTTACCTGGCACTTCATAACTGTGAACAACTTCTGTTCTATATCATCTGGTTATATGGTATCTCTTTTAGGTAGGCATAGGAACTAGACATGCACCTAGTAGACAGACATACATTCAGGCAAATACACACATAATATAAAAGTAAGTAAATCTTTAAAATAATAATTAATCTATGAATTACATTATGCTTTGCCTTTGTCTGGAAACAACAAATTCGTCTTGATTATAGGTGGGACTTAGGATTCCCAAAAATATTTATAAATTTAATATACTTATAGATTTAAACTGGTTTATCTATATAACCATCACCCACTTTGTATCAAAATTAAACATATTATCTTGTACAGAACATAGTGAACTGACAAAAATGAGGCTCCAGCAATCATATTAGAAAGTACAAACTTTAATATATTTATTATTGTAAGATGTGAAAAAATTCCAAAAATTTTCATTACTTATTTTATTTTGCCTCTCATGTAAAGTATTTGAGGCTTCTATTTTCTTTGCTAAAGTAATTGACAAAATTCTTACAAATTATTTGATTAGTCATACCTCTGTTTTCATCCATTATATCTTCTGTGTATAAATTTACAGATAATCTAATATTTGTCTGTAATATGGTGATTCAATTTTTTAATATAAATATTTAAGTAGTTTTAAAAAATGTCACTGTTAGGCTGTTCTCAACTTTACCTTTAGGTGGCAGCATTTGAGAAGAGTTTTAAAATGTTGCCACCATTAAGAAAAAGATGATGAAAGTAATACCTGTTTTTGAAAGAAAGAATTTAAATGTATGATGTTTATATTTGTAGCCCATTCAATATCTCATCAATCTCTATCTTATGTTAATGATTTGAATGCTGTAACATACTTGCCTATTCACACAGGCTACTTGTGCCCATAAGAAACCAGCATTTTTGAAATGCCATTTTCAGGACACAGGCTATTTCCAAAAGGGTTACGTTCCCAGCTTAGCCCAGATATGTTTTATTTGAGGTAATTAGACATATCTAAAAATTCCTTCTGAAGTATTGAAGATAAAATGACATCAGTTGTGTATTGTGAATTATTGATTTATAAGTACTTTACATCTATGCATGTGAGAAATCAAAAGGGAAGCACAATTCAAACTAATTTTATATCAATTTATATCAATCCTTCTGGTTAATAATCCATCTTAGTTACGAAATAGGATAATCATCCCTGAAAAGCAATTTTGTAGATCCACTCAGTTTCATCTTTAACTCCAGCATTGCCTTATTCATCTAAAATTAGGATGAACCAATTTTACGTTAGTAGCTGAATTTCTAACCAGAATCAAGCTGTATGTCGGCCTTACCACAAACCATTAACGTTCATGGAATTTGAGTGCTTAAGTTTCAAATAGGGTTATGTTAGCTTTTCCATGACTCTAATTCATATTGTTATATGATTAACTTTTTATCAGAATAAACTCTAAATTACTTTATTTCACTCAGTTTTATTTTAGTATATTCAAGTAAATTTGCTGGGATAACTTTTAAGAATATGAAATACAGTGTTTCCTCTTTTATTGGCTTTTATACTTATGCATTTTTAGAAAGCGTTCTAACACTTTTATCCCAATTTAAGATCGGGGGATTTTAAGTGCTTAATTTATTATATAAGATATACATCAAATATCCAGTAACCCAATTAAAGCTAATTTTAGATGTAGGTGAACAGAAGACTAATGAACGTATTTATTATGTACCTCTAAAACATTAGTTTATTGAAAATGGGGTAATTATAATGGCTCCTAATGGATTGTTGGAAACTTTGTTTAACAATCTTATTGTGCAATAATTTTTTAAAGGGTTGGAAATTTTATACATCAGGGCTTCATAATTCAGGTGTTTGTTTCTATGATGGTTATATTAAGACTTGGAAAGTGTCTGAAGATATAAATATACAGACCAGATATACTGCTAATTTGTGTGGTTAATGTGTCTGCAGTTCACAAGAAGACATCTTTCAAAAGTTGTGTCCTGACAGCAATTTTTTTATCAGATTCTTTTATTTCTATGATTTGCTAAAATGGCTTTAGCAAGGAAGAAAATTAACCAACATTTACTGTAACGTTCAGAGAGTAAAGTAGAATCAGTTGAATGTAATGTTGAAATACTGCCAGGATTTGCACCCCAAGTCCCCCCTTCTGAACTCTCATTCCTTTTTGTTGCTTTTATTCTCACTAAATCTGGAAGCTGGAGAGAAGGTTCAGCAACTAAGAACACTTGCTGATCTTGGAGAGGATCTGAGTTGAGTTCCCAGCACCCATCTTGGGTTAGTCACATCACACTGCTTGTGACCCCATATCAGGGGGCCTGATGCCCTAGTCTGCTCTTCCAAAGTACCTGCATTCATGTGCACATACCCACAACAAATAAAAAAAAAGTAAATGAAGGAAGCTGCATTCATCTTTTGTCAACTTATAAAAAAGAACGTTCCTACTAACCCTGAGCAATCTCTTCGTAGTGTCGCAGTGACATTTCTAAAGAGGTCATTTATTATCTGGACCCAAAGACCCAGTGTCATCCCGAACCTTATTGTCATGCTGAACTGACTCTTGTCTATGGACAGAAGAAATTGCTTCTATGGAATACCCATCAGAGAACAGAATTAGGTTTTGCCTAATCCAGATGATAGGAACTAAGTAGAAATAGGTGTGATTTCTAAAAGAAACTTTATGTTTATTCCATGGTGTTATACCAAAAACACCATTGCATGTAAATATGAAAGAGCCAACACTAAGAGATATTCATGAAGTGCTGTTAAATATGGTGATAATTATATTATACTGAAGGAGAAAATTAAAAATAAGATGCATGAATTAATTGTTCATAAACCTCATAATCCATAGGTAATAAAATCAGATATTAAGCATATTATATAAAATGCACATTTCTATGTGCCTAAAACTTAGCTAAATTTTCTCCTGCATTTAAAATAGTTTGATGGACATGTCATTGCACCATCAACTTCATATTAGCATAATGCAACCCTGGGAGAAACCTAGTGTAATATTTTAAAATATTTATCACTTACAATTTCTGTGCAAATATAATTTTTAAAAGGGAAATCATGGCAAAAGGGAATAATCTCCAAACTGAGTTATTTTAAAGTAATGCAGTCTTAGAATGTTCAATTTCTCTCTGTATTTATTTTAACTATAATTGCCATGGAGCTGCAGAATTTGCTATAAAACCTAACCACGAAATGCAATTCCCCACTTAGTAAAACTGGAATAGAATATACTATCTTGTATAAAAATTTAAAAGTTCATGGCAATGCACAGTCACAGAAAAAATTCTTTAAAATTCAATGTTATTTACGTTAAGCAGGTTTAAATTAAGATTCAGGACGTTCTTTAAAACATAAACCAATCATGATTTCTAAACTGTTATTTAGAAAAAAATTCTGGGATTAAGTGGCAGTCATTGATACGGAGGGAATGTGGAAAGAGGACAAAAAAATCAAAATGATGTGTGATTGTTCTCTTTTCTAACTAATGAGTTAGTTCTTTCTTGTTTTTATGAAACTTCCATGAATCTGCTATACTTTTATTAAACTTTTTAATTGAAGAATATATTTAATGCAATATATTTTGATCATGTTTCCCTATTCCACTATTCCTAGCAGGTTCTCCCCAATTCCCTACCCATCAATACTATGTTTTCTCTCTCTTATAAACAACCTTAAAGAACTAAAACAAAAAGATAAAACACACACCAAAAAAAAAAAATGATAATCAAAATAAACAACAAAAAACAAAGACCAATAAAACAAAACAATTTGCCCAAACAGAAAACTGCAACCAAAGTCTACAAAAATATGAAAGCAGA
>NC_022028.1:13403355-13404521 GCF_000317375.1 Microtus ochrogaster | reverse complement strand
AATAAATAAATAATATTAAGTTCATTCTGTGTTGAACAATGTCACCTGAGCAGGCTGCCTACCCTGAGGTCCCCTGAATTTACCAGTGTGAGTCCACTGTAGAAAACTCACTTTTCTTTGGCCAGTGGTATTCAATTATAGTTAATTTCTATGAGATATTTTAAAGGATTGGCATAATAACAGAAAGAGTTAAGTTCTGAATTTTAACATACATTTTACGTTTTAACTCATACATAGTACCAGTGGTATGACATTGTCACTAGAGCTGTGTATTCAAAACCGCTCTAGACAAATGAGCCAAAACTGGTCTTGAGGCTTTTCACTCCTCAGGGAGCACTTCTGCAGAGTGCAGTCAAAGTCAACATGCATCAATAGCCAGCTTGTCGAAGTGAAATAAAAACTAATTTATATTTACTAGAATTATATCTGCTGTGAAGCTTTGATAGTGGAGTCTGATGGTGGGGGTGGGGGTATAGTGGGGAGCTACATAATGTGTAACTATAGGGATCTAAATTCAAGCCACCAGCACCAATGCAAACTGCCTGCTAATCCTGAGTACTGGAGCCTATTATCTCAACAGTAGAAGGCCTAGGTTGGCAGAGCCCAGGAACTCATTGGGCATCCTGCTTAGCCAAAAGGTGCACTCTGGTTCACTGGGAGACCCACCCCCATTTCAAAAAGGGGTAGAGAAGGAAACAAGATAAAAACAAAAACTTGATAATTATAGCTAGATATGGCCAGGTTGTTTGAAAATTGTTTATAATGGAGCCATACCACAGACTGGAGATTGGAGTATTATCCTAAAGATTGTTGTAACTAAATCCAGACTTTGGATCAGAGATAAGCAGACTCATTGCCTAGGGAAGATGGAAGTACTTTGTAAGGAAGTGCCTATTGTGTTTAATACAGTGTAACCCATCTTCTACTAAGTCCTACAGCAAAAAGACTGGCAACAAACTTGTGTCAAAGCCTCCGATCCCTTAAACACATATGTATGCATTCTCTCTTTTAATAAGTGAGAGCATATGCCATTCTCATGTATGTCAACAATCTTAGGCTGCCAAAATGTATGGTTCATTGAGTTTATTATTATTATTATTATTTTTTTTTCAAGACAGGGTTTCTCTGTGGTTTTGGAGCCTGTCCTGGAACTAGCTCTTGTAGAC
>NC_022028.1:13395181-13402735 GCF_000317375.1 Microtus ochrogaster | reverse complement strand
GCCTCCTTTGGGAAATCAACAAAGTTTGACATAACAAGCTGAGGGGAGACTGACTAAGCCCCTTCCTGCTGTATCAAGGCTGAGAAAGAAGACTACAAGAAAATACAAGGCTTAAAATGTTGAGTGCCCTCTGTATTAATTATTTAATTAAATTATTTATTAATGAGACATTTAAAATGCGTGTGGAAAATTTTTTTTGCATGTGTTTTAATTGATCATCTATTGGTTGGAGAGTAAAGACAGATAACTTTCATCAAAAGCAAATCTTGCAAATAAGGGCCAATCTGGCGATAACTTGTGTCTTGAAGGTATTTGGGACAAATAGTTTTGAAACTACCATTCCTTACAAGGTTTTTGATATTATTCTATATTTAGTATCAAGAAAACAATCTTGGAAATGGAGGGGTACACATCTCATTCCCTTCTCATCTTTTGTCAGTGATGAAGGTAACTGTTGTAGACTTGAGCCTTCAGTGTCTCTTCTCTCCCCTTTGGTTTCTTCTGTTCAAGGACAGACTGCGGAGCATGTGCTTTGTTATTTATCCTGTCTCCTTTCTGTAATCTTATTTCAGATCTCAACCCATCCCCTTCCATATCCTGCTACTTTGAGTTTCTTTCCATTTTTCTATTAAATAGCATGCTTTCATTTTTAAATTGTAGTCTACTGTAAGCACTTCTGGATTATTGTATTCATTAAGTCTCTCTTTGCCATTTTGTCTCCCTTTGGAAAGGCTTTCTTACTGCCCCAGTGACACATCCTCAAGGCACATCCCACAGCATCCTCTAGTACTTTCTACTAAAATTGTAATAATACTTCCTGTCAAACCCACAGCTCCTTTTAAGGCAAGCACTTTGCATTTTCCTTGCGTATCATAATGTTGGCACAAGGTGGATATATGTTGAATAGGTCAACTCTGTCCAGTTAATCAGACATTTCTTAAGTATATTGGATATAAGGACATGGAGATAGGGGCTCCATCTCAGAAATGAGGGATCATGAAGTCTCAGAAATTTGTGCTTATTGGAATGCATTTTGGCTCTTGTTCCAGAGATATCTGTCTTTAAAAATGACCCTTTAATCATTGCTTTCTATAAATCCTTTATGATATATTAATTCAATGTAATATAATTACCATACTTATTTGTTCCATATAAAGTCAAAAATATTTGATATGTTTAAACATTGTTATAATTTCAGTTTTTATTCTAGTTACATCTAGATTTTGTGTGCACAGGTCTGGGATCATACAATCTACTCTTCATTGATCCTATGAAATACCCAAATCCTCTTTCTGACACTGGTCTCCTCCTAGAAATGGATAATCTAAGTCCATTAGCAATTGTTAATGTTTTTATGGCTCTTAACTTTGATTTAGGTATGTTTCTTTTCTATTCATCTCATAAATATTCTCTAACATTTTTTGATTTGGAACATAATATAGAT
Organism: Microtus ochrogaster; assembly: GCF_000317375.1. Lineage (NCBI taxonomy): Eukaryota > Metazoa > Chordata > Mammalia > Rodentia > Cricetidae > Microtus > Microtus ochrogaster. The sequence continues at coordinate 13,401,291 of NC_022028.1, read as the reverse complement.
CTTATTTCTGTAGAAAATAATGGATAAATAATTGCTCTATGACCAAAAGGAAAAAGACATTTGGATTATAGAGTTTCAAAATTTCACAAAATAGTCTTTCGAAGTAGTGATTCAATATTGGTAATGTATGTAGTTTGCATACAAATAATAGCTATTAAACTGTTGAGGATAGCATTTAAGCCACAGGATACTGAGTTACTCATTTCCTGTTGGCAGTTTTCCATGTAAATGTGCAATAATTCTCTGGATATGTAATCCTGTCTCATTTTATTAAACAATGCAGTGAAAACCTAACATTTGGGTATCACTAGTTTTGTTATTAACATGGAGATCATAAAAGATTCGTAATCTCCCTTCACATCACATCCCCTCACCTTATTCTGTAAACATATCCTATCTATCTCTCCCTTTAAGTTGAACTTTGCTCTTGGAGTGATCTATCTTCTTCATCCTCTTCAGTGGCTTCTGGACTTTTCTTTTACCTTATGGCATGTAAGACCTCAGTTTAGGTATTTAATAAAAGTTATTTCAGGATGATCCCTTTGCACCGGTAATAGTTGTTTCTTCTTCACTCTTCTTGTCGAGAAGGGGTCCTTGCTATGTTTCTCAGATTAGTAGGAAAGTCATGAGATCATCCGTTCCTCCCACCTCAGTTTCTCAAGCAATAGAGTACAGGCCTGCATCCCCATACACAGCTAATGGTTTATTTTAAACAGACATGGAAACAACTATAAATACCTTTTGCCATAATCTCCTATTAAAGTGGCCCTTAATAATAATTCAGTTAGGAAGATGAACTAATGTAGCACGGAGATCTTTCAGAAATCATTTCTATCACAGGATCTTTAAGTCTGAAATGAGAAAGTCTCAGATCAAGAAATTATTATGATGATTGATTCATCTAAGTATTCTGTGAAACTGTTCTTAGAGAAAGGCACTGAAGAGGAATTAATTTCCCTAAGTATTTCATAGTTTGTAGTAATAGGAGCTGCGGGGCTGCTTCCCCAGCACCCCAGCCGCCTGCTAGCTTATGCCCCGAAATAACAACACACAAACTGTATTCTTTTAAACACTGCATGGCTCATTAGTTTCAGCCTCTTAACCCATTTCTAATAATCTATGTAGCACCATGAGGTGCGCTTACCAGGAAAGATTCAGCATGTCTGACCTGGTGACTGGCTGCATTGCTGTCTGCCTCAGAGAGCAGAGCTATTGCGTCTGCCGGGGAGAGGGGAGCATGGCGTCTCTGAGCTCACTTCCTCTTCCTCCCAGCATTCTGTTCTGTTTACTCCACCCACCTATGTTCTAACCAATAAAATGGGCCAAGGCAGTTTATTTTTTAACCAATGACCTTCCTCCATCAATAGTTGACCATGTTATAATGTTTATCTTTACTATTCTGTCTTTTGGGGAATGATTGAAAAAAAAAAAGAAAAAGCTCCTTCTCAAACTACTAAAATTAAAAATAAATAGGTATCTTACCATCAGTGTTTTTGATATTCTTATTTATGTTACATATGGAGTGAAACACTGAAGCAAGATGACTTTAAAACTATATGCAACTAATTTATTACATTAAAATTCAATTAATGATGCTTGAATTCAAACAAGAATTTCAGTATGCTCCCTTCATTATGATTCTGTCAATATGTGTCTGTGTAATGATATATTATATATTAAACAGGGTTAGAAGAGCATTTGCCTGGAACTTGAAGTACTGCACTTTGGTTTCTGTCTTGACTCTCACTGCATATGGGACCAAACTTCTCCCAACTTAAAATGAATTCTAGTTTTGATTTACAGAATTTTTATGGTCCACCTAATTCTAGAAACCATTGTTTTATTTTTAATATTAATATAATCTTTCATATATTTAATGATATTCATTATATATTTGTGAATTCTCCCTTTATGTTAGACACACTGATAGTTTCTTTACTCATAGGCTCAGTGTACAGGTAAAGACAGACATTACATAAGCACCCAAATGAATAGGAACTCTGATAAGTGCTGAAAAACACATGGAGGGTGTCTGGAAAATAATAATAGCATTTTAGACTGAGAGTCAGTACTCTGTGTTACCTCTGAAAGTAAGAGTTTTACACTGAAACCTAAAGAACAAGAAGAACAAACCCTGTGAAGAAATAAGCAAAGTCTAATGCCCCAGGACAAGGAAAGAATTTACAGAAGAACCCTGAGACACATCACCCAGGCATCCAGGATAAGGTGTGGAAAAGATTGTAGAAATTACACTCAAATGATATTAGATAAATACTGAGATCAATGTAGGAGCTTTTATTATTAATACTAAGAAAATTTGTCGCAGCTGGGAGGAGGTGGGGAAGGATACAAAAAAGACAAAAGTTCCGACGTTTGAGATGTGTTGTAGATTTGTTCTTTGATTAAGGCTGGGTCCTTAGGGAGATAGTATTAGACAAAATTCATGTGGGATTTTTAAATGTTATTTCAACATATTCATACTTCCATACCCTAAGTCTAAGATCACTACTGTAAAATCATTACCTAATATCAGAATTGTAAGACAGGTGGAAAGAAAGGACAAAAACATATGAAAAGAAAATTCACCCTAAAGGATTTAAATAACAGTGCAAGACAATGCGTGCCTAAGCCACGCATAATTGCCATAGATAATTGCTTAATCATTGTGCAGACTGACTGGCAAGAAGCTTGTGGCACTAAAAGAATTCTTACAAGTTTAATGTCCTGAAAGGATTTATACAAGCCCAAGTATTAGTGGAGGCTTATAGAAGAGGTAATTGGAAGTTATTTTGACATGACTATAATTTGGTGGCAGAATTAAAAGATGTTTTAGACTCCAATCTTCAGATCTAGAGAGTTTTGAATATTTTTAACTTTTAATTGACACACAAACATTTTTGTGATTATATATATATAATCTGTGATACATTGTGGTTTCAGTTGGCTTAGTTTGCTGATTAATAACCTACCTGGCAAATCCATCAAATCAAATTCTTAATTTTTTTGTTGTTTATATTTTAGTGTGCACCTAAGTAAGTATGTGTGCACGTATGTATGTAGGCAAAAGTTTGGCATCCTGGATCATCCTGTTTTTCTTCGTCTTGTGTTTTGAGACAGGGTCTCTCACTGTAACTTGGTGACTGGCTATACTGGTAGGCTAGGGAGCTCCCGGACTCATCAGTCTCCCCCATCTCTCCCTCAGAGGCACTGTTATGCCTGAGGTTTACACCTGTATTACTTACTCTGAACAGTACACATTTTAACAGCTGGTCTGTGACCCCAGAATCTTATCATTTTTTGATGTGGTAAAAATGTTAAAAGTCTTGCTTATTGATTTTTAAAACATTCAGTGCATTACTATTTCTTATATGCTAGGTGAAATAACCCTGCCCCTGCCCCCAGAAAGATAAATGCTGTGATCTCATTTACATGTGGAATCTGAAAATTTGAACTTAGAAGCAGAGGGTCCAGAATAATTGTTGCTAGAATATGGGGTGGGGAGAAATATGAAACGGGCTGTTTTCAAAAGGTATAGGGTTTTATTAGGACAGACCTCTAATTTGAAAATTTATTGCAAGTGTTACCAGGATACACTATATTGTTTAGAACAGACAAGCGACAGGATCAGATTGACAAGGCAAAGAGAGTGTAAAAACCTGAGCAGAGATGAGAGAGAAGACATAGGCAAATGTAAAGTAGGAATGCTGGCCCGAGGCAATAAAAGCATAGGATGATGGATATGAGAGTGGGAAGGAAAGGAGATTTAGAGAGATCAAATAAATGGGAAACCAAACAAAAACAAGAAATGACAGGATTAGAAAATCATTGTCATGTAAATATATAAGAAAGAATGAGGTGTTCTACATAAGCAGAAGTTTAAAACTCATAAATTCAGGAAAGGGTTTGTGACTATTTAATGAGTTGGAATGTTTGATTACTGTGACTCAGAAAACCGATAACAACACTTCCCAATAAAATGCATAACTGGCCTGCTAACGAGAAGCATTGCCCATGCTGAGGCTTTACCCTCAGTTGCTTTCAGAATATTACCATTGCACATTCCATACCTAACGACTTGGTTCTCCACTATTGTCTAATTATGATACTTTGTCTTGCTAGGACAGCTGATAAGTATTTTCTGGGCATTAGGTTCCCACTCCCCATTAAATGTCCTCTTTATAGACCCAGGATTCAATACCCACTACTTAGGAGCCAAACTTCCTTAGTGTAATTCTTCATGCATCTCCATTCTAACAAATGCATGCTGGCAACAATGACCTAGACTATGTTGTCAAGTATTTCAGTACCTAGCAATTAAAAGTAGAACATTTATGAATTAGAAATAAAGAATTTCATTTGTGGATGTGTGTGCACATATGTATATTCCCTCTTTATTTTTATTTATTAATAACTTTCCACAATTGTAGTTAGACTGACTCACACTACATTTCCAAAATGTCATTTTATTGAGAGGTAATTTTTAAAAATAAATATTTGAACAAATTCTATGCTAAAAAATCTAGATAATATAATTAACTATAATTAAAATCATCCATAATGTTAATTGTACACTACTGATATTTATCAAACATGCTCTTACCTTAAACCCTAATCACATAAATAAAATATAAATTTTCTTACAGAAATACAATCTTCCATATGCTGAGAAGACTGATAGTTGATGCTATTCATGGTCTGCTAGTCACAGTGTGGTTTTTTTTTTTTGGATGGTATTTGAATAAGCAATTAGAGAAAAATACCATTCTTCATGTATGTTTAAGTAACTTTATTGTTTTGTTGATTCATAATATTTCTATCATTGTTTAAAACTATTACATTTCCTGATCCAGTTATGTTAGATAAATATCCCTGATAGATAAATACAACAGTGTCTATAGAAGTGAATTAAAGCCAGATTTTAAAAAAGGAAGACCCTGATATAAAAGTATGGATATTCTAATTAATATATTAAATGATTATCTTCAAAGTTCCATTTGTATGTCAATACACTAGCTTATTGGTAATATTTATAAGAATAACTCCAAATTATTGTGCATAATTTCCAGTTTCATAATTGCACACATATTTTGGATATACACATCTAACCTTTCATATCAGGAAGTTCTACATGTGATGGGCTTAAGATAGAAAATATTGCCGGGTGGTGGTGGTACACGCCTTTAATCCCAGCACTTGGGAGGCAGATGCAGGTGGATCTCTGTGAGTTTGAGACCAGCCTACAAGAGCTAGCTCCAAGACAGGCTCCAAATCTACAGAGAAACCCTGTCTCGAAAAACCAAAAAAAAAAAAAAAAAAGAAAATATTAGGAAAACTTCTGTATTCAATATGTATGCAGACCTTTTCTTCTCATTATTTCCTGAAGAGTAATAAATGCTCATCTAAAGACTTAAATTATTTTAGGTTGTACAATTAACATAGAGTATACAGCATTACACATAGATTAGGTATAAATACCATACCATTTTATTCAAGGAAATCAACATAAAAATACTTCATTTAGGCAGGAGGTGGTTACAACTCATCCTTCCAGACTGAGGCCTGATTGCATTTAGATGAAGATTATAACTACTAATGAATATTGCTTTAAGACTCTAATTGTGACCTTTGTTTCATTATATAGTTCAAAATATTTTCAGAGATTGATATAAATAATAATACTTGAAATTTCTTTTGCAAACAGTTTATGATTGAACTTCTAGAGACATTTTCTTCCTGAAATGTCTCTTCTCATTAAGTTTAAAGACAAAAATCAAGATAGTACTTAGCTTTTCAGTTTATCAGTGTGTTTGTTCTTCATTTTGTATACCACCTATCAAGGGAACTGCACTAAATGTCCAAAAACAAATTATGGTTTTTGTCATTCTCGGCATTGGCTTGGTCTACAGAATCTGAGAGTGAAATGTTGATAAAGGTTTGTTTTTGGGTAAGTAGTTTTTTAAGACATGATGTTCAATTTGTCCTTAGCAAATATGTTTGCTGTGACAAAATAGAACATTTTATGCAAACTCAAAAAAGACACTTAAGGTCATGCTCAACCTCCTTAGCCATCAGGGAAATGCAAATCAAAACAACTTTGAGATATCATCTTA
>NC_022028.1:13377801-13393936 GCF_000317375.1 Microtus ochrogaster | reverse complement strand
CCACAGTGCAGGGAACCCTGACTGCTCTTTGGACTGGAGAGGGATGAGGAAAGGAGTGGGGGGAGGGGGAGTGGTGTGGGAGGAAGGGGAGGGAAATGGGAGGCTGGGAGAAGGTGGAATTTTTTTTTTTATTTTTCAATAAAAAAAAGAAAAGAAAAAAATATACCACGAAGAGAGGGAAGGTGAGATTTTTCATGCAGTAGAAATCACTATAAGTTTTGAAACTAAAACAAGACTTCATTGAGCAAGTAACACTTGTGATTGCCTTTAAATTATAGGTTTTATAAACATTAGTATTATTATGTTTGGACTCTGAAACATCCCCCACAGGTTTATTTATCTAATGTTCCTTCACCTTCTTATGGCTCTATCTGAAGGATATGGAAGCTTTGGGAAAGGGGTAGGAAGTAGATCACAAAGAATCAGCCTCTGAAACTATGTCCATCTTGCTTCTGGCTGCCATCTCTACTACCAGGGCTGCATGTACTTCCTTCTTCTTCTGCTCTTATACACAGAGCTTCTTCCCTTCATTTCTTCCTTGACACATTGTGCTAAGAAGCCAGGGTCTATAAACCTATCCTCCCTAATGTTGTATTCAAGTATTTTTTACAGTGATTGATATAAGAGTAATTAATACAGTCACAAATTAGACTGGCCAGTTTAGCAGGTAACAAAGAATGATAGAGTACAACCTGAAAGTGAAAGTGAAGGGGCCATGTTCCTGGAATTAAAACACCAACTCCAAAAGGAAAGAAAACAAAATTGGAAATGTGAGATTTCTATGACAGACTTGTAAAAGGCATGTATCTGCAAGGTTTTTTGTCACAGTGTTGGTGGAAGAATACTTTTCCAGTCAATCTTATTTAGAATTACTTTTCCTGAAGGAGTTATAATACTAGTAAAAATCAATTAACCAATAACAGAAATAAAAGTATATGAAGCCTTATTAGGGTAGATTATATATGATTACATGACCATTTGTAATTCCTGCCTGAATGAAATCAACAGGTTAAGATAACTTCCAGTCAGTGGGAAGGAGATTTGAGAAATCCTTACGAAGTGATACAGGAGTCAAGGGGCTTTCCTGAATACAGGGAAACAAAGTACTTATAAAACCTTAAATTCCAACTGTTTTCCATTATAGTCCTGGGATGCTGAAACATGATTTGCTGAGAAACTGCTTGTTCTGTAGAAGCAGCAGAGGTGCCGAAGGTGAAGCAGGCATGGGTGTGGTCAGAGAGTGGAGTCAGGAAGGTAATGAGTGAAGCCAAGGAAGAGAAAGCGGATAGAGGCCCTACAGCTGGACTCTGCCATGAGAAGGTGGAGACCAGAATAGCCAAGACCAGAAAGACATGGACAATGATGATTCAGAGCGGTACTGCACTGAAACTGTCCCTACAACAGGGAAGTGTCCTGTATGAGCGGCGCATAGGGTGCCCAGCAACCACGTGGGAGAGGGTAAATACTGTATGCAGCTAAAACTGCTGGGTTGTTGGATGCAGCTATGCAGAATTTTCAAGCACTCCTGTCTCACTTCAATCAATTTTCCTCTTGTCCTTCAGTGAAATCCCTAAAATACAAATTAAAACATTCCTCTCCTTAAAACTCACTAGGGACATTTCCTGGCTTGTTAGTAATTTCTATACAACTAATGCATGGTGCCAACGAAGCTTCTCTGATCCCAGTGCTCCCAGGAAAGCCACAGCCACACCAATTCCTGAGTTTTCCACACAGGCTAGCATTTTCCTGGTGTAGGCCTTCCATCTGCCTCTTGCCTCCGTCCATTTATTCATGCCTTCCATTTTTCCTATTCTTTCACATTTCTATTTTTTAAAAAAAACATTTTATTTATTTATTTGATTTTTCGAAACAGGGTTTCCCTATGTAACAGCTCTGGAACTAGCTTTGTTCATCAGGCTGGTCTCAAACTCATAGAGATCGGCCACCTCTGCCTCCTGAATTGGGATTAAAGGCATGTGCCACCACTGCCCGGCATCACATCTCTATTAAAGTGTCACTCCTTAGCTCTTCCTTGAGCCTCTCCTCGAAATTAGCCATGACTCCACTGATAAACTTGACTCTCAAATTATTTTGTTGTTATATATTATAATGTTGCCTGTTCATTTCTCTCTGCTCCTGCAAGAGCAGAGCTCTATGTCCCTTGCTTTTCTCATGCCTATAGCTGCTTGTCTGTGGTATTTAACAGTTAGTTTGGACTGAGCATTCCTTACCTATCAGTCAAACTCTCTGACCCAAGTCATTAAAGAGAGATTGCAACAAATTAACTTGGCTGTTTTTAAAACAGCATTTAAAAAAAGAAAAAACAGCTTAAGAGTACCTGGGGAACCTTTACAGCTTAGCAAATTGTAGCTAGGACACCCATTGTACAAAAAGGATAAAATAGCATTAATTAAAAGATGCTATTTGGATAACACTTATCAGGGATGAAAGTCACATAACTTTTGTTGTTCATGAAATATCAAGTAAAAAGCCTTTGTCCTTTGTGGTCCCACTGGAGCTTACTGCTAACATAATAGCCGCATCAGATTTATTCTTTACATTTCTCTAAAGATAATTTTATTATATTGTGTGTGTGTGCAATGGTTCATGTGCATAATAATACATATATATGAAAGCAATGTACTAGGAGAGTGCTGGGGTCAGTCTCAAGTCAGGCTTTTTACCCACCAGGCCATCTATCTCACTAGCTTTAGCGTTGTGTGAACCACGGGAGCATAGGATAATATCGCTTCAGGGCATTTTCTGGCATTTCTGTCATGGTGCAAGGTGAACACTACTGCCATTTACCATGTGAAAAACAAAACAACATAAAAGCTATGGATTCTAGTTTGGCAGTTTCTTAGAGAAGGTGGCAAATAGCCTGTTATTTCATGAAATGGCAGGAGAAATAAAGACCAACTTATCCCCCCCCCAAAAAAAAAATAGTTACTTACTGTCATTGTACGAGTCAATATAGCAGCTGGTATGTTGAACTGTTTCCATTACTTAAATAAGAATAGGATATCTTAATAAATGTCATTGCACTGAGGATGATATTGACAGTGCAAGATTAAAGGTTGCTAAAATAAGATACTGTTTAAGGTATGTATTTTTTAAACTAAATATAAAAAAATTATACACATGAAACACAGTTTTTAGCATTTGGGACAAAACTATATATCTTCTAGCAAAGGCAAATAGGAAATCTGTCCCCAAGACAAGCAGGGTTATTTTATTGTTTAGTTTGATTCTCCATATTCTATAACTACTGTGTGTGTGTGTGTGTGTATGAATTAAGGTGGAAAGAGAGAGAAGGAGAAAACAGTATCAATGACACCTGGGAAGAAATACACCATACTCGAATCTGTAAAAGTGAAAGTGACTTATTTCTAAACTACGAGTTTAACGATGTTAACTTGTTTTCAAGTTCTAGCTGAGGATTGAGTTGCGTGTATATAATTATTCATGCCCATGCATACTATTTTATTTTATTTTTTAGGTTTTTCAAGACAGGATTTCTCTGTAGTTTTGGAGCCTGTCCTGGAGCTAGCTCTTGTAGACCAGTCAGGCCACGGACTCACAGAAATCCACCTGCCTCTGCCTCCCAAGTATTGAAATGAAAGGTGTGCGCCACTGCCGCCCGTCCCATGCGTAGTCTTAATACCAAGATCCTGGGAAACAACAATGAATTTTAAAAAACCAATTCTCATCCAATCTCTACTTAAATTTACATATGCCTTTTTTGATCCATGGTCTGTCCTTTATCCAGATGTATAACTCCAGAAGTCCAATGGAAAAGCATAAGAGATCTTAAGAGGGCATAGGATGTATACGTGCCGATAACATAGGATTTAATTTTACATGATGCCATGATATAATAAAGCATATTAATATAAAAGACACCCTTTGAGAGCTCTTCTCAGATTGTAAGCAGCTTTCAGTGTGATGCCAGTGAATGTCTCTCTTTTAAAATTCCACTTCTTCTTTCTTCAGTTGCTCCACCAACTGAGTCAAGCATAACTTATTTCAGGATCAGTTGCATAATAGAGGATGTTTATTGAAGTAGAGACTAATAAAACTTCCCAAGTAGGAACATAGGATTCCTATTAATACTCCTTGCTACAGAAAAGCAAAATATGCCTTATTATTAGGTCTCCGAATAGTTATTTGGGTCCCATATTGCTGCTAAAAGTTTTTCTGGGAGACTTGTTGAATTTCCAGGATGTGTCTTCTAAAGAAAGACTCCCTCACCAAGTTGGTTACAGAGTCTTGCCTCTGATGTGTTGCTAGGATACGCCACCATAGGTAGGGAAAACTTGAGAAGATAAAAGACAGATGACTCCCAAATGGTGACAATTACAAAATAAGTCCCTAAATGACAGCAAGTGATCCCTTTATCTGCCTCCTTTGCCCAAAGGGGCATATTAGAGAGCAGATAATTACCTTATGAACTCATGTTGTATACACAGATGGATTGGTTAGTATGAAAAAAATTGCATTAATGGCCTGTGAAATGCAGATGGAGTAATTATTTAGATAGCTCCATCAAAACACGAACTTGTTCTCATCTCAAAAATTCAAATGAGTCTAAGGAGCATGTGGCGTGCCCCAGTAATTTGAAATAAACATTTCACTTCAAGTTGTATGAGTTAAGATACAAGCTTAATTTGTTACTTCAAATAACTATTAATCCACTTGCTTTGTGAATTAACATATTTTTTATTTCAGTGCTTGGTATGCATAATCAGACAGGATTTCATTTTCATTTTGTAATAACTAACTGACTGCTTGATTTAAGTTATCCTAAAAGAATTATTGTTGAGAAAAAGCTAAAATTAAAATCATTATGTTTTCAAAATCAAGATTAATATTTTGGTAACAAATAGTAGTAGCTAAAAAAATGATATCCAGCATACCTTTTAAACACAAAGCCCCAAAATTCTATAATGTCATTAAGATAATAATCTTTTTCCCAAGCACATTATGTTTGGCATAAACTTCTTTGTGGTTCAGCATCTCTGTGGCCCTGCTGCTCTATCTGCTGAGATAGGTTTTGCTCGGTTCAGTGTTGTTTAGATGATATTTCCAAATTAAAACTTTCAAAGAGGTCATGCTACTTGGAGTATGAGGTCTTTTGTTCTATGGATTTCTTTGATTTTATGTTTGTACATCTAGTAAGTTCATATTTAACATTCAGGGTTTAAAGCTTTACCATGTCTAAAAAGAGCTATTTTTTTTAAAACTTGGGAAAGACTATGGAACTGGAATTGAACAGCTTTGTCCCTGGATTACTCCACAGATCTGCTTTCTCTGTGTGAGGGGGAAGAATATTAGTCACATTCTTTGAATGTGAAGGCAGAAACTAAGCCTCTCTTATATAAAATCATTTCATAGTTTTGAGCACAAGCATATAAAAGTTGTGGATTCTGAAATATGACAGTGATGAGCCCCTGCTGTATTACACCATGTGCCGCCTATTCGGAGCAACATTTCAAGATGAATAAATCACTAGATAATTGATTAAAACACAAAATATCAAGATCCATCACATGTCACTAGAATCCGAATGCTCAGATCTGATACTTGGGAATTCACAACATGGAGTTTGTCCTCTAAAGGATTATCCATTTGTCTTTTTTATTTCAGATAAGATCTTGCTATTTTGCTCTAGAAAGTCTTGAGTCACAAAAATCCTCCTGCCTCCATCAAAATAAAAATGCTCTCAACATTTGGATAAATAAAAATGCTCTCAACATTGTTGCTTGAGGTATTACTTCAGAAATGGCACTTTTTGATAAGAATTCTGTTATCTGTGACTGCAGGAATGAACCATAACACTCAGCCACATTCATGTATATGTCCTTTAAAAACTTTTAAAACCTGTTCTCTACTACTTATTGGGGAAAAAGCCTTACCAAAGTATTAATTTGTAAATAAAATGTCTGACTTGTTACTTAAAACATAAGGGCGTTCATGTCTGGTACTGTAAATATAGTCAGAAACCAATGAGTAGAGAAGTCATAAAAATAAAATATAAAAATATATACAAATAAATAAAATACATAAAATATGGACAGTGAACACCTGGTATTTTTAATAGAAGTCTAACTTGAGATATTTAAAATGTAGATATAACAATATAACTCATCTAGCTTGCTGTCTTTTTCTCTTGCTCTGTGTGTGTCTGTTTAAAAATAATTAAATGGTCAGCTTCCTTTAACAGTAATATACACATTTCAGTGACATCAGCCTGTGTCTTTGTAGGTGTCAGGGAGAAAGAGAGAATAAGAGAAATGAAACGGAGATGGGCATTGAATGGTTGATGTCACACTTGCAGTTTAAAGTTAAATTATGAAGACTACCACCTGATCTAATCATCAAAGAAAATGATGTCACTATGCTGGGTTAGACCCTTCTCAATACATCACAATATCCTCAACATCCTTCTGGATAGGGAAAGTAATTCCTAACAGATGGCTTGTGGGATTGAAGCCTATAAATATATAAACGAAAGGAAATTTTTATATTTAAAGATCAAAATACCCCTTTGTATCTAAGCCACAGCAACAGCCACAACATGGACCATACTTAGAGGCTATAGAAACAGTGTTGGAATTTAATCTTTAATCACATCAAAGAGGACAAGATGCATAGCAATAAGCTATATAGCTGTTCTAACTTGATGAAGAATTAGTGCTATGAGAAACTAGACTTTGGTGAATGACTAGAAAAAAACAGCAGAAATGGACATAATTTTATATTCAACAACACTTCTGATTTAGTTTTTCTAATCCAAAAATGCATAGAAACATTTGCACTGGTCAATGTTCTCCAGGAGGTAAGGAAATAGGATGGGACAATTGAGATTGGAGGGGATTTCTTGTAGGAATACCCTTATGTGATACTGGAGGAAGAAAAGTCTCATGATATGACAGGGGAGTCTCATAATATGACATGGAAAAGCAGAAGAGCAGGTGATATGGAACTTTCTGAATTCCAATGGCTGAATTTTGGATGCTCTGGTCATGTTTGGATGACTGAAAACCAGAGCATCCAAGAGCTAGACAATGAGTGTGCCAGTTCTGAAAGACACACAATGTCCCTTTCCTTCTTTTGGCCAAAAAACAAACAAAAAAAGAATCCATCCACTGCTAAAAATGATTCTTTGCCCTCTCTATCAGGGCAGATCTTCTTTGTTCATTTTGTTCATATTATGACACTGTCTTTGGGGAAATTCTTCAGTGAGATCCAAGCATATTCTATCAATTGAGCAAGCTTCATTGGAGTCAGTTGGCACTCAACCCCACTTTGTTATAATAAAAGTCCTAAGAGCATGCTTTGAAGAAAAATGTATTTCTGGCACTATTTAAAACATGCAGCTTATAGTACAAAATAGGAGCAAAAAGAGGAATCAGTTGCTAGGATAGGAAGAATATTTTCTAGTGTTTGGTGGCACAGAAAAATATAATCAATGTTATATTTCCCATAAGAGAATAGATGGTTGTCAATATTCAGCTTAAAGAAGTTTTGAAAGTTTAAACTGGGGCGGCAGAAATGCTCAAGGATGTAAGAGCATTTGCAGCTCTGGTTTTGGTTGCTAGGACCCACATACTGGTACCCAATATCTGTAAATCAAGTTCTGGGGGTTTCAACACCCTCTTTGGGCTTCCAAAGGTACTGCACACACATAGTGTACCTAAATATATGGACAAAACACTCAGATACATCCAATAAAAATAAATAAATCTGTTTTTCATTTAAAATTAAGGAGATATGTGTACCAATTTATGTAAGTTTGTCATTATCCATTATATACATGAATAAGTATATTTTGTTCTCATAAGTATATTAATTATAATAGAAAAGCATTTAAAAATAGTATTAAGGGAAGTTAGAACACAAAAGGACATTAGTTGTATTCTAAGGAGACCTGAAAGACTTCATGTTAGCTAATCATGATTGGTAAATATTATAACAGTCATGTAAACCTTAGTTAGCTAGATTTTAAGTGACAACAGAGAATATGGTTGATGGGCCAAGATGAACTCTCCCTCAATGGCAAAATACACATTTAACAAGAATAAGGTCCTTACCTCAAGCATGGCATCAGAAAACCTTTTTAAAAGAACATGATTGGGATAGTAATAGCAAGAAGGTCAGTGGGAAAAGTAGGTGGGTAGACACCTCCAAATAGGAAGTGAACCTGGAGATTTTTGTATCACATTTGAAGGATCACCAATGAATAACACTGTACCTGGTTTTCTTTTAGGCCACCAACCAGCTCCCAAATCACGACAGGGAAATTTATTAGTTTTAGATGCTCGGTCTTAGCTTAGCTCTTCTTTTAATCTGTGTCTCTTTATCTACATTATCCTTTGGGTCTTGTTACCTTTCATTCTTTCTGTAGATTTTCCTTTTCCTGCTCTCTCCAAGTCTGGCTGACAACTACCTGACTTCTGCCCTAAGTGTGTCCCTCACTTACTCCCCGTTCTCTTCTTCCTCTCTTTCTTCTGTCCCTAGATTTTTCCTCCTACTTATTCTGTTTGCCTGACAGCCCTGCCTATCCATTCTCTGCTTGGCTATTGGTCATTCAGCTTTTTCCTAGACAAATCAGGTACGTTAGGCAGACAAGGTGAAATAGCAACACATCTTTTCATAATTAAACAAATGCAACATAAACAAATACAACACATCTTTACATAGGTAAAATAATATTACGCATGATCTAACACTACAAGTAGTTATTAAAGGAGTAGATTGGGTGATCCATTCTGCTAAATTCAACCAGTTTCCTCTCTGTTATTTCCCAGTGAATTTATGAATAAAATAACATTCTAACAATGGAAGAAGATATACACGAGCTTAACAAAAGGAATTTTTACCCACCAATGATAATCTGCCCAGGATATTCTGTCCTGAAGACCTATTTAAGAGCAAGAGAGAAAAATAGTGTGCCCATGATAAGGCTTTTTCCTACTGTTTTAGTAATAGAAGTAGTATTTGTTTTTACCAATGTAGACAAAAATGCCTCCTAATTTATGCTGGTTTTGTGTGCTTACAGAGCTACCCTATATTTGAAATACTATAACTCAAGAGTGCATATCACACCAAACATGAAAACTCAACAAGATGGAATGGAGTAGAACACTGATTCTGAACTCTCAGGCTTGCATGCCTGGTATAAACTGCTTAGTCCTGCCACTGCCCAACACTGGATATTATACTGCATGTAATTACCTTGAGGTCCAACATCAAATTGAAATATTGGCTGAATTCCCATCACCTTTGGGAGTCCCTGCAAGTATCATGGTCAGGAGTGAAATGATCCCTGGAGTTGCAAGACTAGAACTTTGTTCAGTATGACTTTACTTAGCCAGTGATGGTTCAAACTTTTGGAATCTGACACCAGGTCATTTATTTTACACATATTTGAGTGCAACATGATTATGGAAAAAAAATTTCCTGATGGCAATTAGCTAACATATCCTTGAGTATACAACAAGCTAAAGACATGTTTACTTTGAAACGCTTTACAATGTATTTATGACTTCTTCCATGAAGATGAGTTCTGTTGACTTCTATAGAAACAACATTCAAGAAAAGGAGATGACTAAGGTAAATATAACAGAATGCGGGCTTCAGGATTGGCCTGTCCCTAAGGTAACAGAAATTGCTTAGACTGTGGTAATGTACTAATGAAATCTCTCATATGTAAGTGTTTTGTGGACTGAGAAGCAATACTTAAGACTTGGGCAGAGGTGGGAAGTCTGGAATAAACAAGCAATATTCTGGGGGTTTTGGGTGAAGCCTAGCCCTACTGATAGCAGAAGATCACCAGGTTGAAAACTACATCTTTTCCCAGCATTCCAGGTGGGGTACACATCTCCGTTTTTTGAAGATAGAAACATTTGTGTTTAACTGCTTCCTGGTTTCCCTAGGGCTTATCTGTGAGTCCAAGGACCTCTTTTCCTGTACTTTCCGTCATGCTTCATCATAAAGTTGGACCAAAAAAATTTTAAGTCAAATTATCCTATTTTGAGGCCCCACTTTGCTTGCCCTCGATTTCTGTTTGTAGATTTACCTTCCTTTTTCATAAGGCTTCTGTCATATGTTATTTTCCATTCGAATAATGTCTTAACCACTCTTATGATAGTACAGAAAATTGTCTCTTTTCACCAAGAAATTTATTCTCCATTAGACCTTTTAATGGGATTTTGCTATTTCTATGAATTCTACTTCTGTTCTCCAAGTCTGCCCAGTTGTGTGTACATGTATAATATTTTATCAAGAATTTCTTGCTTTAAAATTAGCGTGACACAAGGTCCTACACCTAGACAAAGGACTATTGCAACAAAGGAGTGCTAAGAAAGGGAGAATCATTGTTTACCAAATGATGACTCCACTAATTGATTATCCAGTACCAAGTTGTCAGTCCTGAAATTTGTGTGTGTGTGTGTGTGTGTGTGTGTGTGTGTGTGTGCAGATGCAAGCAGCTAACTCATCAGGTGGTATTTAATATGTATATTATATGTGAAAGGGAGTGAGGGTTGCAGGACATGGAAAGGATTGAGAGAGGGGAGAGAAGAGGAAGTGCAATTATAGTTTAGTTAAAAACTAAATAATTTGTAGGGCTGGCTAAATTTTTGTTTGAGCTTCTACATTCAGGACAAAAATGATAACTTGCTTTTTCCAGTACAAACTAGAAAATGGAGAATGTGATAAATAAAGTCAGAAAAATCCACAGACTCCTCCTAACCCGATATGCAACACGGATACCCACTCCCCTTGTCACAATCACCTTCACATAAAGCCAGGAGATATACAAAGTATGAATATGCACAGTTTAGATAACACTTCCAATACTAGAACACTGGAAACCATGTTGGATAATACTTAGCAATTAACAAACAAATAATTGGAAAGGATGAAAATACTACTTTTATTATTACATATAGTAATACTTTATAATTTTAACAAATGCCAAACAGTGGGAGTTATTCACATATTAAGTTTCAGGATATTTTGAACATAGTAATACTACCTATCTTATATATTGGTATTGCTAAAAATACACCTTGCTTTCAATTTATAAATTAATGTTAAGAACTTGTCCAATAATTGTCATGACTGAAAGTCTGAGTGGCTTCTTATTCACACATGATTATTGGCAGCAATTGGATCAATATCTAGAGTATGAGGATACACACAACATCTTACTGCATGCTTTTTTACCTTTACGTTAAGAGATTTATCCAAGTAAGTGAAAGTTGTTCACATTATGCACCCGATTCAAAAATGGGAGACATGGCCATAATTTCTCAACCATCGTGTTCACTGAAGAGGGTGCCTATTTCCACACCGACAACTATAGCAAGAATGGAGGGTTTATTCCCTGCAACCTTTCTAGGCCAATCTATCAAGCCATCTGTGGTAATGTTCTTTCTGCTCAGGAAAGGATTGTTAGCATATGGCAATGTCAAATGATTTTAATTTATCTTTCATTAAGCACAAAACAACATGTCATCTCTTCAGTAGACTGGAGATTGTTTGCTTTGTTCATTATGAGCCGGTACACAAAGGATATTATCTACTCATTTCCCCAGTGGTATGCCAAAAAAGAAAAAGAAATTAGTTTCCCTTAAGTATATGTAGAATAAGAGGTTCGGAAGAGTAACTTTACAGAGAAGAATTTACCTGTTCAGATTTCACCATTGAAGTTGTGTAATATTGAAAGAACAAAGTATAGGGAAAATATTTCAAAGAAATAAGACCTTGAAGCAACTAACTCTATTGTCTTGGTATAAAAGTGAAAGAAAATTCTGTTTAGCCAGATATAAATATAACAATCATTTTCTCTTGGGATGATAAGCGAGGACTTTCCCCCGAGTGATCTCTGTATCACCAGATTCTGCTAGACTCAGTGGTGTGGCTCTGCTGGGCCCTGTGACTAAAGCTTCCAAGGCCATCTCTATACTCGCTACCCAGGCACCACTTCTCTAGGTTCCATCAAATTCCTTCTCCTGTGAGAGGTGCAAACAAATAGTCTTCTAGACTATCTGATGAACTTGCATGTGTTTCTAGGCTCACTTGAAGTTGGACTCCTCCCAACATCTATTTCACTTCTCATTTGAAATAATCTAGGAAAAAGCCAGTGATGAGGGTTTATAACATTGGCCAGGCCAAAATTAAAGAAACACAAATACGATTGTGTATTATTATTTCTCTAAACCTCTTATAATTTACAGTCAACAAATAACTTTTTGAAATGAAAATTTCCCAAGAAAATCCCGATTACCACTTTTTCAATAGAAAATTCTACTTAGACCTAATGCTGAGTGAAAACATCCAGAGCTGCATACAAAAAGCTGGTCATACTGTCTATAACATTTATGGTGCCTTCAAGTCGCTCAGACTGGTGGCTAAGCCATTTTTTATTTATTTCACCTGAAAATCTTGAATAAACAGAATTACCATTTGATGAATTAATAATTTACTGAGGAAAGCTAGCTTTCAGTAGCATGTATATAAGATGTATTTTGCCTAATTTCAGCCTGAAAGTTGAATATCAGATATGAATCATAATATTGAAAATGGACATTAAATACAGATGGGAAAAAATTCCAAAGTCTAGGGTTGTTAGCAGGTAAACTGAATAAAGCTGGTGAAAACCTCTGGGGTTCAGTCTTGCCACCATAGATTGAAGACCACATCCTAGACAAGGTTTTGTTTGTCATATATATCTAATGATTATTTATTAATTCAGTATTATTAGAATACTGAAGAGTATTCTAATATTTAAATCGAAAACAGACATATAGATGTTGTCTGATGCTTCATAACGGTTAAAGTTTACATAATTCCAAGCCAGATGCTTCTGTGGACGGTTTGTGATGGCTGTAAAGGGTGTTTGATTCTTCACCAGTGCTGTGATGATGGCTTGTTGCTTGCTAAAACAGCATCACCCAGAAGCCTTCCAGAAGAGATTCCAGTTCAACATGTCTGAATTAGAACCTAATGTACAGACTGGAAATGTACACTAGGAGTTTCTTACTCAAGATTTAAAGGCACAGGCTTGTAGTGTGTATTCTCATCATTAGAAACTGATGAGCAGGGCAACAGCCAATGCAGGACCTCACCAGCAGATGTGGAGAGTGCCCCAGTCCCCTGTGAATATGTTGCTTGCTTTTTAGTGTTGTGATATCAGCAGAGCACATCATTTCTCCCAAAGCCTGTCTCCGCGCTGAGCAAGGACTGGCTGTGCCTAGATGCTCTCATCTCATACAACCACACATGCTGTTTCCTACTCGATGACATCAGAAGGATAGAGCTTACGCATGAAAATAATCATCCTAAAATCATAGTCTAAGCTTTAGAGAGAGGCACAGGTCACTCCGTGTCCTGTGATAGAAACAGTTAGTGCGCTGAATAACGCCTGTGGAAGTGAACTGGGCCTCAGCGAGACCTTCATTCCTTTCAGTATCTTCACCGAAAAACTGAGTGAGTTGAGAAATAATCACATTCTTTCCAAAGCCAGAGGATGAAAGAACCTCCGCATTGACGCTTAACAACCTCTCTCAGTCACAGTTCGCTAAAACTCACCCTTGAAATAATCACTTCCAAAGCCACCGTGGCTTTAAATAGCTTTCTAAATAGTAATCTGCCATTGGATTTATATAGTCTTATGACAGTGAGGGCATTAATAGACCTTTTATTGTAATATGCAAGCTTTTAAGAAATAGTAAATGCAGATTGTTTTTGAAAGTATCACCTTAACTGCTACATGAAGACATCTTTGCTATAAAGACTAAAAAGCCACCAGGTGGTGGGGGCACACGCCTTTGATCCCAGCACTTGGGAGGCAGAGGAAGGTGGATCTCTGTGAGTTCAACGCCAGCCTGGTCTACAAGAGCTAGTTCCAGGACAGCTAGTGCTGTTATACAGAGAAGCCCTGTACATAGAAAGCAAAAACCAAAACAACAACAAAAACTAAAAAAGACATAATACTACAAGAATGTGTTGACTCAGTGACATGCTACTTCTATCTGGCTCCATGCCAGTAAGGTAGCCACTTAACAAGTGTATGTGAACACATATACACACACACATGCATACATTAACACAGATACACACACACAAAGTTGTATTGAGGTTCTGAAAGTAGTAAGAACTTCTACTCAGTTAACATATGTCCTATAGAGATTTTTCCAATTCAGTTCACATACACCTTCCTGTTATGTAATTCAAACAAAATATTCTGTACTTGGCTGTGTTGCAAAATATGTAATGACTGATAACTCACTTATAATTAGGTCCTTTCCTTGAATATATGTCCACTCATGGACATCCAGACATTCTGATTTTATATATCTCCTATGATCTTTTGTTTCCATATTGAAATCGTTTCCAAGGCATCCTTGCCCTAAGCATTCAATCTAGCCAATTTAAACCCTGACAACTATCACTTTAGTGATTGGGCAATTAGAGTGTCATTGTTTCTTCCACAATATCAAATGAGGCATGTTTAAAAAATTCTTAGTATCACATGAGAATTTAATTCTACAACATATTTAAAAGATGAATCACTAGTGCATCCAACTTTGGCTTTTAGTGTGATTTTGATTTAAAAAAATTGCATAGGGGTCTTGCTGCATGGCTTAGCCAGAATAGTGCCTTCTGTGTAAGCAGGGCACTCGAGTTCACATGGCCAGGAGCCATGTGACAGCTGTATGGAAGAGCACACCTTTGTTACTCCAGCATAGGTGTCTCTGCCGTGGAGCTTATTGTTCAGCCTGCCTAACCTAATCCATGGACTTAGGTTTCAGTGAGAGGTTGTCTCAGAACATAAGATGTATAGCCAAGGCACTTGTCCCTAGATTCAGAACTAGAATACAGTAAATGAAACGCTGGGAAAACACAGTGGCTCCTAAAGCAGCGCAGACCAGCAAAGAGGGAATTTCCCTTCTGGACACTGTGTTTCCCCCCTCTTGTTTTGGTTACACCTATTCAATCACAGACAGTTACTTCATTTTAAAAGGCTTCAGGTGTTACACTGTAAATTCCAATGGTGAGCATCAAAACTTGAGCCATAATAAAGTAAAATGATCCGAAAGACGAAGTGCAGAGTGTAACCTATTAGTCAATAAATCTTGAAGGGTTACCATATTGACAGTAGTTTTACAGACTCCTTGGTATTTATTTCTAGATTATATCAGAAGTGAAAAGTCAGAAAAGATATGACAGGAAGAAGAGAGGAAGATGCTTGGTATGATTCTCTTCCACATGTGTAGGCGCATGCAACACATGTACATGCACATGCATATACCCCCACACACAATAAAGAGAGAGAAGGGAGGAGGGAGAGAGAAGCGGGAGAGAAAGAACTTGTTTCGATAATTGTGGTTATCCCCAATGTCTTACATTTCATGTCTGATTCTGAAATAATCTTAAGTTTTACATTTGCATTGATACTCAAATAGTAGCTCTGAAACCATATTAAATCATTATTCGTATAAAAAAGTAATCATTTAGTTGTCTAATATAGGGTCTTTCAATTAAGCCTCAAGTTTTCATTGTTAGTGACATTTTCTTTTTTTTTAAATGTGGATCACATGAACACAAGCTCTTTCCTGACAATCTTGTGTTAAAAATAATTAATAACTCCACTCTTTTAATAACAGAAAACATCTCCACTTACTGTCCATCGGGATTGAGAAAAATACCTAATTGTGAGCTGAACATTTCAAAAGCCACATACGGATCGATGTAGTTTGAAGCAGAATGTGATATTCTTTATTGTGGTAGCAATTACAACTCTAGCAGACTTCCCTTTCTGCTTGGTTGGTCAAGCAGACTACCTGTGTCCTACTTGAGAGTCTGCCTGCTTCAGGCTGATCCCCGACCTCCATCGCCAGCCTTGCCATCACCAGCATCGTGTGGAAAGAGGCCCAGCCCCATGTTGTCTGGTTTCACAGCAGTGTTTTGATTATCTACAAAATGTAAATGAGTTTTCCAAATTAGGTTAAAAAGTTTCCCAAATATTCCATTCTAATCTTCCCTCCAGCCATTGTCCCAGTTTGCTTCTTTCTCTTCACAAAGTTAGAGAGGGAAGCAAACTTGGAATTGGCTACATTTTTTT
>NC_022028.1:13346554-13376959 GCF_000317375.1 Microtus ochrogaster | reverse complement strand
CCCAGAAGTCTGTAGAACTACTGCTGTTTGAAGGATGCCTTTTCTAGTAAAAAAAAAAAAAAATGATATGTAGTATTTATCCAAAACTTTCAGGAGCACTAAATTATAAAGATATATAACATTATTTATGGCCTCAAAAAGAAGAATATTATGTTTTATTTGTTCTTAGTCATTTTTTTTTTCTGTGACCAAAACATATAAGCAGCTCCTTAGCCCCTCAACCCTCTTGGAAAACAATTTCTTAAAATAATTTTATTATTACCAGTTGCTGATTACTTATTGTCTGTTGGTCTAGAAAACTTCTGTAATGAATAACCATAAATATTGGACACGTTGCTATTATTTTAATCATGATCAAGAGAATAATCGACTAAGCTAAAATTAACATTTTTAAAGTTGCTACTTAAAAAATCATCAACATGTTAAAGGGTTGGAAAATTTAAAATCTAGAATTTAGAAGCCTGGGATGAATGTGTTCTTCAAATTGTCCATATTTCTCTTAAAAGCCTTGCGTTTTTAAATTTTGCAAATCTAAAATATAAAACCAGCGCATGAATGTGCATATAAATGAAATAACAATTTTTATTGCTGTATCCCTCTACCAACTTTTATTCTTTTATACCAAAGCCAGTGACAAGTGAGAGCTAAAGAAAGGTACCAGCCGTCTCAAGACTAGACGGAAGAAAATCCCGATGCTTCTCTCAGTTGTGAGTTGCGTTTAGAATGACCATTTTCATGGGAACTTTGTCCTGTGTGTCCTGATATCATGTAGGGAACTGTCTCAGGGTAGGATCTGAGTGGTTCTGATCATCCTATGTTAAGACAGTCCGCTGCTGGAAGAATAGAGTAAGTGTCTGTAGCATCAGAGTGGGCTCACAGGGCAGCATCAGGGGTCAAGACAGTGAGCCAGAGACCTGATCTGAGTGTGGAAATGACTAAATTCACTGAGACAGGTTGGGTACCGGTAAAAAATAAGTTTGGTATTTACAAAGGCTCTGAAGGAGGGTTTTGTGATTTAAAAAACAAAAAGGCAGAGTTGCCAAGCCAGGGTTAACAGTGCTGCAGAAGCGATGTGAAAATGGATGGAGCGTTTGTTTGTAATCTGGGCACTTAACTTTACTGATTTCAGTAATGTTGGGGGGAAAAATTATCCAGGGTAGTAATTCCTTTTTTAGCTCATAATGTCTATTCATTTGCAAATTCGTTTCTGGGAAAGTTTGAATTTTGGCTTTTTGGAAAATGACTTTTTATTCTACACAAAGGTCATTCTAAAATGTCAACCATCATGTGGGAGTTGCTTGTGGTTTTTTTTTTCCTTTTCTTTTTATCTTAATGTCTGGAGGAATATTTTTCCAGGATTGTTTTGGAGATCAAACTAGTGTTTTGGGGTAATGGGAAATTCTTGTTCTTTGGAACCGTAGGCTTTGAGCAAAATATAGAGTACTGTTACAAAAAAAAATTAAATTCTTGATATGATTCCATTGTGACATTTATTAAGTGATTAACAGACTGTCGACTGGAAGAGTTTAGTTCTATCTCAGGCATTTACTAAGAGCAACTGAGTATTGCTATGGTAGTTACACTTTTTGTTAGAGTTTAAAAGCATTGTGTTCTCGAAGGACTCCAGAATTCTGTCTAAGTAACATGGATATAAGGAATTATAATATATTCTGTATGTCTGTTTATTTCTATGCTACTTCCAAAATGAATCTAGTGCATTTTAGCACTTACACTTCTGACTGTATCCTTTGAAATGTGAATTTATCTTGTTCATCTTCAATAAATATATCCCTGGGTGAGGGAAAATTACAAAAGCATCTGGTTGGCCATGATGGCAACAATGGGGAAGGCGTAGTATAAACACCACTCAACAGCAAAGCATCTTAATATCACTTCACATTGTGAGGCTCTTAATTTAGAAAGGTCTCCTCCCCATGACAGATGAACAAAAACCTACAAAAAGCAATAGAAGAAAACTACAGCTGAGATGAAAACTCTCTGAACAGACATTCTCCTAATTCTTTATTAATTATCCTTGGGTCTTTACATCATGGAAATGCCACACAGCTGTGCATCAGAAGGAAACTATGCAAAATTTTAAGCTCTAAAATATCTCAGTGATCCAACTTCCTGTTGAGGACAGTGTGAGATTAACTATGGTTTGCACAGTGATTGGATATAATTTTTTCTTTTTTTTATTCTCAGACATAGCACATATTAATGTGTGATGAAGGACAAATCAAAAAAATCCATTTAAAAGCCATTGTTGCCATATATAAAATGGAAATTATATTAATAAGAATTAATAAATATATAACACTAAAGTGCCAGATGTACCAGACTGGAAAGTATTCCAGTTATATAGCAGGATGAGCTCTTGTAAACAAACAAATCAAAAATAAACAAATGAACATTGCAACATAACATTATGGTGTTTAGAGTGAACATACACTTTCATCATTTAATAACTCCAAATCAAGATATGTATTGTTATGAAAGAACACTTGTAAATTTAACAGTGTGGGCTTACAGAAGTCTGTTGAGGTGGTAGAGAGAATATTGTGTAAGGTGATCCCATAAATAAAATAAAATAAAGTACTTTAATCTTAAAAATACATTAAAATGCAGAAGAACCAACAGATACAACCTAAAAATGATGATATCCAGAATGTCCAGGGAGAAGGTGCAGCGGTTAAAACTGAGTGCTGCTCATGTAGAAACCAGAGCTTGGTCCCCAGCACCCACTTAAGGTCATGCCCAACACCTGTAACTCCACTCCAGGTCATCTGATGCTCTGGATTCTTCTGGCACTGCTCTCATGTGCTCAAATTCACACTCAGACACACGTGTACACATGATTTTTTTTAAGGTGAAATAAAATATTTTAAAAACATACCAAGAACAGGAAAAGAAATGTAAACTAGGAAAAGAAATAAATTTAAAATTATTTTTAGTATGTAGAAGACCAAAAATGATATAGAAAGGACAAACAAATGACAGAGGGGTAGCGTGGAACCAGATGTTTGGGCTGCTGAGATGATTTCATTGTTAAAAAGTTTGTGTTCTTTTCTGGCATCCACATGACACATCACAGACACCTATACCTCCAGTTCTGAGAGATCTGATGCCCTCTTCTGGTCCCTGTGGTCAGCTGCACTCATGTGCAAATATCCACACATATGTACACATAATGAAGAATAAAATGTCATTTATTACTTTTAAAAGGAGAAGAAACAAATTTGAAAAACTAAAACTAATAGAAAGTAAGTATAGAACCACTGCAATTTAAGGATTTCAGGAGATTAAATATGAATTTGGACACTATAAAAGGAAACATTTGTTATGGAAGGGAGAACTGAAGATTTCATCTAGAATGAAGTGAGTATAATTAGGTGTTGCCATTGTTCAATAAAAATGATCTCTCCTTTATGGCTATTTATGTTTTTTTTTCCTTTAAGCTTCCAAAATATTTTAGTCCCCTGCATTATGTGTTACACAACACAACTGATAAACACAACTGACAAAATTTCTACTCTGATGAACTTAAGAGTGTTGTATGTTGACGGTCACAACCGTAACAAAAAGGAAAAGGACTTCTAGAGAATTATAATTGGGACTTCGAGCTTTGAGGATGACAGAATACAGTTTATGTTTGGTAATCAGGGAGGGAAGGAGGTGAAGCTTCTAAATTAGATTCATAAGAAAGATTCAGCCATGTGATGATTATAAATTTTCTAATTAAGGAAATCAATTAGCACAAGGGAAGTATGAGCCATACATTTTTAAGCAAGTGAACTAAGATTGTTGTGACTGGGGAGAGTTGGCATTGTGCTTGAAGCACTGAGAAGCCGTGTAAACAAGGTGACTGCAGAGTGACTTTATATAGTGTGTTTTACATTTCAAAGAAATCTGCCTGCCCGCTAGGTGAAAAATGGACTTGAAGCAGAATAAATCGGCCTGGTAATGATAGAGGTAAGAAGTAGTGTTGTTGATGGGCTGTTAGGAGCCATAGCCCAAGTAATAGATTAGTGGGCATTGGTCTAGGGCATTTCTAGTGGAAATGATGAGCCATTGACAAGTTTTGAACATGTATGAAATGTAGAGGTGTCAGAAGTTTAAAGTTGGTAGAAAATGGAGTTGCCAAAAGGTAGTAATTTCAGCAACTCCAGGATTCAGAGATAAATCTTATGGATTATTATGATATTCATTATTCATATGCTCTCTGCATAAGAATTTGCAGAGATCAAGAGCTCAATCCTTTCTATAACCAAATATTCTTCTTTTATGTTTCGCTGATAGTTAGAAAGTTCTCAGAGATTTAACTCAGTTTTTAAATCTTGCCTAATAAACCATGTAGTTTATTTCTAATCCTTCCATTGTAATTATATTTAATTTAGGTTATCTTTTCCCCAGTCAAATAGAATGAGCTTTAATTATTAAGAACTATTAAGAATCTATTTGTATAGCACTGGGCTTTATAATTTAATATTGTGATTGTTTAATAATTTAGATTTGTTCTAGATTTCTTACCAGATTTTCTTGTCTACGCTGCTTTAGTTTCTTGACTTACAAGAATAGTTCTTAAGTCATTCTGGCACTGAACTACACTTTTTGAGCCAGTCCTTTCTCCTGTTTTTCCCTTTTACTACTTAGTGCCTTTCTCCACACACACATTTTCTTTACTAATATACCCAATAATAGAGATCGCAGTCAAATGCTAAATAGTCTAGAAGTTCTGCATTTCATGCATTCATTTAAAAATGTAACCTGTTGAGCCTCAGTATGGCTGACATTTAATATTGCCTCTATGCTTTAGTCTTAAGCCGGCAAAACATGTGAAAATTCAATAAATTATCTTAAAACCAATATATCCCATCTGTATTCAAACTTATGATAAGGAATAATGTACCCAATGTATACATTTGAAGAGAGATTATAAGTAACTGGAAAAATGACAGATTAAAAAAATATTGCGTTGTAACCCAAATGGAAACAGTTTCTCATTACCAAAACTAATTCTAATTATTTCTCTTACATCTTAATGGTAAAGCTCATTATAACTGAATAGTTAGAGTTAGTATCTCATGCATAATTTGGAACATTTGTTGACTTATTTCTAATCCGTCTGTTACATAACTAATTTCCAAACATGCAAAAATCATTACTATTTTACTGTCATGGTTAATGGGCATTACCAATTTTATTGAGTAAGCTTTGCAGGAAAAGATCAAAGGTGAGCTTTGCAAGAAAGGTGTTGGATAGGGAAAGGCAGAGGGTGCCAAAGGTCGATGGGATCAAGATGAACAAGATAGTTTCTAAGAGGTAACTCACTTTCAAGAGTTTTGTTTGAGGAGGAAAGTCTGAAATCAGATTGCTTGATATAAGATACCAAATGTGGTATCTTAAGCCAATTCTTAACCACAATGGATCACAGATTCTCCATCCTTCTAAGGCAACCTTTAATGTCATGAATTTAAAGAAACACTTTGCACTGTTCCTTAATTGGGAATGAGGAGTTCAAGTTCCTCTTAGTTATTGAAAATTCTTTGGGGAATAGATATATACTCCTACCTGGCCACACTTCCCACTATGTAGGTATTCGATTTTCTATTGTTGCTTTTTATTTTGCCTCTGGAGTATTTCTCCTTACTGCCTCATGTCAGCCTCAACATGAAACCAATTCCCTTTCCTTTAATCTCCACTTTAAGTAGTTGTAATAAAGTACAAGGAGATTTTGTTCTCTCTCTCTCTCTCTCTCTCTCTCTCTCTCTCTCTCTCTCTCTCTCTCTCTTTCTCTCCTCTTCCTTTCTTCCTTCTTTCCTTTTTTTCCTGCTTTTTCAAAACAGTTTTTCTTTGTGTAGCTTTGGCTATTCTGGGTATGGCTCTGTAGATCCATCTGGCCTCTAACTCATAGATCTGCCTTAATCTGCTTCCAGAATGCTAAAATCAAAGGCATGCACCTCCACAGATCACTTACTTCCTCAAGATTCCTTAACTTTATGCCCTTTCTCAGCTGTCCTCATTAGCTCTATTTACTCTGAGTGACAGCCTCAGCTAGCTTATAATTGTTACACTTCTATTAGGCAAGGAATCTTATTTCATGTCTTTGGCTGTTCCAGTGCCTTTCTATACTTACAGGAATGGCCCATATGATGTTTTGATAAATCTGAGGTATTTCCTATACTGTCTCTGCTCGACTTATTTTTAACTTCGCTACTTATTTATTCATCAAATGTTTATTTTGGGACCTGAAAGTTTGTTAAGCAGAAATTTAAAACATACAACAGAAGCAGCTGTCCTAAGAGAAATAATTAGCTTGTTTTCATAAAGGCTGAGTATGCGTACAGAATATGCAAATAGCGTAGGTAGTTCAAGAGATAGTGGTGGGCCTATCAGTATCAAAGATAGTTGTTGACTTAAAAATAACATTTGGCTGTGTGGGGTGGAGTGGGATTTCTGAGTGAGGCAACGTTGAAGCAGAACCTGGGGTAAGTACATTATATAGTGGAGCGAGTATCTAGGCAATGAAAGTCACAGAGGGTGAAATTGAAGAGGAAGAGAATTAAATCTGTCAGCTTTGCAAGAAAGGTGTGGGATAGTCAAAAGCCAATGGGATCAAGATGAACAAGATAGTTTCTAAGAGGTAACTCACTTTCAAGAGTTTCCTTTGAGGAAGAAAGTCTGAAGTCGCATTGCTTGATGTTATTGGGTGAGTGCGAAGTGAACTCAGGAGACTGTTTTCTATGATTAGAATGGTTCAGAGAATGAAACAGAAAGTGGAGATCTTCTTTGCTTTTATATGTATTCTTTAATAATCAGAAACCAGGAACTTTTTCTAAAGAAAATTCTTAGTGAGTATAGAGGGGCTGGCATGAAGTTAGACTTGAGATATTCAGAAGCTCAACAACATAAAAGTAACAAAGAAATCTGAAAGTTATTTAAATAGATGAGCATATTGCAGGCACACTGCTGAAGTGCTGGTGATGAATCCAAGGGACCATCTCCTACCATATATGGTGAATGAACATGAATGCCTGGCTATAATACTGGCAATATTTCAAAACTCCATGGATAAAAAGAAAGATCCAAGGCCTTCAGGTTCTTTGAGATTTTGCTCAACATGTTGGAGGTACTAAACTCAATTCCCAACAATAATTTTTTAGAATGCTCTCAGCAAGAGAGATAGTTTCATTGGAAACTAATCAAGTTATAATTATCTTCAAAATTCAGTGGAGAAGAAAAAATAAAAAAAAATGTTTTTTTGTTTGTTTCTAGCCCTAATATTGAACTGGGATATCAAGATAGGTAGCCAACTCGATTAAGAAAAAAGAAATGAAGCCAGAAGACCTAATAGTTCAGTCTAAAGTATTAATAAATGGGATACAGATAGGATTTTGTGGATATAAATAGCATGCAGGTGTCAAGGCAGAGGAAGGGACAACACACTTCTGGTTTTGTTTATGGTATCATAGATACTGTGTACAGATGTTGGTAAAGTCAAAATGTATTCTTTTGTACATATCAAACAATAAGTATTCAATATTTTGAACAACTAAATTAAGATTTCTATGAGAAAATACAATAAAAATTTATACCAATCTAAAAGAAATTGCAAATACCCAAAAATAAATGTAGGAAAACGTACTAAGGAGAAACTCATGCATGATAAAAGTAGGTTTGACTCTTGTAATGTATGTAATAAATACAATCATTTTAAATTTCAAAAACAAAGAATATCAGGTATATTTTAAAACATCCAACTATATATTTATGTACAAAATCAAATGCACAGCCAAGAATTGGAAACACAGATGCAGGGAGCAACAATGCAGGAATGACATAATAGTGTGGGGAGGAGTTGGAGTCAGCATGAAAGCACTAAGCCAGACAGAGTTGTTGAACATCTGTAAGCATCGAAAGCACCAAGAAGATGGCAATGCATGCCTTCCCCTTCTGTGCTACTTGTAGCTAAGCATAGCGGATGAATATTTGTAAGAGATTTGTGAAATTATCTATCAAATTTAAACAATGCTTCCTCACAGAAAACACTTCATGAAACATATTTTGCCAGCAAAATTCTTACATTATCTTTTTTATTTTATTTTTTTTTATTTTTACTTAAAAATTTCCACCTCCTCCCCTCCTCCCACTTCCCTCTCCCTTTCTCCTCCCCCATCCCCTTTCCCCTCTCTCTCCAGTCCAAAGAGCAGTCAGGGTTCCCTGCCCTGTGAGAAGTCCAAGGTCCTCCCTCCTCCATCCAGGTCTAGGAAGGTGAGCATCCAAACAGACTAGGCTCCCATAAAGCCAGTACATGCAGTAGGATCAAATCCCAGTGCCATTGTCCTTGGCTTCTCAGTCAGCCCTCCTTGTCCGACACGTTCAGAGGTCTTACATGTATTTTTACTATATTGTGAATATATATGCATATAGAAACACACATATATGATAAAGTTATAGATACACATATATCTACATATCAATAAATTTAAGATATTGTGTTTTGTTTGGGACTGGTATTGAACCCCTCATCAAGTAAGGTAGACATACTCTACCATCGATTTATTAGCTCCAGACTTCCTTTATTTTTATTTGGAGACAGCTTCACAACTTTGCCCCAGTTGGCTTTTAATTTCCTATCTGCCTTGCTCAATCTAAGAATACAGATTTGTTCTTTTTTTGTTTGTTTGTTTGTTGTTTTACTTGAGATATGGTCTTTCTATATACTCCACCCAACCAGGTCTTAAACTCACTGTTCAGCTCAGGCCGACCTCAATTTGGAATTCTCTTGACCTAACATCCCAACAACTGAGTTACAAAGTTGTATCACTGTGCCCATCCAAATTAAAATACATTTGTTGCTAAGTGTAGTTTCCAGAAATAAAATAATTAAATTACATAAAAGTAAGAAATGAGAAAAAAATGTTTTCTCATGAGATTAAGACTAAGTTAACACTTAAGAAGATAAGTATATAAAAAGGAGAAATTTGAAACGTGAAGACATTAATATAATATCCACAATATAAATATTCATTTAACAAATACATTAAATAAAATTGTTGAATCATTTAAGTGAGGTCTAAATTGAGGGAATCTATAAACAAAAGCATTAAGTAAAAGTTATTAATCTGAATATGGATGGTAACTTACAATTAAGTTATGAAGGGCTACCATGTTAGTTAATATTTATATATTTATAAATCTTATATGTCTGACTAAGAGCAATTACAAAGCCTCTTTCATACATATAAAATTATCTTTTTTATTTTCTGTCATATCTTCAGTATTGAGATTCTCATCTGTGATGTTGTGGACATATATTTCATGTTCATATATTTCATCAATTCTCTAATACCACTGAAAAATATTTCTTTTCTTAAAAAACTTCATCCACTGTAGATGCTTATAAGAGCATGTTTGGTATATTTACTTCAATATGCACTAGAAAGTTTGGAGGTTTGCAGACAAGATAAACCTTATGTCATTACTTAGAAATGGATCAAGAAAACTCCTAAATATCGACTGGATACATGATGTTTTGAGACAACCAGATAATATTTTATGTACTAAAAAACAATCACATATGTAAAAGCATTTCTGTAAATCTGTATAACCTTCAATCAGGCATGGTCTAGTTTCCAGGCCTCTTGGTGTGCTGAGGTGGTCACTCACAGACTGAATTCCAACCTGAGAATTCAGAACAAGTGTAATTTGAGAACATAAAGAGAATTTGGAGACAGCTTAGGCAGCGCTTGCATTTGCACCAAGTTCAGGCATGATACTGTCAAATATGAGCTGCATTTCCTAGTTTCCCATTTCCGTATCTCATCATCCACACTGTTTGTCACCATGCCAGGGAAAGTAGCCTTCACTTTTTCCGTAGGTTAGCTGCTGCTTTGGGGATGTCCATCATTCTTTTTTTTTTTTTTTGATTTTTCGAGACAGGGTTTCCCTGTGCCTTTGGAGCCTGTCCTGGAACTAGCTCTGTAGACCAGGCTGGTCTCGAACTCACTTACACAGCCCTGTAGAACCTGGAATTCGCTAGCAATGCTACTCATTTATGGAGGTCAGCTTGACTGCATGTAAACTGATGGTAAGAATATCTGATGTCTTAGAAAAATGCGGAGGTGGCTCACCACGTATCTTTATTTATCCCTGAAAAGTAACCTACAAGGTTAAGTAAACACCGGGTTAGTGTCTGGTTATTTTAGAAATCAAAAGACACTATGTTTCAGAGTATTTTTCATTAAGAAAGTCAGGCCTGGTGTCTATTTTAGTAAATGTATGTCATGTGTATATATAACTGTTTTTGCAGTAAGTGATAGAAACATGAGGGTAGTAATGAGATGTGGCCAGAACCACTTACTTGATCATTTCTATACACTCCAAAAATACATCTCTTCACCAATATATTCAGCAAGTTAAATGAATACATATATATCATGTTTTCTGTAAAGTACATGTATATGTATATACATATATATATACACACACATATAACAGATAAAAACACTCTCTCATGCAAAATAATTGTATGAGTCATGGGAGTAAAAATTCATAATGGGGAAACCTACAGGGACAGCTGACCTGAGCTTGGGGAGCTCATGGACTCTGAGCATCAGCTATGGAGCCTGCATGGGACCGACCTAGGCCCTCTGCACGTGTGTAACACTTGCGTAGCTTGGTCTGTTTGTGGTGCTTCTAGCAGTGGGCTCAGGACCTGCCCGTGGTACTTGAGCTGTCTCAGGAATATATTCCCCATGCTGGTTTGGTTGCCTTGTCCAGACTTGACTCCATGGGGAGGAACTTGATCCTGCCTCAACCAGATGTGCCAAGTTTTGTTGATGCCAGTGGGAGGTCTGCCCCCTTTCTGAAGGGAGACTGAGGAAGAGAAGATGGGAAGGGGGTCGATGGGAGATGGGTGGGGGGGTAGGGAGGGGAAACTGTGGCCAGTATATAAAATAAATGAAAAAAAATTATTAATGAAAAGGAAAAACACCCTCTCTCACCTTCAGAAAATAAAAGCAAACTTTGAGACTCGGCAACTCTAGGTACCAATATTTTCTATAAAAGAGAAAGTATCTGATTTATTACCTATGGCTTATATATTTACATTTTGGTTAAACAACCATGTATATAATAATTTAAATTTGGATAACATTTATTTTATTAATATTGTAAGAATAAGGCACAATACTTTATGAAATAATATCTCAATTATTTTTTGAACATTCCATTAAATAATTCCTTTAAATAATGTAATATCTTTGTAAAATAGCTTATAAAATTTCCAGTAAGCCTAAATGCAGTAACATTGCTTTAAATCAAATATTTCTGGGTGCTGTTAAATAATAAATGAGAAATAGCTTGGCAAATTTAAAAGTGCCATTTAATATGAGCTATAATTTAAATTTATAGAAAAATAATTCTATTAATTTTGTTACAATTTCTTAAAAAAAATACGTATTACCGTAATGCATCTGAGGGTAAGCCCTATGAAAAACATCAAACTAAAAATTGCCTTGAAAGACGATGGACTTTATATGGAAAGTCTGAAATTCAAGGCATGGATCTTTGTCTTTTGCTTAAATTCCTTAAAATGTTTCACATTTTATTAGTAGCAGCATAATTTCACCGTCCGTTCCCAGTAAAGCAACAGATGTTTTTGTTTCTATTCACCTGGTTTCCCCTCCATTCTAATGTCCAGGAACACCTTTGAATGTCTCCTCTTAACTCTATGATCAATAGTCATTAACTTTTTCTTTGCCAGAACCTTAACATGTGATAGCTTCCAGTTTCCATAACTGGCTAGAGTAATGACTCAGTGGTCAAAACACTTACTGCTCTCCCAGAGCGTTAACACCTGGTTCCCAGAACCTACATAGCAGCTACAACTGTCTGAAACTGCAGTCCCCTGGGATCCAAACCCCTCTTCTGTTCTGGACTCTGCAGGCAATGCAGACACATGGTACACTTACACACACACACACACACACACACACAGACACACACACACACACACACTCATACAGACAGACTACAAATAAACTACGCTTCAAATTCCTGTATCCTCTAACCAAAGTCCAGTATCCTCTAAGTTGAAAATCTGGCTTCTCCGATAACATCTGGCCCATTCACTTTGTGCTTGTCTTGCTGGTTTGTTTCCACTGGAGCTTCCGGGACAAATTTCTGCCTGTCATTGCCATTCTCTTGTTGACACTTTTGAAAACTCTTCATACAGAACCTCTCTACATGTCAGAAACTGGGCCAGAAAGAACCCAATCTCTGTTCTAGCTTGGAAAAAGCAGAAAAAAAAATATCTAAATACAGATCAGTTTGCTTATATTTCAGGTTCTCTGAGATCTTGTCAGATCACATTAATATCAAAGTTTATTGAAATAAACATACCCCAGAACATCTAAAACTCTTCTGTGAGCACACTAGTCACACATACTTGATTATTTAATGCTTTATTCATGTGTAGAAGTATGTTAGCTACCTAATAAAGTAATTTATGTCAGAGTATTTTGCAATTAAAATTTTGTTTCACTAGTGTGAGAAAGAACATCTTTATCCTTATAATCAGTGATATAAATTTGGTAATAAAGCATAAAAATAATGTATAGCAAGGACAAACCATTGACATACTAAAATTTAATGAGTTTCTTGGGTTCCTAGCATTTTAAGAACATTTCTATTTTATTTAAATGTTTTTCAATATTTATCAATTTACCATGCAACTTTCGTTCTTGAGTTCTTTGAAAGTTGTCTTGTAGTCACTGATTCTGTCCTTTAGAAAACTAAACTATTTTGTAATCAATGGTAAATATTGTTAAGGTGTTTTTTGATCATCTTAGCTAGTGTATATAATTGAAAAAATTACAGTTTTTGATAATGCATGCTACTTTTAGAGACACTTTTGATTGTGAATACTTCAGTCATTGCCTCTTTCTCCTGTCTTTTCATAAAACATTTGGATATATAAGTACTTAGCAGATACTTATGAAGTGAGAATATGCAAATTTCAAGTCTGCATGCATTTAAAAATTTAGAAAAATTAGGAAACCGCAGAAAAAGAAAATATTCTAATAGTGGTAGTTTTAGTTTCTCTTTAGTGGCTATGTATTTTTCAACTTTATTATTTAGAAGAATGTCTTTACATACAGAATCATTGTGCCATGTAATTTCAATTAATATGAAAATAAATGACAAATTCAATAATTATATACCAGCAAAAATGTGAACTTAGAATACATTCACTTTAATCAACTTTCTTCGTAGAATATGTTGTTGCTTCTTAACAGAATTTGCTTATCTACACTAGCTTATGTCAATCAAATGATGCACCTTTTTCATTAGCCAACTGCAATGTACTTGATATTCTCTTCTGTTGCATTTTGATAAAGAAAATCTCATTTAAGTTTCCTAGTTCTGGTACTTAAAGTTATGTTATGGGTGGTGAATATGTTGTTCAGTAGAAAAGTTCAAGTTTATTCTTTGTTATATAGCATGTTCCAGGACAGCTAGGGGTACATGAGATCCGAGAGAAGGAGGAAGAGAGAGAGAGAGAAAGAGAGAGAGAGAGAGAGAGAGAGAGAGAGAGAGAGAGAGAGAGAGAGAGAATAAAAGTTTGTATGTGATAGAAAAAAACATTTGTATATTTATACAATATATAAATTTTACCTCTATGTAGATAAAATACAAATCTGGTGTGATTCTAGGCAAATCAGTATTTCAAGGAGACCAAGGAAATGCCATAGTATTTTGAAGTGGAAGCGCTTTCTGGTGCTGTTGCTGAGGTTGAAATTGAGGGGGTCTTTGTTACAGACATTGCTGAAGGAGCAGACCTCCCCTTGGAGACAGTTTTGAGCAAGGGTATAGCTCCTCATCCACTGGCAGTAGTGCAGTTCCAACAGTGAATCAACAGGGCCTTAGTCTTGGGTCTTTGTGAAAAGCAATAGCGACCTCGCTCGGGTTAGTTGATGTCGATGGCAATGCAAAGGGAAGTCTGTAAATTCTAAAGCCAGTCTGACATTAAATGACATTAAATGACAGTATTAATGCTTGTCCATATATTTAAAATAAACCCATTAGTAAAATATTGAGTAGATGTGTTTTAACTTTTTGATAAATTAAGTCCCATATTAGTGTCTTCCTCAACTTACAAACAAAATTCCCATTACTGACAACTGGTGATCAAAAGTAAAGTCTAATGTCCATTTTCTTCCTAAGGATCTCATGCTTAATCAAGTCATAGGCCTAGACTTAAAGAAGATGACTTTCAAAACCTTTCTTTCATGCATCTAACTTTCAGAAATGCCAGCTTTTATTAAGAAGCACAGTGAATGCCAGAGGGAAAACCCTTAAAGCTTGCTAGTCATCTTCAATCATCTTGGGCTTTCTACATGAACAGCTATTTGCTCACCACTTCATCAATACCATCAACGCAAAGACAAGAATTAATTCGCTGTTTCCATACGCCATGCACCATACGCACACTTATGCTGTACTTTTTCATTTGATTTCACAGCTTGCTTTCCATCGCTTTCACCAATGCAGAGCATCTTTTTATTTGGTTATTTTTCTTGTGTAACTAATGTAGTATATTATCTTTGCCAATGCTGACTGTATGACTAGGAATCAACCATTCATGAAGACTTTATATTATCCAGAAATCATAATACTTCAAACTACATCGACCACATGAGAGTACACTAGTAAAATAGTTTTGTCTCCTACAATTGAATGATCCAATTGGCCTTTATTTTCATTAGAAGATAATGCCATCATGAAGGAAATGAAAAGCAACATAAATGTTTCAAAAATAACCCATTATTTATGTTATATGGAACATTTGTTGTAAATAGTACCTTTTATTAAAATTAGATGAAAAAGATTTATATTTTCTAACAGTTTGGAATACAGATATTGTATAGAAACACTCCTGGTTAGATTGAAGCATATTTCATTTTCAATTTGATACTTTAGTCTTAATAGGCTTGGAATATGTTTACATGCCACTATAATTCTCATTTGCCTTCTAAGAAAGGAAATCAGTGGTGTATCTTATATATACTATAGGTAATTTGTCTATTATAGGACCACATATTAATTGTCATTTTGTTTTCAGATATAGCACATTGATTGAGTACTTGCCCTATGTATATTAAGATGCTAGATTTGATCTCCCCACAGAAACAAAAATGCAATTCTCATCTTTAAAAACTTGCTAGTTAAATTTTATTGCCACAATCAACAACTCCACTTTAAACTTTTGTTTGTGTATGATGTAATTAAATCTATAAATATTTGAAGGATATATTTTCTTAAATATTATAACCAAGGATATAGCATCAGCACTGACATTCATTTGGATATACTGTTCGTCAATAAATATTGATGATTGGTGTTCACTAAATTGGAATACTGAAGTATTATTTTTATTGTAATTTTTTGGTATATAGAAATGACTTGGCTAGAAATATAAAATAATAGTCTAAATTCAGTTTTAAAAAATCAGCATTTGACTTTTGCTTATGTTTGTGGAATTATTAGAAATTTAGTGTGATACTTTTTAACTTACCCCAGTAGTGAATTAACAATACCCATAACCTTAAGCATCAGGATCATACTTTCCTTAATGTTGCAATATTTTTCCCAGAAGATAGATTACAGGTTATTACCATGCTGCCACTGAGATTAAGAATGGTCTTCCATCAAATTGGTTCTGTTATTACTTTGTATCTTAAAAGTCATATATATGGGATAAACATTTTTTTCTTTCTTTACATTCTCATGCCAAAACTACCTTAGTGTGAGCATTAGAACCCCAGCAGTATTATGGAAAGATATACTCTGATATAGATATGGGAAATGATAAAAACTTGCAGAACATGCAAGTTAAATTAAAATTTTAAGTGGAAAGGTGGTGTGTAATGTTAATATAAATTATCACTAATATTTTTGCTATTGAAGATACAGTGACATTTCAACTGAATAATAGTTTTAAGTATATAGTAGTGAAAAACTATAGTTAAAATTTTCTAAATAGCAAATTTAAAGGTAATTAGATAGTTCTATGCTTAGTGAGAAATGATTCACACAGCACATAGTTTACACATGAATGAATAAAGGAATGTTGGTAGGAATAGAAAAAATAGTGATTTTATTTTTTCTAGCAAACTGATATTTTATAAATATTTCCATTTTCTATCCTTGAATATTATCCAAACTGACAAAAGAGGACATACATTTAGACTTCTCAAATATCTTCTCAAATATCAGGATGTAAATTCTTTAATGGAATATCTAGAAAGAATTTCTTAGAGTTGATATTTCTGGGGTTATAACTGGATGATTTTGATTGAACAGACAACAACTAACCTTTTTTGTTACATTAAAGACAAGAGTTGGTAGAATTGCCCCTTACAAAATACAAGGCAAATAAGTTGTATTTTAGGAGAAGTACATTTAGAATTGATGAGAAAAAAAGCTGGAGTAAAACAACTTTTTGTCAAATTTTCATTCTCAACTTTTAACTCTAAGTATCAAGAGATCAGTAACATTTTTAATGTAAGAGAATGTCATTTTTGCTAGGAATTTTCTTTTACTAACAGAGTGTTAGGAATTAGAGCCATCTAGCATTCCACATGGTAGACTTGACTTTCACTAGATCACAGTAAGAGTTCAGTGAGCACAGCACAAACTCAGAGTTCTGAGGCTACAATCCATTTAAGCACACGAAGTTTTGTAAATGCACGGCACAGAAGCTGATCTATTGATTGAATAATTTCCATCTTCACACTTTCTTTCTAATTGTCTGTTAGGAACAGATATTATTTTTGTCTTTATTAGTAGTTTATTATAGAATAATTAAATAACAAAAACTTAGACGCTGTCATTTGAACAAAAAAAAAAATTCAGATCACATAGCCTTACATGTGGTTAGAGAAAGTGTTCAATTGATTGATTCAGGCCAAGGAAGACTCAGAACTTCTGAAGCTACCCCTTGAGGCAAACCAAGGCTACCTCATCTGTGGATATAAAAACAATCCGTTGTCTGAATATTTCTCTCCGAAAATTAGAGTACATAGGTGTCCATTCCTTTTAAAGGTGCTGGAAACCTTGTTGGGGTGACAACCATTTAGCCAGAAGCAGCAGACACCCAGTTAGAATTCTTTGAGGAAGAACAATTAATAGTGTGGTTGCATTTTTTTCTTCTGATATGTGGCTTCAGAACATTATCAGAGAAGTGTACAATACATTCTGTTACTTGAGTTGACTTGTTATCGGATGTATCGTTGATTGACTGTTATGATTGTTTCTTGAAAGCTGTTCATGATGCAGATTTTCTAGCTGATGTTTAGAAAGTTTAGACATATTCCAAGCAGATCAGACTAGAAAAGTTAGAACTGTGGATTTATCAGTAACTTCTAGGTCTGTGCAGGAACATATTGCATGGGACAGGAATGTAATTTGTGAGAAATGTCTACACACAGGCTTTCATATACCTTTATTCTGTCTTTAGAATTTGGAATGATGGGAGATCATACAATTAAAAGTCAGCGACCTCGATCTGTCCATGAGAAAAGGGTCCCTCAGGAACAAGCTGATGCTGCTAAATTTATGGCACAAACTGGTAATACGTTAGTTACATTTTTCTATTTGTCGTTGTTAATTTAATGAAACCACTGCATGTTTCCATGATCCTTTGCTGCACATTTGTCAGTTTTGGAGCTGATTTTTTTTGAGCTATTTTTTTTGTCACCAGTTAAAGTCCATAAATAAAGTAGCTATGAATGAAAAGTACACAGATAATGTGTAATACTTGCTTTGCTCTTGGTATAGGATGCTTTAGGATTTGCGTATTATTAATTCCTTAAGTTAATTAGCCACTAAAATGGATCATCACGCTTTGAAAGGAAAGCAATAAAGTTACTTTTTCGAGAATTATTTGATTTGATGATTTCATTAACTATAATTTAAATAGGACTAAGCTGATGAGATTCAATGTAACCAAATTTGATACATTAAATATGCTTCCATATGTCATTTTATCTCTAAATATTGCTTGCTGCTAAAAGATATAGAAATTAGACTTTTTATAATTTAATATACGATTTGGAAATAAATTTGTTGAAGAAGATAAATAGTAAAAAGTTAACCATCTAATTAAATATCAACAAAACTGACTTTCTGGCTTATAAAATTCTTTAATGGCTTATAAAATTCTTTAATCCTACATCAATCAAATTATTTCTTAACTCCCTACAAATTTGAGTGTGACTGAAAAGTGCATTATTTGACATAATTTTTGAAATTCATAGATATACATGAATATATACACACAGAATTTATTCTTTAATAGTCTGTAGAGTTTGGGAAATTGCAGTGGGCCATAATTTGGCTGCTTGGAGAAAGAATTCTAGAGTTCTGGCCAGCAACATTGCCTGGGGCTCTCCCACTTGGAGATCTTTAAAGCAGTGTTGCAAACCTGACCAACCTTTCATTGCTTTTCGTTTTCAAAACTTAAAACTAAGCTTATCTATGGTTTTACAAAATTTTATGTACTTGTTCTTGTTTGTTTTAGCATTAGTATGAAATCATGCTTATATAACCAGATCTGTGACATGCTATTCAGAGAATTTTAGTGAAATTCTCCAAAAGAACGAATGTGTCCTTCAGTTCATGTGTTCTTTGTGATAGTATCTGTTTAGAACACTGTACATTAGCTTAATGCTTAGAAATTCAAATATTAATACAGAATTGGAGTCTGGGTAATAGATAAATGATATATTTTAATATATTAATTAAAGCTCAGCTTCTCATAACAGGATATGTAGAATTAATTCTATAAGCACACAGTTTAAATTTTAAAAATAATATAGGATATAGCCAGACCCGGAAATGAGAACTTTCTTTACAGGATTGTTTTTGGTGTACCTTATTTGAGAGGAGATTTATATTTTAACCAGTTACTTATTGAAGTCCAGAAATGTATTCTGTTCAAGTGGATTTCCAAATTCCTAAATGTGCTTTTGTCTGATACTGGGAGCAAAATAATTGAAGCAGTGAACAGAGATTCGGGGATTTCTACTCTCAATAGAGAGATAAAACGTGGTCTTACCACTCAGTCCCGAAGGCATCCATCTCCCTGTGAGAACACATCTGCTGTCTGAGAAATGTGTCCTTCTTTTACACAAAAGACATAGCAAAGATTGGTTTACTCTAATTCCTCAAACTTGTCAACAAGGGGAGTGAAATGGAGAACCATAAGTTTAAATATCCAAGATCTAGTAGCTTTAGCTTGTTCATTTTGTATTATCCAATTTAATCCAACGTTTTTTTAAATTCCATTTAATAATGCTTGTTTACATTAAGACAATTTAAATTTTTAAGGAAAACATTTTGACAAACTTAAATGTCATGAAATGTTGATTTGTAAAATTAGAAATTGGTAATCACATTTTTACATTTATTTCTGATTTTCCAGTCATTGTTTTTCTACACAATGTATATTCTTTCACTAACAAGTGCTTTGGTAAGTAGATGACATACTGATTAAATAAATCTGGGCCCAATGTTAAAAACACTTACAGATATTTTTATCTTCTCAGAAAGACCATGCCATATTAAAGTTCTAGAAATATTGGTTGATGTTTGAACTTATAGGAAATAGGATCATAAACTCATTTTAAACCAAACATTGCATACACAAATGTAGACATGTGTATTGTGCGCACTTTAATATTAAATTAACATGCTGAACTAAGAAAGGAAAATTCATTATAGTATTTTAAGATTAATAATTGAGAGTGAGACACATTACTAAAAGAGAAGTTTTTAAATATTGTTTCTTTTGAAGTTAACATAGACTAATTAATAGAATTATCACACAATAACATTTTATTAAATGATGCTTTATTTATAGAACTTGTCTTGTTTAAAATCAAGGTAATAATATTGCATTTACACAGTCATAAAATTTTGCTAACCATAATTTGAGAGCAAAAAATGATACAATGGAGGGAAGCTAAGTAATAAAATTGTAAAATGCCATAATATGCTATATCTGTCATGGAAAAAGAAAGCAAAAGCCATCATGCCTTATTTCTTCTCAAATAAGTGAACTGGCTTTAAAAATCAATACAATCAGTAAATATTTTCATTCTTAAGAAAGCTGTTCTAGACAGAGTCAGGGTGAGTGAACACTTTTAAATGACATTCTTATGAGGTAGCATTATTTTATCAGAATAACTAGAGGACTAGTGCTAATTCTAGTAACTGAGGCAAGTCTGAACACTAATTAGGCTACGATAAAAGCTTAAGATAAGGCTGGAGAAATGGCTCAGTGGTTAGAGCACTTACTGCTCTTGCAGGGGCCACATGTTAGGTTCTCATAATCTACATGGTGTTTCACAACCAGGTGTTAGCTCCAGTTCTAGAGGATCCAACACTCTCTTCTGGCCACTCTGGGCACTGTATGAACATAGTACACATACATACATGGAGCTAAGACCTAACACATGCAGTAAAGTAGGATGAAAATCTAAGTTAGACATCTGTATATATAT
This sequence comes from Microtus ochrogaster, assembly GCF_000317375.1. Taxonomy (NCBI): domain Eukaryota; kingdom Metazoa; phylum Chordata; class Mammalia; order Rodentia; family Cricetidae; genus Microtus; species Microtus ochrogaster. The sequence goes on along the minus strand of NC_022028.1, from coordinate 13,356,389 downwards.
TTAAAGAAAATAAAATAAGGTATAAATATGTCTGTTTAAAAGATAAGCCCAAGCTAAGGGCAATAAGCTAGAATAAGATAAATGTTAATGGTTCTTACTATTCAGCATCATAGGCATAAAGTTAGTTTATAAACAGGTTTAGAAAAGTAACCATTTATTACGCAAGGGAAACTGCCTGCATTAGGAATACATGATATGTGATCTAAAATAGGAACATAACATTAAATGTGCTTCTAGTTTCATGGTTTTAACATGCTAGCAAAAGTTATATTAATATCTTGATCATAATTTTAAATTCTCTATTGCACTTGATCACACTCGATTTTCACAAGTAGCTTTCGAGTTAGGTAAATTATTATAGAATTTCAAAATATAAATGGATTTTTCCAAGGGCCCCCAGAGTCAATATGCAGCTGACTGCAAGGCTTTCCAGTTTCCATTCATGATTCATTCCAGGATAAAGAGCCTGCATATTCACTTATAGAGAGCTGTGGACATGATGTTTGGCATGTTGCCTAGATGAGTTTGTGCTGTCTCCAAAGAGACATATACTGAAAATGGTGCTGAGTTTATGCTTTACTGCTTCAGTGCATTAAAAGATCTTTCTTTTAAAGCATATTAACTGTTTCTAGCATACACCTATGTGCTTTGCTAGATAACCCTCACACTTTAGGAAGAAAGGAAGTAGCATAAAAATTGCAGTGAAAATGTCACTTGAAATAACACTTAATACAACAAGATCAAGCTGATGGTTAGACTAGTATTTCAGTGGCAAATTTTGATTCAACATTTGAAATAAAATTTATTATTTATGCATTTATTTTTATTTAAATTTTCATCTGCAAAATGAGCTTTGAGGAAGGCTTCTCTGAGGAAGGAAGCATTTATGATTGATGCCTCATGACCCAGCCCACTGCTTCTCTTGCACAGTGTCATGCAGAATCATAGCTGTAGAGGCTATTCAGGTCTCCAAATACGTGTATGAGGTTGTACTTTAAATTGAGCCTTGATTCTAATTTATGGCTAAGTTTAATTTTTAAAATTGTCTATCATTACAATGCAAGAGAGAAAGAAAAACTGCGTTTGTGGAAAAGTAGAACTATTTTTTTTCTCATAACCTTTGTCATCTCGCTTCCAGAATTTACATTATTCTTACGTATCTGGCTTGAAATTGATAACATAGAGCCGTAATAGTTATACTCAGTCTCATCACCTGCAGGCATGTCACTAAGTATACATTACTTTTTCCTAACTTTAAGCTTAATGTTTTCATTATTAAGTATGCTTGTGTCTGTATACACATATGCGTAGATAGTTTTAACCATCATCCTATCATTCCACTCACCAAATGATGGCTTTTGTTTTGTTAAATAATATCCAACGTAATAAAGCAAATTATGAGATATAACTTCAAACACCACAGACATCTAATTCGATAGTTATAAAATTAGCCATAGATCAATTTGTAAAGGTTAAAATATTGAAGTGATCAAGAGAGATCTATTATTGTACATCCAGTTGAAACTTCAGTTTCAATATTGAAAATCCCAATTAATGTGAACTGACATCCAAATTACCAGCATGTGGCCTTCTGATAGATAACCCAGTTATTGATGAATTGTTATCTATGCCTCTGCATGCATAATGATAGAGGAGCATAAGAGCACCTTCTTCATGATCCTGCTAACAGAGTTTGAATAGAATAGTATTTCTCTGCAAACTAGTTGTTCTGAGCCCTAGTGAAAATAAGAAAGTGGATTATAGCAGAATATTAAATCAACATCTTCATCTAATAGGTTTTCTAGCAGTGGACTAACTCTTAACAGTAGATTTCTCACTGAAGATTGTCTGATGCAAACACATTCTTTACTCATTCAGCAACAGCTAGTAAATCAGCTACTTCATTAGCATTTAATATACCCCTAAATCGTTGACTAACTCTCCGAAACAAGACAGACAAATGGACTGATATTTCTTTCCTTGGAATTATATTCCAAATGATTATTCTGTACTGAACACATGATATGGATCTAAGTTGCTCCTTTTCCTGTATAAATAGTGATAGAAAGTTCTGAGAAACCCCTCCCTTGTAAAAAGTTTTGACAACACCATGAATGCTTAGCATAAACACACACTGCAGATATGACTGGATGGGAGTTTGATGTAAATCAGTGGCAAAATTTCAAGTCAGGCTTTTAAATCCATTCTGGACATGCTGCCGGAATAGGATTAGAAGTCTACTGTAGCGATTTTTCAAAAATTGATGTTTCCTGTCTTCTCATACACTAGTTTTAGAAAATGAGAAAACTAGGGATAGTTTCAATGCTGTGCCAACCACTACAACCTTTATGAAAGCCAGCAGTAACTGGCTTCATAACACCTGATTTTGAAGTAAATTTTAGTTCTATGTTCAGTTAATATAAATGATAGAGAAGCTTTCATTCACCTGAAGTTAAAAAGTCACTTCTTTAGGTCAGGGGTGAAAGGGGAGCAGAAGGATATTACAGATTACCAGAAAGTTAAGAGCTAGCGTTAGGGTGAAAGGGGAGGAAATCCATGTGGAGTAAATTATCAACTTGCTCACTAGTTTTCAAGTCCACTGAGTCTTTAGCAATTGGAAGGGCATGCTACAATAAATAACTAGTCAGGAACAGACAAAAACATCCCGTCCAAAGCTTCAGAGTCTGAAGAGAAATACATTCTGCTCCTTTGGACATCAAATACAGGGCCCTAGATAGGCTTGAAGAAAACATCAACAACTATCCTCACCGAAAACTATTGATTGCTTCATTCACAGTGTTGATAGTTCAATGGACTTTGCAAAGAATGGTTTCGTTAACAAGAGAAGCAGGTTTTGTATCAGCTCTACATTCATGTTCCTATGAAATGTTTTGCACCTTTGTATATACTGTCATATATTTACATTGAAATTATTCATGCATGTCACACCGTTAGTTTGCGACAATGATTACAAGATGAATAATCAAGACAGTATTTCATGTTTATTTGTTGTCTTGCATGCAGGTGAATCTGGTGTGGAAGAGTGGTCCCAGTGGAGCACATGCTCAGTTACTTGTGGTCAAGGGTCGCAGGTGCGAACCAGAACTTGTGTATCACCTTACGGGACACACTGCAGCGGCCCATTAAGAGAATCAAGGGTTTGCAATAACACTGCCCTCTGTCCAGGTAGTGTTAGCAGCAACTACAACTGTGGATGTTTTGAATTGTGTCATGCTACGCATTTGGAACAGTTTGTTATTTTCATATGAACGGGGTATAGGCTTTTAAATTAGAGTCTCTAAGTGTAACTTTTCTCGACTGTGCTATTCTATTCTGTATGTGATCATTTCTGCCTTCAGAGCAGTTAGGATGTTAGACAAATCTCCCTAATGCAAAGAAGATTGAAATGTTGTAGCTATTGCAAAGAGTATAAAAATTCAGTTAGTTTTCTTGCATTTTTTTAGTTGTTAAAAAATCTAACTGCATCTATGAGGAAATAAAATTTTCAAGCTTAGGAGAAATATGACATGTGATTGATGGCTTTTCAGTCATCAGTTCTCCTACCATTCAACTGACCCTATCAGAAAAAGAAGTAATAATAAGTGTAGTAGGCTGAAGAATGGTCTTTTATTTCACTTCATAAATAATCCTGAAATGGTTGTTCCCATCACATCCATTCACTGCTTTAAAACAAAGACAGGGGTCTGGTTAGGGTAAATGTATGTTACATCAAAATTGTGTTATTTCATGATGTACATGGTCTTATTGTATTTTCACCCTCTCAAAGCAATGGGGACTTTTCTCAGTCAGTCCCAAGGCAGGTGTTGATGGTGTGCCCAATCATTTGCTTACGGGGTGATTGCAAACTTCATGAAAGCAGCAGTTAAAGCGAGGCTCTCATAGACTTTCCATAAGCCTCCAAAAAGGAGATGTTCTAAAAGAAAGGCCTTAGCACTGTAGGCTTTGTAACCTCCAAGTTAAACATCTTTTAGGGCTCTCCATTGCAGAGATAACTGATTCTCAATTGATAAAAACAAGAGTGAGGGGCCTGGAAGAATGGTCAGGAATAATGCCAATTTCCAAGCAGAAAAGGGAAATGTAATCATATAGGAAATGTAGCATGGCTGTTGTTTGGTGGATATAAATCTTCAAATTTGCAGAATTGGACACTTCAGATCATCTTTTTGACTGATGCATGAATATACTCAGCACTGCTGAACTCTAAATTTAAAATGGTTTCCATGGACAATTCTATGCTATGTAGGCTTTGATTTAAAAAACACATAAAGATCCCACATGAAAGAGAAAAACAAGTAAGTAACAGGAGATAACAGGGATGATGCAATGAGGTGTGAAAACTCTATGTATAAAACATAGAAAAGCCATAGAGGAGGACAAGGTTAAACAGACAGAAACTAAGGCTACGAGGAAAAGAAGGCGCATTAATCAATAGAAGGACAATAATTGCCACTGAAAGAAAGTAGGAATCAGTTGAGAATGCATGATACAAGAAAGAACTGTAATGAAAAATAGTACAGATCAAAGGTGGACAATGTAAGGGAGTCATAAATAAGAAAGATGACAGAAGACTAAAAGCAGAGATCATAGACCGAACATATTTCAATTACAAGAGCTGAGTGGGGAGAAAGGCAAGGGAGAAACAGTCTTGGAGCGTCATACCAAAACCTTCAGATCCCAAGTGTAAACGCTGTGGATCCTTATTTGCGTAGAATAGAATGAGTTCTTCTGGAGGATACTTAACCATGATTCCTAACCACAGTATTTACATGATGATTTACAGGGTCAAGTTCCCTGCTCTCATCAATTAAAACAGTATCAACAGAGCATTGTGATACAATCGATATATAAATTTATAAATTTATCTTTTCAGGGTGTACCTACTGTCAAGATCATTTGCACAAAACAAGGACAGGGTCTAATGACAAACATATTTCTAAGTGGGAATCTGATTGGTTTTCAATGTGATTTCCACCTTCCATAGCTTACCTTCTAGTCACCGGTTACACACACGTGCAAGGTTCATATATGGTAGGTAGTCTTCATCTACCAGAGGGGGATGATTAGCCTGTCAATTGGGAAGTGAGCACATCCGTGGCAGAACTCAAATCTCCCCCAATGTGGTATTACTGAGTTCGCGCTCCCTGTGTCTCATGCAAGCAAACTGAGTAATATGCTCTTGACAGCTCTTTTGATTACTATAAACTTTTACCCTTATCATGTGTAAGAATGTGAACAGTTTTGAACCTCTTTCACCTTCATGCATATAAACTATTTCTCTCTAAATTTTTGTTGTTATTGCTCACAAAGAAAAGTATATCATTGTTATACTTTAATGATTTGTTTGTTGAATTGATGATCAGTTTTATTTTTAATTTTAGGATTTATTATTTTAAAATATCAAATAAATACATAGTTATAGGAAATAGGAGTTTATTTCATATCCTGTCTTTTTTTTAATTTACCATATTGGTAAATGTTATTTTTATTATGATATATCTTGAAAACAGTAAAAAATTAAGAGTAAATCTTGAGTGGCTTAAAATTTAAGAAGTATTTCCATCAATATGAAAATCTTTATAAAAACAAATCAATACCTGACCTTGTCATTCTAGGGAATTCTAAATTTTGTGTCATTTTATTAATGGACATGAGACAAGAAGAGAACACATTGACTATTAAATTAACTCTTTTACAAAATGAGAGCATTTGAGCTTACATTTATTTGTACCATGAAGGAAACTTGATAGTATGACAAGCGACTTACTTTTTATGAATTCGCAAATTCTTTTTATTCAGATCCACTAACACATATACACACTAGACCTTTTGCAAGTTTCTTGCTCTGACAGTTCTTTTTAATTTGGAAGGTTTATTATTATTATCATTATTATTCAGAAAATATGGATTATACTTAGATTGGGAAAGTTAAAGAGCAACTGTCAATTATCTAGTTACTGTTCCAGCTGAATTTCAGCTCTGCATTGCACTCCAGAGTTCTCAACCTCTGTTGATTGAACACCAGCATTTTGCACCTGATAAGTCTTTGTTTCAAGGGAGCCATACTGCTCTTTTGTGTGCTTACCAGCCTCCCTGGCTTCTACCCACTTAATGCCAGTAGCACTTCTTTTCCTTACAAGCTGATGCAAGCCAAACTGTCTGCAGATATCAGGAAACACTCATGTGGGTAGAATTACCACCAGCTGATAATCGCTGATCTGCACTGTCTGGAACTAAATCTGTAGAAGTTAGTATAGGTTACAGAATGATTTGGGATCTCTTTCTTAAGGAATGTCAGAGTGGTCATATTCATTTTTTTCTAGAGTAAAACTCTTACCTTTAAAATGATTATTTTATATATAATGCAATCAAAATCATATGAGCATTTACAGATATTTATTCCAAACCCTGGTGATAATGCTTTGTGTATTCTATATATTTTATTTTCTCTTTTGCTTGTACAAAGTAGAAATATGTCAATATATCTGGTACCAAAGGTCAAGAAGAAAACTTAAAAAAGAATGAAATTGATGTAAATTAAATGACTTTAGTAATACTATTTTTCAAATTCACTAGATAATTTTCATGAAGTTTTGCATTTTACTGAAAAATAAAAGGTATTATATAACAATTTCACATTAAATTGAAAACTTGATCTTAACATAAATTTTATGAATAATCTTTTTAATATAAATCTTACATTGTCTAAATATGTGCTATAATATTTTGTCAGCTCAATAGTCTCTAAAAGTGACAAACTATTAATAATTTCTTGTTACATAAGAAATTAGCAACTTAAGTGACTGAATCACAAAACCTGAACATATAACAATACAGACTATGAAAATGTCTATATAACATTGATTTTCTGATTCCAGTATCATGATTTAAATAAGCTGCTAAGATTCCTTGTCAGTTTTTGTGGTTCTCAAAGAAAAAATTGCCAGTTTAGAAGTTTAATGTCTTCCAGCATTGTGCTTTGTACTTTAAGTACTATAGTAATTTGACAAAAGATTATACAATGTATTGAACACTTTACATAGTGGAGAAGGTTCTCATTAGTTTGAAAAGTATGTCAACAAGAAATAAGTACAAAAATTGACAAAATATGACTAAAAATAAAATATATTTATATAAATTACTTGGAGAAATCTTATGATTGATGTTTACATAGATGTGTTGCACATATAAACATATTTTAAAAACTATATAACACTTGTGTGTACATCGCTGAATGGAAATATTAGATATTCTGTTATCAGTAGATACTAATTAGCTTTCATTTTTCTCAGATTTTATGAGGTAGGTGACAAAAATTAGCTTTCCCCTCTTTCTGGTACTTTTTCTAAGTATTGTTTTTTAAAAGCTTTTCCAGTGACTTCCACGCACTCAGTCAATGACTTTCAGTGCCTTATACTCTAATTGCGCTGCTGTTTTCAACATTTGAACATATTTTCACAACTTTCTGCAGCAAGGCAACAACATAAATGGAAGAAAATGGTATACCTTAACATGAGAGTGTTATTTGGGGGAAATGCTTTTGAGATTTAGCCAGATTATTTCAATTACCATGCAAAATTGTGTGCTAATGTATACTTTGTGATGTTTGAGGTATATCTACTTACACTGTGGCGTGATGAAACATTAACATAGTTTACAAAAACTATATAACATTCTTTAAAGATCATAAAAGAGCAGATATTAAGGACTTTAACCACAAAACTAATAACAGTCTGGGTTAATGCACTGGCTAATTACCTAGATTTCAGCTTTAAGCTAACAACATGAAGAAAATTCTAGAAATATTGCATTTGTTTAGAAGGTATATTTGCCACTTCCTATTGACTTGTGTGTACCTACCAGTTGTAGGAGAAAACTGAATCTACTTCTGCCATTTTTCTGTGGGTCTATACTCCCTACTCCCAGGAGTGACCCCAACAATTTGTGCTCAAGACAGGGTCAGAGTTCTAAGGCTCTGTGTCAAGACAGAAGGCTCTCAAGAGTACATTCTTCCTGGCCTCTCTGTACATGCTTTATGTGTAAGGTAAATAAATACCCTAGGGCTAATAATTAAGATGAGAGCAGTAATTTGACATTCAGAAAAAGGATTTAATCCTTAAACCCAGAGAACTTCTATAAACTGTACCAGTATTTCTTACACAGCCTTCAGTACTCACTCAGAAGAAACACATAGTATTGTTTCCATTCAAGTTTGAATTATGGAAATATTTGGAGCATTGGTATTTCCACGGTTACTTTAATTCTATTTTTCTATAATTTGGTTTTGTTGTTGTTTTGGAACTATAATTAGGAATTTTTCAAGTTTCATCAAACTGTCAGAGGAGGGAGATAATCTTCTTGCCCTATGGATTTCAGAAACAGATTGTGCCTACCTTGACCTGGGGAAGGGGAGGATGCTACCAGAGAAGATCCAGAGGTTCAAATAGCTTCCTACTCAAAAGATGATGAATTTACCTCCAAAACTTTAGATGAGAAAAATATTTTAAATACTAGTTTAAAATATATTTTAAAATATATACAACCAATTTTCGGGGATACTATTTTTCTTATTTTCTAACACATAATGTTTCTGCAACTTCATAGGTATTAGAATTAAATTGAAAATTAGCTATTTAAAATAAATTAACTTTGAAAGTTCAGTTCTGGTAAGAGAAAATTAATTTTCCTTATGAAAGAAAGGGAATTTCCATTTAAAGATGTTAAAAAGGGAATCGTTTAAAATTTTTTGATTCAACTGTAGAAGAAAAAGCACATCGAATTTTAGTATTTTAATAAATTTAGAAGTTAAATTTAAAAGTTAATGTCTGATTAGAGTTTTATGGAAAGTGAGTTTTCAAAATACCTTCCTATCGTATTCATTGATATCTTTTCTTAATTATACAGAAAGAAGTCTGTGACTTTGAGTCTTTTCTTTATGGCTGAAGCTCCTTTGCTTTATTACAGTACATGGAGTTTGGGAGGAATGGTCACCTTGGAGTTTATGCTCGTTTACATGTGGCCGAGGCCAAAGAACACGAACCAGGTCATGCACACCCCCTCAGTATGGAGGGAGGCCCTGTGAAGGCCCGGAGACGCATCACAAGCCCTGTAATATTGCTCTCTGTCCAGGTAAGCATAGTTGGCACTTGTTGAAGCTTGCATTACTGTACTTCATGTATTGCACTTGGTGGACGTGCCATACGGAAAGCATACAGCTCCTATCGAGCCTTGCTGAAAAAAAAAAATGTTTTCTCTAATTACTGTCTCTTTTGTGGATGAAACGGGGTCTTTTTCTTGGTTCCTGTGTTTGTAGCGATATACATCCTCTTGAGTGGTACCGACTTGAGTTCATCTTTTCTGAATTTCTTTATGTGTATACGCTATTGTTTTAGAATAAAGGCTTATTTGTACAGAGTTGTCCATTGGGAAGGATGACAAAAAGTTCTCAGGTCTTGGTTGTTACCTTCAGACATAGGTAGCAAAACTTGTTTTAGAATTGTTTCTCCTCATGCTGTTCTTTACAGCCATTCAATCAAGGGAGGGAACTTGACCCTGACCATGTAAGAACAATGCTAATATTTTCTGAGAAACATAAGACAGTATAGATAATCTCCCGTTAAGTGTATTATTATCATCTTTTTTTTGTTTTTGTTTTTTTTCCTTCTTTTTTTTATTGAGAAAAGGAAAAAAAAACAAGTTTCCACCTCCTCCCAGCCTCCCATTTCCCTCCCCCTCCTCCAACCCTTCTCTCCTTTCCCCCACTCCTCTCCCACTCCCTCTCCAGTCCAAAGAGCAGTCAGGGTTCCCTGCCCTGTGG